>NW_026623250.1:3135891-3218717 GCF_030028575.1 Malurus melanocephalus | reverse complement strand
AAAAAAAAAAAAAAAAAAAAGTGTCCTGGAGTTAAGAGGAAAGGCTCTGTGCTTCATTTCATGCCAATTGCCTCTGGCCCCAACACCAGATCCCGCTTGAAAGAACCTGGCTCTGCCTCTCTACACCTGTCCCATTCTTGTTTYAGTCTTTGTTCCCAGATTTGTGTAATAATCTTCTAAAATTTATGTGTTGTTCTGTCTGAATTTGTATCTCATTGACATTGATTTTCCAGCTCATTTRCCCTGAAATCAGTTTTTGAAGAGCCACTTTTTGCTGCATGCTTCTTGAATCTGTGTCATCCTTATGATACTCCTAAGTTAATATTTTCAAGAAATTTTCAAAAATACTCTATCAGGATTGTATGATCTTGTAAATGTTCTGTGAATGAATTTAGCTGTTGCTTATCTGTGACCACCTATTAATGCTGGATGTTGAGCACACTGCATTTTAATAAAACAGAGACACATCAAGCAAATAAAAGTTCTCTTCAAGGAAATTCGGCAATTTTCTTTCTGTTCCATGTTTATCAGAAGTGAATCACTGTGACTGGGGAGGAGGAGGGGGAGGAAAAAAGGAGAGAAGTTGAAAGAAAATAGACTAATTCTGATTAGACTTGCAGTTGAAATAACAGAAAATTATCATGCCAATGTGTTTGTTTTTTAGAAATAAACATTGCAGTGCTGGAGTCTATCATTAACATTACTGTGGATTGTTTCAAAGTAGTGTATTTAGCTGTGGTCTTAAATGGGAATATGACCAAAATATGAGCACAGCCCTAATAGATGTGCTACATCCACAGAGACACACGCTCTGTTTCTCTGCTCTTCAATGTGATCCTTCCAAAACCGTTCAAGTTACTGATGTTCCAGTTTATTAAAACAAGGAAATGGACATGGTGACTAAGAGACCCTTTCATTTTTATTTAAATCTGTACCAACTGCAATAGTTTCTGCTCGCAGATTTTTCTCCAAGCAGAGAAAGGGCTCATCCTCTTCCCTATAAACAGTCATTTAGTATTTCAATCTTTTCTAATTAATCATTCCTTCTAGACATTTTTTTCCATCAAATTATTTCCATCTGTCTGTCAAATAATCAAGTGTCTGGACTTCTTAGGAGAAGATGCTTATTTTCAGAATTACATGTCTACATTTATAAATCAGAGTGTAGGTAGGGAGAGCAGAAAAGATATCGCTTCCTATTTTAAAGCAGTAGAGAGTAGGTAACTGTTTAGATCAGAGGCAATTGAAAAAGATACTGGGAAACTTCAACACCACTGAAAAAGTTTTGAAAAGCAGGAGTCCCTTTAAAAGCTCATGAGTGGCAGTACAGAGATTGCCAAATTTTACATGGACAGACTGAAGACAGAGAAAGTAAATTATCCAATGGRAACAAGACTAGAGACTCTAATGTGAGGGTAATAACAACTGATCAATTCATAAGTCATTGATGATGTAGAGAGAAAGCATTTCTGGTCCCTTCTTCAACTAAACTCTGTGTCAAGCCATAACATTTGAAAAAGCATCCAGTGCTAATTTCAGGGGTGGTGGATTGACAGACGTTATTTTATTTTTTGATCACACCCACATTTTAATATAGACATTAAACCTCAATATGTCTACCACCACTAGATGCCAATAAGTGTTCTCCTTTTCTTCTCCTGATGGTAAATATTTATAGCGAGTGAAGACTTCACGTCAACATATTTTTCCACTTGCTTAAAAAAAATTATTTAATCTTTTCCTTGAATGCATATCTCAACACTCATTTGGAGCTCTGTTTTATTCAAGGAGTAAAGCAGAGAGGCACACATATTCTGAAGGACTGAAAAGTCTTGCTAGATAAAGGATACAAAAAAAAAAGGAAGGAATCTGTATCTTTCAAGTGGTTCAGAAGGAAGAACTGATAGAAATGTTACAATTTAAAAAATAAATTTAATTTAAAAAATAAAAATAAAGATTAAAGAAATAAATCCTCTTTGGGTAAGCAAAACCAGCATATTGCAGCAGTTGCCAGATCTTTTCACTTCCATGTGAACTATATGCTAGACAGAAAAAGTCCAGGTATAGCAGTTTGGACAAACACTGATAAAGAAAGATTATTATATTGACAAGAATATGAGTAAGACAGAAGGTCATAAATCAATCTGAAGGTAAAATGAGATGCACACTTCTGTTGTAGACATTAGAAAAACTCCAGATGGGTGATATTTGCACCAGTCCTCAGACCAGAAAGAAATAAACACTCMGCTCCTTGAAAAGTGAGGTCCTCATTATCTGTGATCTTGCAGTGCCTGGCAGCAACAGTTTAATGAGGCCTAACCAGGCATTTTCTTCTCTCTAATGTTTCTTTTTTTTTCTGGGAGAAAAAGTTCAAGAGTTGATTAGCTACAGAAAGGATTAACTTTGCTCAGTAGAACCCACTGTCCGTCCATCTGGTCTTGATCCCACAGTAGAAAACAGGTGGTAGTTGTGACGAAGCACAGTTACACAAGTTTCGTGCAACACACTCACTGGATACACCCTTTCCTTGTCTTTGCACCCACCCTGAGCCAGAATTCAGGAAAACTGCACAGGTTGTAGTTGTCAGCTGTAGTGATAGGAGAACTGAGGAGGCTGAAAAAGCATTTTCCTGGCTTATTTGTTTTCAGATGAGGAAAAAACATCACTGCTGCTAGTGATGGTTCAAAACAAGAAAGGCATAGTCCAACTGTTGCAAATCAGAACAGCCAGTTTTGAGCTCCTGCCAGGTACTTGTGCTGAACTACTCGTCGCCTGTAAGTTCCCTGATGAAATTTACATTGCCAAAATGCATCTGTATTTGTGCCAAGGGGAAATAAACCAGAGACTGAGCTTCAAACCTGCATGTGGGATGTGAGGTAATTTTACCCCTGCATTTGCCATTGGTTTCCTTTGCGTAACCTTCAAGTTTTGCTTGAACKTTTCAGAAAACCTTACTGAACACATAAAATTAATCAGCTCACAGGGAGATTTCAATGAATATTAAAAATATTTGTCCATAGGTCTGTGCTGTCCAGCTGGAATTGTAGACATGTTCTGCCTAAATGCTGTGACCATGGTGTACCCTACTGCTTTACAGGAAAGTAGATACAGACTGGGGAGAAAAAAAATTCCCACAACGAAACCCCAACCATACCCAGGTTGTTAGTGTGATATTTTTTTTTCCCAAGAGAGGCACTCTTTCTCCTGATTGGAAAATGGAAATAAACTCCCTCTGCAAATAATCAATAGCCCACCGATTAGTGCACCCGTGTGACATGTGGAAGGTTCAAATGTATTTTCTACACCCTTCAACAAGTTCTTTTATGGGTCTTGTGTCCTGGAACCATTATGTTATGTGGAAATATGCATTTGGCTACACAGAAGGCAGCTTTAGGTTTGCCAGGTGCAGATTGAAGATGCTGCTATGACAGATGTTTGTGCACAATGGTTTGTGTCCGAGGAGTCTGAGGGTGGTTCACTGCTGAATACCCACAGATGAGCAGGCAGGAGCCATGTGGATGTAAACCTGAGTCTTTCACTCCCAAACAAGTTTATTGCCCTTCAAACTGCTTGGAGTGGAACATCTTTATATGCCTAAGAATTTAAACAGGTGGGATGTTAAAGAAGAGCTCATGCAGACTGACACTTGATTTATCACAACAGGCTACTGATAGCAGTGTGTTAGTACCTGTCAGGCTCCAAGACATCAATCAAACCCCATGAACATGCAAGTAAATATTTATTGTGAGTGCAATATCCAATTGCTTTGCCAGTAAAAAAAGCATTGCTTTGCCAGGATGAACTGAGGATTAAGTCATAGAATCCTAGAATATGCTAAGCTGGAAGGGACCCAAAAAGATCATTGAGTCCAACTGCTGGCCTTCTGCAGGGCCCCAAGAATCACACCACGAGCCTGAGGGCATTGTCCAAATGCWTCTTGAGCTCTGTCAGGTTGGTGCTGTGACCACTGCCCCAGGGAGCTGTTCCAGTGCCCARCCACCCTCTGTGTGAAAAACCTTCTCCTGTTATTTAACATAAACCTCCAGTTGCCCAAAAAAGAATGGATCACTCCCAAACCCTTTATTATTCTCCATTTGTTTTCTTATCCTTGCACAACCRGAGAAGACACCCACATTATCTGAATCTTTACAGAAAAGAAGGCAGTAGGAAGATGAATTGACATGACCAAAATACATGTAATAATAGCCCTGGAACTGAATGAAATTCTATATAAGCTGAAATTCATCCAAYACTCTGTTCAAAATAAAAATCAGGCTTGGAATTGGCAGAAAAATTCAGATTGGATTTCTTTCAAATTTGGATGTGTCAACAATGCATAAAATCAAACATCACCTCAGGAACAGTATAACCAAAAAGAGGGATTTTGAAACATAGAAAAAAAAGGAAACATATGGAAGCTAAATTTAGGGTACAGGAAGTGTCCCCTTGTGTCCCTTTCTATTGTTGTAACAAAATGGAATATGAGGAAATGCACGTACTAAGTAACAATCCCACCATTCTTTAATTCACAGCAATTCAGYATCAGCCTGCTCAATCTTTTAAATGGAGGATAAAATAATCAGATATTTGCCACCCTAATCATTACATCTGATTAGTATTTATYGCTACCATCCTACAGGATATCTTCTCAGAGTGCATACAGAAATGGGGAGCAGAGCACATAATGGATGTCTCTTACAGCTCAGTTTCAATTCCTCCACACCCTTGAAGAGGCCTAACTTAGGATCTAGAAGTTTACAAAGCAATTCGAAGCACTCTCTCTGTATGACCAGAGCAGTGCCAAAAACTGTGGCATTTAAAGAACATATATCTTTGCAGCTTCCTGAAGGCTGGGATTGGACAGTGTGGGATTTCTAGACCCAGCTTGTGTATTCATCAGGTTTTAAGATGGCAAGTTTTCAGGATTCTGTGCTGTCATATGTAGTTAAAAATGCTGAATACCCTACCTTTTTTAATCACTGGTGCTGAAAAGTAAAAAATTGCTTGAAAGGTGTAGTTGTATWAGGATGGAAATTTTGGACATTTTATTTCAATTTACTGTTAAATCCTGATCTAAGGGCCTCTGTTCTGTAAGAGGCAGAAAATTTAGCATTGTAGAACCATAGAATAGTTTGGATTGGAAGAGATCATAAAGAACCTCTAGTTCCAAATCCCATGCCGTGGGCAGGGACRCTTTCCACCAGACCAAAGATTTTAGATTGCTCAAAACCCCATCTAGCCTGGCCTTGAACACTTCCAGGGATGAGCATCTGCAAYTTTTCTGCAGAAAATATTGACTCTAATCCAGCAGGTCACTTGTGCACACTTCTTTTTGCTAAGTCCCATAGGATCCAATATGATCCCAGAACTTAATATCAAGTAYATGTCCCAGGGCTTCATGGCGTTGGGACACAAATTTTCAGAATATTTTTTTTACCATGCTAAAAGAATTCCCTTCTAAACATTTTATTTTTGAAAAGAAAGAGGAAACAAATCTCAGTTGTAACTTATGTAAGGTTCCTTATACATATAGGCTGTGTGCCAAATCTCATGAGTTTTATAACAATAGAGAATTTTCAGATACAGAATAAGTTCAGATAACTGAAATCAAAGTAAGTTGTCATTAAGTTYAAAATAATTATCATCGAACGGTGGTCTCTTCCATTTTTATAGTGTCACTATCTAATAAGATGTGTCCTTTTGGAGAATGCTATCAACTTCAGAAAATATTACAAAGTGTGCCTCTCTAGGAGAAAAACACAATTAATAAAATGTGAGCACAAAACCTCTGAAGCTAATTTGCTGAATATTGAGAAGCAGGGTAATAAATCTTGTGATTCAATATTACATTTATTTAGTAATAAAGATGACTATATGATTGACAAGCCTTGCAATGTGCTAGTAAACACTGTATGACTTACTATTTGATGAAGTTTACATTTAATATATATATATATATATATATAAAAACACTTCTCCTTCTTTGTCATGGAATACAGTTTGCATAATTTATGGAAGCACTTTTCGTCTTACAGTACCAAAAAAAATATTATCAATTGCATTGCTGACTACCTGCCTACTTTTAGTCGGAGGATTAAATGTTTACTGTTATCAGATTTTTAGGTGTTGAAATACAMTGATTTTTATTCTCTGCTTTAATGCTGTTATTTGCTTGTTATGTCCAGCATGAAACAAATGGTTAAATGAAAAGTACACCTAATACCTTTTTCAAATGCAGCACATATAGGGTTTGTCAGTTTTTAGTTTCCTGAGTGGTTCTGATAAAACCTCGCCAASTCCTACTTCTTTGTCTTGCTCCATAACAAGGGCAGACTGGCCAGAATATTTAAATGGAAAATAGCTATTTGATTTAGTCTGGATGTTGAGTACATCCATTTGCATTTCCCAGGATTRTAAAGTAATTAACTTCTTAATTGTTTAACTAATAATTCTTATTTGCTCCTCAGTTTCTCCCCTTTTTTCCTTCTTTGTGTCATTTGGCCACAACAGATAGGCTGTCTTCTCTCTTGATTTCACTGATCCTCACCTGGATACAGTGCTGGCTGCCTTCCCAAAACATCGGCTCCCTCCCATATAAAGAGGAAGAGAGAAGTGGAGATCAGAATTCTGTCACTTTACTCTAAAAAGCGCTTTTTTTCTCTTTTTTTATTTTATTTTTTTTTTTTTTTTTTTTTTTTAATGGTGAAGCTTGACATGAGATTTCCTCTTCTCATTTCCTTCTGCTTCCAGTGCACCTGTGGTACCAACCACTCCGAAATTTCTCATTTCTCAGTTAGCATTTCCTTGCTTTCTTTTTCAAACTTTCCTGATACACAATAGAATCTTATTGAAAAAAGAAACCACAGAATAACCCACATAAAACAACCATGTTTTTTTTAATACTTCCTCCTTAAATACTCCTTTGCCCAAATATATGGATAGGCTCTTAAAAACATTCTGATGTCCTGAAGGCTGGCTCTTCCTCTAAACAGCATCTTCTCAGCATCTCCTTGCTTGGACCTAGTCACTGTCTCAAATACTTCTGAACTGGGTAYCGTGAATTCCTGTTGCATGAACCGAACAGAGGCTGTGAGCCCTGTTCTGCCCATGGAAATGGAAGCAAGCTGCAAAAATAAACTTGGGAGCCACTGATTAAATTGTAAATTTTGTGGATGATTTATCTTCTGTGTTCATTATCATACAGTGTGGTATCTGTGCCTATTTGGCACCTTCCTTTAACTTCAGTGCTGTTTTTCAGATGAGTGACTGTGATCACTAATGAGGATAATCTTACAGCTGCTGTGAATAAGCAAGCATAAGCCTAAGCCATCTAGGTGACAAGTGACAAAATTCTAAGGAATCAAGTAACATATAATTCTAATTTGTCTGTGGATTTTTGCTGGTGCCAAGTCTGGGACCTGTGCCAGTGCTGTACCACCAGTGGGCATTCCCTGRGCAGAGGCAGAAGTGCCTGGACGGTTCAGTGTCCCCTGACTGGAAGCACGTACACAGCCCCACGTAGTCCTGCTCGCACAAGGAAGGGTAGGATGTCCCTTTGATAAATTGTGTCCATCAAAGAGATTGTGAAGCTCTATAATATCCCTTATCTATCCAACCACTGGCGGAGGAGGTGCAATCGAAGGAAATGGCTCATGGCTTGGATGTATCATGACATCCTGATGAGGAAGCTGGAGCAAACCAGAAGGGCTCTTGATCTGCCGTGAGGGAGAGAGCACATCACGGTCACTGACTGGTCACCTTGGCTTCCTCAAGTGAGGATGGCTCCCCTCCAACCTTGCACTAATCATAGCTCGAACGTGTAGAGGAAATGGGGGTCCACTGGGAACAGCTCTGCTCTGCTTAGGTCTTGTAAATAATCCTGCAGAAATTTCATTTGTCTCACCTGCTCAAGGAAAGGTGGCACATATCTATCTGAATAGTATTGGTGTCAGAAAATCCCTGAAATGTCGATTGCATCCATTGCTGGGAGATATTTTTATCAATTTAATTTCTCTTTAATTTCACAACAAGAGAACAGAAGAGATAGAGCAGAACTAAAATGATTCTGCACTGACCTAAACAAACATAAATATTACTGGATAAAAATAACATGTTTTGAAATTCCTTTTATATCTTTAATTGCTTATATCTTTTATTGCTTTAATTGCTATCAGTGTGGCCAAAATTTTATCTTGTTTGTGGCATAATTAACCCAATCATGTTATAATGTGATACTACACCAAACTTTTCCTGTTTACAAAGCTGTGGCCATTACTTGCAATTTTGATGTTACATGTAAGCTGGCTGTTCCAAATGAAATTTCAAAATTGCTAAAAATAACTCTTTTGAAATGAACTTAGTAAGCTGACCTTCTGGGAAAGTCATTCTGCCACAAGTTATTTTGAATTTGTTCCCTTCATCCCCTTGACTGACTTTTTATTATGTTTTAATTCAAATGTACTATGTCTTGTCTACCTGTAGTGTCAATTTCCASTCATAAAATCAGTTGAACAAATACATAAAACCACCAACTACGTGCAAATCTGGTTAGATAAAACTTTTCTGATTAAATTTTTTCAACATAGAAAATGAATATATTCTTCATTTACAGAAGGATCATAGAAGTAAGAGAAGTTTTATTTCATTAAATTAGTAAACAAACTATGTGGTGTTTGCAACTGAAAAACCCAAATTTGATACTGAAAATCACTGCTACAAAAACAAATACAAATTACAGACAGATCCTTTACTCTTACTGAAACTTGTATGCAGAGTTGGCACTCTATATAAAGATGTATTACTATAAACACAGTTTTTWGTTCTACATCTTCAAAATAAGTGCACAGTTTAGGTTTGCAGTTGCTATGACTTTTCAAGGCAGAAAAGACATAACAACTACTTTATCTRTGAAAACTCACAGGAGTTAAAGATACTTTTGGACAGGTTATGAGAGCTGGGCTATACTGAAAGGGCTATGCCTGAGGATTACAGCTTTCCTGCATTCTAACTCTATCCTATTTTTGAGACAAGTGCTTTTAAATGCTTCATCAGAGTCATGTGATTCTATTTTCCTGTAAGCTTCCTTTACTCACACATCCTCCAGGCTAATTGCATTTTATCTCTGACAAAAGATGCTGCACATCACTTCCTTCCTACCTGGAGGTTTAGTCCAAGACCTTCCAAAGRAGCAACATTCTCAACTCTCACCCGGAGAGGACACAAAGCAACGCAGCAAGACTGAAGGGAAAGAGGCTCCTGCTGCCAAGGGTCACAGGGCAGTGCTTAGCAGGAAACAGACACTCTGCATGTGACATCCTGCAGGGGTTATTTGGCAGGTGGGGAAGCTGGGAGCCCACACTACATCAGTGGAAGGGTAGGGACAAGTTTCCTCAAACAAATGTGCACCACGACAGCCAGGGGTATTTATTGTGCCCTAAGTTTACAGATATACCCATCCCCTCCTAAAACACCAAAGGATAAAAATGTGTTTTGAAATTAACTAACTACCAAATTTGGTCTGGGGGWCATGTTGTAATTTCCCCCTGCTTTTCTTCCTTCCTATATTTAGAGTTCTTTGTAGAAGGAGTGAGTTTCATTTTWATACAGGTTGATTACAGAACATGTCGGAATACAAGTCCGTATATGGGTAAGTAAGATTGGAATATGAATATCTCATTCATTTATGAGAGTCCCTGGTGCTGTGCAAAATGCACATAGACAATACCTGCTGACAGTGAGATAACTGGCTGACATTTGTCACTCATAGGAAGCAGGTTTTTACTATCTAAGCATCTCTTTTATCTGCTCAGGCCATGGGACAATGATGTGGTGATTTGGTCTCCTGAGGTGGTGAAACTCTTGCTTTCTTCATAAGTAGCAGAATCACAGAGTCATAAAGGAAAAGACCTTTAAGGTCATCAAATCCAGCTGTCATCATAGCTCCACCACCATGTTCACCATTAAACCATGTCCTCATGCACCAGATCYACATGATATATGAACACTTCCAGGGATGATGACTACGCCACTTCCCTGGGAAGTCTTTTAGAAATCTTACAGAACTTCCTTTGAAAAAAGTTTCTTCTGATGTCTAATTTAAACCTCCCCTTTTGCATCTTAAGGCTATTTCTTTTTTCCTTCTCCTTGTTACCTGGGAGAAGAGACCAACAGCCTTCTTCCAGGCAGTTTCAGAGAATGATAAGGTTTCCCCTGAGCCTCCTTTTCTCCAGGCTAAACAATTTCAGCTCCCTCAGAGTTCCTCACAGGGCTTGTGTTCTAGACCCATCACCAGCTCTGCTGGCCTTCTCTCCAGCACCTCAGTGTTTCTTGGCAGGCTCCAAAAATGAACGCAGGATTTGACATATGGCAGAAGAATTCAGCAGTAAGAAATTGCACTAAACTCACCACAGAGAAATTCTCAAGCTTCTTCTTTTTTACAAACCGATACCTATTTGAAGAGATTTTATCAAAGAAACCACTGCATGTTTTTGATGACTAGAACACATGGAGAATTAATCCCTTCAACTCACCTGCTCCCTGCCATTGGGAGAACACCAATTCCTGATGAAAAATCATTCTCTTTGCTGCTCGCAAAGCTGTTGCTATTGAATGGCTGATGTGGCTCTAGAAGATGAAATTCCCATTTCCCTTTGGAAATGGGAACTTCATGAAGTACACAGAAACACATTAAAAAACAAAAGGAAACGTTAAGAAAACATTAAGTCATGACATGCCGCACGCAGAATGCTCAACCCTCATCCACAGTCTACCACACTTGCAGACGTCATGAGATAACACACAGCTCAGGATCCAGAGAAACACTGTACTTTGTAGATTCCCTCAGTTACCAGGATTTAAGGACCACTTTCATTTCTCACATGGAGTTTTTGAAGACAACTAGTATTTTTTTTTTTCAAACATCTCCTTGAAAGCTAAGAGGAGGGACAGTAAAGAGTGAATGTTAGACATAACCGAAAACAAGCAGCACACTTGGGTGCTGGACACACAGCCCATACCGTTGTTAGAATATCCTGCTCAGGCAAAGCACAGCCATAAAATCTGTCCTGAAAAGTAATAGATTATGATGTTTTCCCATCAGCTCCTACCACATGAAAGTGGTAACGTAAGCATTTTTTAGTAGTGGACAGTTTCACTTCATCCTTAACTAACAGAAGTTGGGCTAAATCTATTGACTTCAAAACAACTAAATCCATTTGAACAGCCTTAAAATCTAGTTTTTTGTTTTTTTCTTCTTTTGTCTGAACAAAAATAATTTTAGCTGGAAGAGGCTAGTTGATTTTTAGCAAAATTGGCCTAAGAGAACAATATAAAYCTGGTTACTGTCTTCATAAAACCACTTTGAAAAGCCCATTTCTGATAAAGTTTGTGTTTAAGATTTTTCAGGGTTTTTCTTTCTGGTTTCATTTGTATTACAATGCAACAGCAAATGCAACTTTAGTTGGTCTCAGTGTTATTTTTTAATGATGTTTATTATTTGACTTCTTTATTTWTTTTTTTCAGAAARCAAAGCCCTGTCCTAAAAATTAAAATTACTCTTTCTTAGGTTTTGTTTGTTCCAACCTAACAGGAAASATGAATAGCAAGAAAATAGCAAGATTGGCTGTAAATGGAGAGTAGTAGTTCTTTCCATCCTATCAAGTATTATTATTCTGTCTAGAAAATGTAGGATTCTAATGTGGRAAATGCTGCAGATAATTGTTAGAATCAACAGTGAATTTTACAATACCTCAGTTCCAGTGCAAGCTGCCAATAACCATCACCGTGCAGATACCTATATCATGGCATGTTTCAGGATCTCAGAAGTCATGTTTAAAAATTGGCACAACAAACAGGACTGTGAAGCAATGAAAGAATACAGATATTCAGAATATGTACCCACAAATAGTGCTGGCAGCATAAAAATTACTCAGTCAGACACTTTGTGCTCATTTTTTTGTGCACAGGATCACACTCATATTGTATTAATTCGTAGATAGGATTAAACAAGAATGAGCATAATTTTCTCTAATCTCCCTATATCACAAACATTAAATTTCTCTCCCTTATCCCTGCTCAGAGCAAAGGATGATTTGCTCTTCTGTGACATATAGCTTGTACATTTAAAGTACATGCCAGAAAGGCAGCCTGTATTTGAAGATAACAAAACCTGAAGCATTTATCRCTTCTCTTGAAACTTTGCTCTAGTGATTAAACATTCGCACTGTTTAAAACATGAGTTTAATGTTTAAAATGTGTGTCTTCAGTTTATGTGGGTTCACTTCCAGCCACTGCTTCTCTTACGTTGTTCTCCTGTTTTGTTGGTGGTAGATGCAGGGGGCAGGGACACCTTACRCCAGATTGCTCAAAGCTGTGCCRCTCCTGGTCTTGAGCACTTCCAGGGGTTGGACATCCACAGCTTCTCTGGGGAATTTCTTGCAGCACATCAGCAACCTCACATTAAAGAAACTCTTCCTAATGTTTAATCTAAACCTGCTTTCATTAATTTTAAAGCCATTTTGCCTTTTCCTRCTACACATCCTTAAAAATGTGTCCTTCTGCAGCCTTCTGCAGCCTACCTACCTTTGTGTACTGGAAGGCTGCCATTAAGTGCCCTTGAAGACTTCTGTTCTCCAGATTGAACACTCCCACCTCTCTCATRGGAGATGACCATCTTTGTGTTGGCCTTCTTCTGTACCCACTCCAGCAGTTCCATGTCCTTCCTGTGCAGGGACCCCAGAGCTGGATGCAGCCCTGCAGTGGGGTCTCAGCAGAGCAGAGCAGAGGGGCASAATCCCCTCCCTGGCCCTGCTGCCCACGCTGCTCTGGATGCAGCCCAGGACACGTTTGGCTCTCTGGGCTGGGAGTGCTCATGRCTGGGTCATGTTGAGATTTTCACCAGGTCCCTGGCAGAGCCGTTCCCAATCCCTTCATTCCCCAGGTATAGYGATACCACAGTTTGCCCTGACCCAGGTGCACTGCCTTGCACTGCTCTTGTTAAACCTCATGAGCCTCCACGGGCCCAGTTCTTGAGTTGGTTCAGGCCCCTGTGGATGGGTTCCCATSTCTTTGGGAGAGTCAACAGTACCAACAGTGTCATTGGCAAACTGGCTGAGAGTGCCCTCGATCTCTTTGTCTATGCCATTAGTAAAGACATTAAATAACACTGGTCCCAATATGGGATCCCTAAGAGACATTACCTGCCACCAATGTCACTGATCTGTCCCCCACWACCCCCTGGATATGACTGTCCAAACACTTCCTTATCCATTGAACAGGCCACTGAATTTTAACAAAAGGTTTTGATGAGATTTTATGGGAGTCTTGTTGAAAGATCCTGCAGATATCATGAATACTAGACACCAAATATGAGATAGAACCTAAAAGAAAAGCACCCAGAATAAGCTGAACTGAGTGGATACCAAGGATATTCGCAGGCCAAAGTTAATGGAAGACAGAAAGTCACAACAGAACTTGTTCAGTTGTAACTGTCTGGTACTTCTCTAGGAAGGAAGGAGAAGAATTGGGAAATTCTGAAAGGAGACAAGAATTATTCCAACAGCAGCAGTTAAAAAGACTAAATGATTTTGAAATTTGACGTGAAGTCTAAAATATTTTCATTTTCCATGATTCTGGTGAAAGACAAATTCTGTATTTTCAGTGGCTCATGTTTATACTTGCATGACTGTTACATTAGTGGTCTTAGAACTGATAGCCTGGCTCAAGAGAAAAAACCAAAGCATTGCCTGCCCTGGTGATCCCCCTGAGCAGGTAGGAGTCAATTTTGTATTCTGCATTGAAACTAATCATAGCCCACATAGTGTTTAATCAACAGTCACGGCAAGCTTGAGGGGAATTAAAGAGCAATGCAATCATTGTGCCTCATAGCATGAATAGCACTTGATGACGCATTGCAGAAACAGCCAGAAATAACATGGGAAAGGATGTTTCACAGAACAGATTGCACCACRAGCTCCAGCTACCAAGCTAAGAAGGTTGCAGTTCAATCCTGAACCATCTGCCTATGTTCCCTACACAAATCATGTGGGTTTGCCCTTTCTATTTCTGTTTGGAAGATATCAAGACAATTAAYGCAAGGAGTAGGTGGAAGTCTTTCAACACCTGAAAATTTCAGCAGCAGCACGAACATGCACTGTGGCAGACCTGCACTGGGGGCCAGTGGTGTTCACCCGGTTGCTGTTGCCATCTCTTAAGGGGAGAAAAAGTTCAGGACCTCCTCTGGGTGCCCTACCACATCCAAGCAGTACACTCACATGGCTTTTCCTTAAAAAAAGTCAAATGCAATTTAGAATTCTTTCTATCCTTTCTTAAAGTGTGTGGGGGGTGGTTGTGAATGGCTTTTGGTTTCCACTTTTTTATTTCCTTTAAATAACACAACACATAGTGTGGATATTTCTTGAAGATCATTTTTCCACATTTGCTGTCCCATTTTTATATGAAATGCCTAGATGGAGGYTCAGTAGAAATCAGTCGGGAAAGTCACTATCAATAGACATGGAGGGTATACTTAAATTTTGATATTAAGAGAATAAAGTAAGGTTCCACTGAAAAAATKATTTGCCATGGCTGCAGGTAAACTTGTAATTTCAGTGTTTGTTGCAAAGCATATTAAAAAATTTAAGTTACTCTGCACCTTATTACCCTAGTAGTTAAAACTATTAGGGTTGTGTATGCTTTATGTTTGGAAATAGTTATTTTGGCAGCTGTTGACACCTGAAAGTGTAGTACTGAGCATAAACCCTTAATTTTACAGTTAGTTAAATAGCAGTTTTGTATTTAATGTGTTTACACACATTAATTTCACTATGTGCTGCAATGACCAACTTTATAGAGAGCTGTATGTCTGATAACCCTGGGTAACAGCATATCTACTTTGATTTAGTCATTTGATCTCATTAAGCTGAAAATCAGCCCTGCAGTGAAGGATGTGGTGGTCTTGGCAGATGTGAAGGTGAACATGAGCTCTTTGTACAAAAACAGCCAATAGCATCAGGGGCTGCCTTGGGAASGGCACTGTGAGCTGAGGGATGTGATCCTTTCCCTGTACTCAACATTGGCGAGGCTGGATCCAGTTCTCTGCTCACTGACACAAAAGACCCACAGCTCTGCTGGGCTGAGTCCAGTGCAGGGCCAAGGAACACATTAAGGGCTTGAAGCTTGGAGCATCTGCCCTTCAGGGTCAGAGGGATCTGGGACTGTCCAGTCTGGAGAAGAGAAGACTCAGGGCATATCAGTGTATATACAGTCCTAACAGGATGGGAGAGACAGACAAAAGGGGAAGGGATTCTGTTCGCAGGGGAGTGGAGACAGGAAATGAGGCAAAGGCACAAAGCCAAATACATGAAGATGCCTACGGACTAAAGAAGGTGAGACCAAACATTGGAACAGATGCCCATGGGTCTTTAGTCTTCTTCCTTGGAAATGCTCAAAAGCTGATTGGAAGTGATCCTGAACAATGTGACATAGTTGGTCCTACTTTGAGCAGTGGGTGGGACTACACAATCTTCAGAGCTGCATCCCATCTCACCTGTTCTGTGATCCTGTGAGCCTGTGATCCTGTAATTCACACGTTTCCCTGTTTTCTGCACATGGGAATAGAACCTCTTTAACAAGCTCACCTGTTTGGGTATTGGGAGAAAAACTGGGCAATATATTTTAAATAGATGTTTCATTTACATGAATTCAACTTAGTCTTGATTTAAAAGGAGGCAACTGTATGGACTTGAACAACTTGTACAACATTCCTTGGAAAAATTACTGGAGCATGATCTACACTAGAAGAGTCTGAATGCCATGGCTTGCCTCAGTTTTCCTCTGCTGACCTGATCAGTTAAATTAAAGCAGACTCGGGGCCTGCAAAGCCATCTCATGACAGCTTGGAAGATGTGATTCAAAAATCAGTGTAGCCTGATATTGATAAAGATCTGGACTCTTTACTGAATAAGCAGGCCTTCTTTGGACCCTGAGTGGCAACSTATCCTTGGCTATATTTTCTATCGAATTATATATCACAGAATTTTTTATAGTCATTTTTGGCATTTTGTGGAAACRGGTGTGCCGTAACTCCTGCTCTTTCTGCCCTCTGCAGTTGCTTGGGCAATCAAGCCTAGTGTGCCTGTTTCTGTTTATTGTCCCTGGAGTAAKTATTGTCAGTCACCTCTTCTTTATCTTTCAATTGACCTCAAAAGGGGACAACTACTTTACATTGCTGACAGTGTATCTTCTACTTTTATGACTTCTTCAAACAACCATTGAATGGACACTGTAATATAAATATACTTTTTTCTCCAGTATGTTTAAGGAACTATGACAATTACTTCTGTTTTACAGATAAACTTTTTATATTGCATTCAGAAATTGAGAGAGTAATTTAGAAGGGCTAGATTATAAGGCATGTGCAGTTTAATATCACAACAGTAGGCAAAGGTGGTTAGAGATGTTTGCTTGGAAAAGTGGCTTGATACAGAATATTTTGCATTTGTACTGCGATGGTCATACTGATTTTTCTCTCCTCTCATCTTGTATAGAAAATTCACATAATAACATAAAATCAGATGTGAACAAAACTGCTGCCACAAACTCATCACTGGAAAGAGMATTAAGGTGCGAGATTGGGTATTGCTGCTGGAATTGTGACCCCTTTCCATGTGCAGGTTTTGTGGCTGTGCCTTTTCTTTCAAAACCAGGGAAACACCAGAAGGGCTGTTTTTATATCTTTTATGATAGTCGAGGGATACTCTCACTTAGTAAAGAATGCAGATTAATTCCTCTCCGTAGGAAGTTCTGAAATAAAGCACAGATGAATGGTTACATACCTGTGCTTYCTCACAGATTTGAAATGACAGTCTGGTATGCTTCCTAAAGCAAAATGCAGCTACTTAACATTYTTGTAAGCCATCTCACAATTACCATGTTCCACAAAAGGACACAGCCCCAGGTTAGCATTCAGGAAACTCTTGTCACATGCAGCTGAAGACTCTCAAGAACTTCATTAGAAGAGGCATAAATTAAAAAGCTGGGAAGAAGTATGTAATAGAAGACACACTGAGGTAGAAATTCTTCTTAAAATGGGGAAAGAAATCCAATATAACAAAATAAGAAATGAACCTCTGAAACCCACACTGCCTCCCTTTCTTGGTGATGCAAGTAACTGCAGTACAGGAAGCTCTTTGCAGTAACCATTAAAGAAAAGACAAAGAAAAAAAAAGAAAATCTAAGACCTTTTTTTTTCTATCAAAACACTTTAGTTATTCATTCAATATTAACTCACTGAATAAAAATGCATTAAGTTCTGATTTTCATTTCCAGGCTCCTGATTAGCCTGTCTGCTATGATTAGCCATGGCTAGTTACTCCTGTGTTGCACCAGAGCAGATCAAAGAGGTAAAGCAGTCTTGCACATCACRTGGGATGTAATCCATCCAGAAAACTCTGTCCTCAAGGAATCTGTGCATCTGTGCATTTTGCAGGCAGGGAACAGAGAGCTCATGGAAATAAGTGGCAAATTAATGCTCTCTTTGTAGCAGCTGGCACACATTCCCAGATCAGATTTGCATAAACCCAGAGCTGTTTGGTCTCAGTGTTTAAAATGAGGCTTCTCTGAAAAATTAAACTAAGTTGATACAGGTCAGCCGAATGTCCTCCATCAGSCTGGGGATGGGGGCTCCCAACAGCAGAGATCTATCAAAGGCTGCTTCTCTGAGACACAGACATGCAGGGAGCAAGCCCCAAGGAGAGTTTAACCTGCACACTAACTCAGGCATGCAGCAGGGCACAGGTCTCTCAGCACCATGCAGAGGCCAGCCAAGCTGCACCCAAGGAGCCCTCGCCCCTGCCAAGCTCACAGGCAGCTCCAAAATTGCATGCTGAATGCGTTCTACTGAATAATGTTCACTTCTGCTGAAACACCAAGTGAMACTGAGAAAAAGAAGTAAATGTTGCTAGCCTCATTTCTAAGGACAGAGGCTAGACCATAGATTTAAATGTTGGGTTCCATATATTTGGACATTTCACTCATGATTTAAGTTCATCTAATATATTGCTCAAAAGATTTAATAAAACAGGGCAATTTATGAGCCTCTTATGAAAAGTTCTGAGAACCTGAATAAACTCTTAGGTCAGTACCTTAACAGTTTTAAGGTGAAATGAAAAAGGGAGATTGCAAGCACGAGGTGTCATTCAGCTGCAGGCATGGGTTTGGATACATTTCCTTACACTAAATTAAGTGTTCTGAGGAAGTTYGTGAGACACTGATTAAGAGCAAAGAAACAAGAATTTAGTGGAAAAAGAAAAACTTGTAGCTAAACGCAGCATGGAGAAACATTGGTGGCAAACCCACATAAACAATGTGGTTGTTAGGGGGACTCAGAAAAAAACCAATCAGGAACTAAAATTGACCATAATACAAAGATTGACTCCCATCGGGCATCAGATACAGCCACGACAACAAAGCTCTCAGCAAAATAGCATTTTGTGCTAAGAAATGCAATAGGAATCCATTGATCTATTGCTGAAGTGATCCCCTTACCCATTTAACTCTGTTCTATTTACACAGCATTTAGTACATTCATAAATGCTGCTCTATCTGGCACACTGCTCAGTTTAGGCAAGCTACAAGCAATCCAAGACATTGGATTCGTTCCAGAGAAGACACGGKTTGCTCAATAACTGATAGCTGAGATGTAATCAGAATTGTCTTGGAAGTTTCTAGGGAGATCAAAATTAAAGGGCTGGTTTTCTAATATAATATTTATGTTTCTAATATAAATTAATAAGAAGTAACAGGCATTAATCACCTCCTGTCTTCAGGTCTTACACATATTAATGAAATAAATTGCTAATTCTAGGATAAAGATTGATGACATAACGGACATTTTGATACAGAAGACTGAAGTAAAACAAGACAGTCTTTGGGCCTGGGAGGGAAATGTARTACTTTCTACAAGACAGATGCAGCATGACAAAAACTAAGGCCATGGGACACCTTAAGCAATTCTGCTCATACATGGAGCACATGCCAGATGGTTTGAGAACCTGTCTAATCTGATGAAAGACTTCCAATCAAAAAAGCTACAAATAGTCCTGGAAGAACAAAGAGAAGACAGAACAGCACTACCTTGTATTTCAATTTTCCTTGACATAAAATCTGGACAATATCAGCATTCTGGAGGCATGCTCTTTTTCTCTATTTGCCTTTACACATCCAGTTGAAGATGTTGTTTCTACCCCTCCATGAGAGAAATTTTTTTGCATCATTTGGATTGATTTATACACTAATGAYGCTTAACACATCTGTCAGACATGAATTGTACATCGTCTCAATTGACTGGTTCTAAGCTGTCTCAGGAGCAGGGTTTGTTTTAATCACTTCAGCTCAGGCAGAAGTCAAGACAGTAAGACATAACAAGATAGCAAAAGCCTCAAAACAGTTGAAACTTTGGCACAATTTATATAATTATTTATTTTGCAAAGGAGTTAGGGGTTCTGGGATACATCTGGACATGATTGCTTTAAGCCAACATTGTTATTTCTGCTAGCAGCAGAACAGGCTGCCATAAGTATTACTAATTTGAGGCATGCTGAGAGGCCACTTAACAAGTTAAGGCMGGTTAAGGCAGTTTCCACCTCGGACAAACAAACTACCAGGGATGCAAGCCATAATGATAGAGCCGCATGCTACCAACTCCTAGGCTTTTCTGCTTCTTGCACAGCTCCCAGATACGGGTTCTGAACAGTTATGATAAATAATTCAGTGTCTACCAGATCCCCAGTACTGCAGCCAACATTGCTGCTGGTGTATTTCTGACTGACCTTCCCAGATGCACCCTTTGGAGACCAGAGCTTTCTACTGGGCAAAGGAAACCTTAACATACCAAATTTATTCTCCTACCTTTCCTCCATGGATTTTAAAAGCGAAGATTTGAGATACAAATGCCCATGTGCTTTTGCTGAAAAAAACCCCCATAGAACGAACCGAAATCAGAGCCAAAGGGTTATGTTTGTTAGTCACCACTAATTACAAAGCACCTACAACATGTGATTGCTATTTGCAATAACTTGCCATGCAAGAAAAACATTTTCTTGAGCTGCCTGTGAATGTAGCAGTGCCAGTAAGGGCATTGCAAGTCATTAAGCTCTTTGCTCACAGGCTACAAGGGAGCCTGGAAGATATTTTTATTCTCAGATGAATCTAAAATGGGGTGTGTCTTTCTGAAGCAAATTCTTCCTCCCAAAGGTCAGTCAAGGCAAACTGAGAGACCTAATTGCATGCATTAAGTGATGCTGTTTAAACMGCAAAAAAACTTTGCAAGTAAGTGATGATTTCAAGGTAGCTTAGGTATGGAAAGTTGCATGAAGGACAGAAAAACAGTTGACACTACTCTCTTGCACTGTGTGTGCTGCATGCTCCAGYGCAACAGCAATCACACATCCCTTGGCACTGTTTGGGAGGGATCACAACGTGGCAGTCTGGGAGTGGGGGGGTGGGCACCTGCTCGCCAGGTCCAATCAAGATTAGGGGTTAGAATCATGGAAATTTAAAATAAATTACTTCTTCAGTGGAACCAGTTTGAGAAATGTGAATATGCATGGGCAGATTTATTTATTTTTTAGCCCAAAGCAGTGTTTGACAAATCAAATCATTTGCAACAATTTAGAGTCAACGTATTAACACYCCATTAAAGAAAGCAAATCATCAAGTGCATAATCTGTCCCTACAGTGTTGTAAGCAGTTGGAAGAATCATAAACAACTGGTGCAGCTATGATTTCTTTTCTTAAATGAATTATGTTCATAATAACACAGAAAACATTCCATATTTGTTGTGGTACTTATTTATAACTGCTTTTTAATGTTCAATAAAATATCTATTTGTCTTCTAATTATTTTCTTACATAGAATGGGATTAAATAAAAATTTTAGTCTCTGGGTTGAACTGCCACTTTCACCATCTTGGAAATAAGTGTGAAGATATTTAGTTCACACAAGATCTTGGTATTGYTCCAAGTGACTTATTGAAACTTTAGATATTTGACTAATTTTTTCAGGCTGCCTACARAATTGAGAATTTATTTGTAAAATTCTCAGTTGCTTCTGAGAAGAAAAATCTCAAGAGGTGATGCCTTTTCAACTTGGACTTCCCAGCCCCAGGATCAGTAGTTTAGTGTAGATGAACAACTTGCACCACTGCAGTTCACTCTGCCTTTTCTCTACATCTGCACCAAGGGTTGTTTTCTGCAGCCTACTAGCTATGACACAAATGCTTGCTCTATTTATAGATAAACTTCCTGTGACCCATGGACGGATATTCTTTAATTTCCCCTTCTGTTTTAGCTTGTTTAAAATCCCAAGAAAGCTATTTCACTTTTCAGCTGATAACGCTTAATTTAAACCTGTATAGATATGCATTAGCTGGCTATTTTTTTTTTAAGCAATCATTGGCATACCTGCTTAACATTATACCAATTAATTTAGAGCACCTGACATCCAGAAAAGATTCCATACATTTTTCAAAAACTTCACAGCTTTTCTTCATTTTAGGAAGCGGTTTCTTTCAACTCATAAAACAGCAGATATTTAGCTTGTGAAGAGATACTAAAACCAAAAAGAATAAGAAAGCAAGAAGTAAATAATATTTTTAATGAAACTCTCTTTTGAGTTTTCAGATTATATTTTTTAATCATGGCATTCTGTTTTCCCACGTAATACAACTGACCAGCCTGATTTAAATTTTTTCTCCATCATTATCCCCCTACTCCTACTATTTTTTGATTTTCCTAAGTGAGAAGCAGAAGAAATTAAATTTCAGACATCTCAAGCATATATTCTCCACTGTGTAGAAACTGATATAAAGCTCCTGGCCAAAAGTCCTCAGCACCTGAGCAATAATTACAACATGCAACACAAGCTTTATTTATATCGATATTATTTATCTTTAAAGAAATAATCTTTATTTAAAGATAATAAAGAACAAAGGACTGTGTGTCCATCTTTACCCAGACTGTGTTGGTTGCATTCATTTGCATACAGCTGTCTATACCTTAGCTACTTTTGCAGTGAACACTGAGAGCTGGAAAGATCGGAATTGTCAACATTTCTCATTTCAGCAAAAAATAAACTAAAATGAACCAGTTCAGAAATAATAGTTAGGACATCTTGCTCCTATCCTGATGACTGTCAGAAATCTGTATACGTATGCATTTTCAGCACTTAGCATCCCTAGTTGCTTTCAGCCACAGGTCTAATTAGGAATCTGCTCAGAGGTTCTCTATGGCAGAGGCACTGACAGTAAAACATTTGAGATACTTGTTTTGACAAATTTCTCTAGAATCACCAAATTCTTGAGTTTCCTGCTTGACTTTAAAATCCCTAGAAACTAGTAATACTTATGCCTTACGCTCATAAGAAATACAAATGCAGGGTTCAGTGTCTTGAACTGCTTTGCTAATGGTTTACTTTCTGAATTTTTATGTCAAGGCAATGTTTCATGGGGCAAACTCATCTGGAGTTTGGTGCATTAGAGAGACAATTTGTTAGAACAGATATGTATACAGAAACCTCAGGGCATAAAACAGTGGAAACATACCCAGAAAGTCTGGGAATAAACTGTAATTCTGGGGAAAAAAAAAGTTGTGGTTTTTTTTTTGTTTGTTTTTTTTGGTTTTTTTTCTGAAATTATCCATAGTACCTAGAAGATGTTGACATCTATACCCAGTCTTCAAGGAGAAAAGCAAAAATTCACCATCTTTGTTATTGAAATATCCTGTGAATTCTAGAAGGGCAGTATCCACAAAAATCAATAAAAGCAGTCAGTACCTTCAAGTATCATTGCAGAGAAGCTAAAATTGAAAATTGCCACTAATTACTTTTATACCCAGATTCKTCTATTAAAAATTGGAATCACTTTTCCAAATTCAGAAAAATGTTCTCTCCTTCTGCTGATTTCCCAGTCACACAAAATACTTAAATTGTGGGAAATTTGCTGCAAGGTAATTTTGGTTTTGTTTTGTTTTCACCATGCTTCTTACTTCAAAAGGTACTAAACTATCTGTAAAACATTTTCCTCTTTACCCTCTACAATTGTTTACTTGACAAATAATACCAAAAAATATTTATCAGATGCTTATTGTACTCAAAATAAGTTTACATTCTGTCAAGGTCACACAAGCCTAAAATAGGAGTTTTTGCATAAGCCATGTAGCACATGGTTCATTGCACTAACATCAGCAGACAGCTTCCCCTCCCTCCCGTCCCTCCCACTGTCCAGACTCTCCAGGTGCTGACACGGGCCCATGTTAGTGCTGGTGCGTGACCTGCTTTCAATATCTTGGTACTGAGCTCTGCCTCCATGCAGAATCCCCCCTGTGCCAGGTTGTGGAGTGCAGGGATTTGGGCTGATGGCCATTTCACATGTTCCCACTGCAATCTCTGTTCATTCCCATTGCCTCTGCTCTGCATGGAACGCCCCCACACAGAAGGCTGCAGACACTTTTCCTCCCTGAGTGCCAGGCTCTTACACTGTTTCACCGAGTGTCTCCCCRGGTCCTGCCGTAAAGGAAAATTCAGCTGTGTCCTACTGAGTTTATTAGACGCAAATTTAATGCTCAAAATTAAAATGATGATTGGTTTACCTCTCACAGGTTTTATCGACATATTTACTTGATGTTTCTCTCCTGCCTCATCGAAAATTCATTTATTGCTACTCTTCCAAAAACTGAAGAGCTGATCAAGGAGTCCTTGGGTTTCAGAATAAGGATACCAAGGGATTTTTTTTTCCTAATCACATGAATTTTGTGTACTACTTCATTCTGGGAAGTTGTTGATATCAGAACTTGACTGATGTTTTGCTTCCTTGGAAAGAAAACTGAAACACTGATATATTCTTTTCATAAGAGAGAAGAAACTCCAATAATTTTGTTTGGAGTACTTTGAAAGAGTACTCTGATACTACCTTCAAAAAMGTTCTTCTTTGGCTCCAGCTGAATTCAACCTTTCCCAAAGCCAAGAGTTTTACAGCATTGTTATATAGTTTCTGTCAGAAAACTTTGGATTTTAGTAAATGTTTTCTGGAAAAGATATTCTCATTAGCATAGTATTAAGTATTTTGAATGTCTTTTCCCACAATTGGACTTTGTTGGTGTATTTCCTGCACTTTGCCTTGGTTTTGTGTGCTCTGTCTGTATGAGATTACATGGGGTTTTCCTTAACTTGAAAAATCTTATCTTTTGTTGACGGGAGTGACCTTTACTATTTTTAGAGCATAATGCAAGACCCATCTTTTCTCATGAGCTGTTCCTCAGTAACGAACAATGACATCATATCCCAGGGATACTTTTAAGAAAATAGTCAGACCCTTTTAGTAACTAGATGTGAAAGACTAAATCAAGACAGGGAAATTGAGGCCTTTGACAAGATACCTCTGCACCAGAAACTCTTGCTTATAACCACAGTAACTTTGATTTTCCTAGCCAAGGAACTGATCACAAAACAGCTAGAGCAGCTTAGGTTTCAGCAATCAAATATACACCAGGTTCTCAGACAGGATTAAAGAGCTGCTGGGACTTCTTGAGGCTTCACACACCAAGGCCATGTCTGGATGGCTGCAATTACAGAAACATCACGGAATATTATGAGTGGGAAGGGACTCACAAGGCTCCTCAATTCCAGCTCTTCAGTGAATAATCGGTACAGGGATTGAAACCATGGCCTCAGCATTATTATCACCAAGCTCTTACCAGCTGAGTTGAGCTCAGGGTCATTGTCCCCTTTGAGTGCTTCTTGAGGGTGAAAGACCTTTATCACCCACAGAGAAAGACAGAACCTGCTGGGGTGAGGGTTTCACACACAGCGCTGCTGTGCCACTCCTCCATCCAGAGGCTGCTGAACACACACCACACTTCTGTTCAGAGGCTCTGATCCTAACTTTCAAGATGAGTAATTTTTATCCAGAACATAAACCAGAAGCATGGAACATCTTTAGGGAAGCTGTAAGATCCTCTCAGGCATTTCAGCCACTGATGCTTAATTTTACTTCCAATCCTTGCCAACACATCAGAAAAATATAATTCTCTTACGATTTCAACTAAAGTGACCATCTTGAAACCATAAAATACAGAGTAACTTCAATTTTTCAACACCAAAGCRTATAGAAGGCACTCAGACACTACAGTCAGTGTCAGGAGTACAAAACCTCCAATGTCAGATAAATACAATAGTTAGTCATGCACTCTTGTGTGGGAGAACAAACAACTGATTGGTACAAGTTAACATTTAAGAGCATTCAGATGGAAATATGTTGGTAGGAGGATTTAGTCACAGAAAAGGAGGGAGTGCTATTGTTTTGCTACACAAAGCGGAGTCTCCTAACTGTGGAGAGGGTTAAAAAGCAAAGGGAGGAAGCAGACACTCCTTCATCATGGGCACTCTCTGGGAAACTTGACTGACCTCAGTTATCAGGGTAAGAACTAAATCTGGGGCAGGCAGAGAAATCCAGAGGGGGAAATATTCTACAACCTTGGGACAATAGGCATTTCTAAACATCAGATATACTTACTATAACAACAATGCCTTTTTGACATCCTTTCCTTACTAGGACAGCTGCCTTTTTCAGCACACATCTATTTCCCACGTGAAGCAAGTGATTTACCTTGTTAAGTTCTAATAGTCACAAAAACACATAGCAAAAGCCTTTTCTCAGCAATCAAATTTGATTGTAAACTATGAGCACTCAATAATGGTTAGTATGCAATGGATTGTCCCACTCATGAGCCACAAATGTGCTGCATATCATCAAGAGATTTAATAATTTTGTCATCTAGATATTTCAGAAATGTTTTTAGATTCCTGCAATATGTTCAGTGGTGAAAATGGCATGTATCCAATGTTAACAATAGACTCTAAGCTATGAATCACCAGAGGAAAACAAAGCAAAAAATGACAAGAATAAGGTTTAGTCATATTTGTCAGAATATATCAGACCAAGCAAATGCAACCCTCAGGGTTCTCAAGCTAAATATATCAATGCAGAAGTGAATTCAGTGAGAATTTTGCCAATTTTAACCCTGCTTTAAAATTCAAAGTACCTTGAGGCTGCATCACTCTTGCAAACAAAAATACGTGTATTTATTTAATCCTCAGCAGCACTTGGTGAASAGTTTTATTCTCAGTGCAGGGAACCTTTTGATTTTGGGGTCTGAAGGGGCAGGGAAGGAGGCATTATGGTCTAGCATGTTGGATGAAATACTAAGGTTCTAGGTCAGTCTTGAAAGTCGGAGAGTTGTGTTCACATTGCTGGAATAGTAGATATCAGAGCCCTTAAAAAAGCTTTTCATTAGGGATAACCAGCAGGAAAATCTCACATCAACCCACATCTGGGAGTCTGTGAGGTAGTACCTCTTCCAGGTGATGATCTGCAGCCCAGAAMCTTCCTCCATCCTCTCAAAGCGCTGAGCGAGGTCCTTTCTTCTCATTATTGTTGCTGCTCTGCTTTGGGAACCATTCTGCTTCACACTGTTCAAGCTGTTCTGCTGCACAGCAAAAGGATTCAAGATTCTTTTGACAAAAGAGAGGAAGCAAATGTCAGCTTGGYTCAATAGCCAGGTAATGATCACCCCTCATACCCGAGGGGGAAGAGTCCTTATCCATAAGCATATTTTAGGCCTTTTATCTACTGACCTTAACAAAAGCTACAGGAACACGCAGAGCAGCCCAAATCCTGACACCCAGGGCAGCAGGAGGGATTTGGGTTTGAACTCCCTCCAGCAGAGGATCAAACTGAACATAAAAACATCACAATGGCCTCAAAATTTCACCAAAAGTTTGCAATTTCCCACCTTCCCCAAATTCCATAGCCAGAACACCATGTTGTAATACCACTGCAGGAGTAGGCACTTCAGCTAGTTGGGTCTCTCATGTTGACATCTGCAGCAGGTCTCACTTCTTTAGTAATATCAAACCCTCACTATGTGTAAGAAAATATCACAGTCAGTTATGGATAGAGATAGCAGGAGCTGAGCACGAGGCACMGTCACTGCACAAACTACCCAAAATCACAGCTCACCTTAAGAGAATTTTCTTATTTTCAAATAAACATAACCTAACAGTTTCATAATTGTGTTGAGAGCTTCTTCCTCCCTAGAGAACGTGTACTTCCCCACACTCTATTCTGAGTATTTTTTCCTTAWTTTCTCATGCTACAGCTGCTGTTGGAGAGGGCAGTGGTAAGAAGGCAGCGGGAATGAAAGCACTGACACCACTGATAGATCTAATCAAAGTAACCAAAGTTCTGAACCTGTATTAAAAAGTATAYAAAGAGAACATTTCTTACTGGGACTTTAGGATATTTGCAAGAACTAAGGGTGTAAGACTACAATTTGTGTAATTTCTTATCCAGAATCCAGAGAATCCAAACCTACTGGCCTCATTTGTTCATCTACAGGCTCTAACAAGTATTTAACCAAGGGTTTGAATTACTAAAAATCAATTCAGAGAAAAAAAAATTACCACTAGATTTCATTCCTGGTTTCAAGCTCTGGTTCATGACACAGAGCATTCCAATGGTTCTGTTTAAAAGTAGTGTTATAGGAGTAAACAAATTTAGGTAGAGCTAACAAAGACAAAGGGGATGAATTAGCTGATTTTAAGTGGGAGGAGGATTTTTTCATTTGTCAAAGATCCAGAAAAAACACAACCTATTTTGCCTTATAGCAAAACAAGTTTGGTAGCAAATGATTTGTTGCAGATTTCCCCCTACTTCCCTCTTCCCTCCTTTACAGGTGCACAATCCTAGCAAGTTTATTGCAGAGTAAAGAGGCAATGTTTTCTGTTCCTTTGGCAGGACATCAGTGGTTAGCAGTTAGTGTGCCAACAACCTCCCCGAACAAATTCTCCCTGAAAAAGCAGCACCTTTTTGCATTGGAACAAACTGACAAAAGCAATTGCACCACAGATGGGAAATCCTCCTGCTCTTAGTATGCATAGCTCCAAGTGTTTGGATTTAACAGCCAAACAGTAAGATGGCTGAAAGAAAAATTGTCTAATCAGCTTTCTGACAGGGTTGAGTGTTTCGTCCCATGTATAACAGAGTTCCAAAGTTCTCAATTAAATGATAAGGTAACAGCAGCCCTTATTTAAAAGTTTTTAATATATTTCACAGAAAACCTTTAACTTCTTTCTCCCATTACCTTGTGCATAGGTTTATCTGCTCCTATAGAGAAAGCCCTGTTCTAWGTCATCCTGGATTTATGTCAGCCAGTTCCTCTTCATAAAATGAGCCTTTCCTTGGAACAGCAAGGCATTTCTGTCAGCAAGGGACTGAAGTGTGTGCCTCTCTGCACCTGGAAAGACTGTGGTGAATAGCTGTAAAACTAGTTTGAGTAAGCAAATTCCTTTATATAGGTACCTCAGAAGCTGGTTTTCAAACCAGCTTCATTGGAAATTGTTTCTTTCCCCTTCACTCTTTTTTAAGGTCAAATCTCAGACTCGTACTCCTGTTCCAGAGCATTAGCAAAGCCTTCCTGCTGTGCAAATACTGAACAGCCCAGTCCCAACAATCTGGATGGCAGCCTGCATTCCTCAGAAACCTTGCCAGGCAGACAGCCCAATGATGGAAGACAAAACTGTCTGCTTCTCTGCCTGGCATGTTGAAATTCCAGTGGTTCTCATCCAGGAGATTCAGCAGATCCATTCAACAGAACTGCAAATGTAAGTGCTGAAACTGCGGACTGCAGGGTGAGTAATTGGCTGGGGTGCTCCAGATCCATTTCTTCCTGGCAGTGAAGATCCCATATAACCTCCTTGATGGGCTCAGGGATAGATGCCCCAGGAGAAACCCAAGAAGGATTCTTGCAGAAACCAGAGAAGCACCATCTCTGCTGACATTTCCAGTTTCACAGATTCAGCACGTGTGAATAAAATCAAACTTTTCTTTCTGACTGGCTTTAAATTATTACTGTGACACAGTAACATTGAATCTTTGGCCTCACATCTGCTTCTTAACACTACTGACCTTATCTCTGTTGCAGGAAACAGAATGGACAGTATCCAAAGAAATAAACTGGACCAGCTCACATCACACATTTTTATTTTGTTGTGCCACAATTCAAATTTCAGAAGAGATCCAGCTCAAAACTGGTCAATTAATATGCCAGTGATCCAAGTCCATCAGCAATGATGGTAACACCTCTGGGGCAGTGAATTTTTAAAGGGAAAAAGATCTGTTGCACAACCACTGCTGTGAGAGAAGAGTGAAAGAAACAACTTTGCAGAAATCGAAGCCAGTGAGGAAGGAGGGACAGGAGATGCTTCAGCCCATGGGAGAGGCCATACTGAGGCAGCTGTGCCCCTGAGCCCAGGGAGGTCCATGGTGGAGCAGAAACACACCACAGCCCATGGAGAGCCCCACACCAGAGCCGGTGGATGCCTGGAGTCTGTGACCCTCTGGAAATCCCGGAGCAGGTCCTGTCAGGAACAGTGTGTCCAAGGAGAGAGAAGTCCATGCAGGAGCAGGTTTGTTGGCAGGACCTGAATTACCATGGGGGACTGATGCTGAAGCAATTCATGAAGAAATGGAGCCCATGAGAGGGAAAACCTTGTGGGGAAYACTCTGTTATGGGAGGAACCCCACACCTGAGCAGTGGAAGAGGGTGAGAAATCCTCCCACGGGAGAAAACAGCATCAGTGACGATGTGGGATGACCTGACTGTGTAATAAACTGCTCTGCTCTGATTTGAGTGGTAATAGAGGAAATTCATTTCCCCAAGCCAAGTCTGTTTCACCCATGATGTAATTGGTGAGTGTTGTCTCCCTGTACATGAAATCGTCAAGGCTCCAGTTATATTTTCTCCCCTGTCCAGTTGAGGAGGAGTGATAGAGCAGTTTGATGGGTACCTGGTGCTTTTCAGAGCCAGTTCCTTTCTTATGCTTTTCTTTTTGAGTACTTGTAAGAGGTTTCAAGCTTRCTTTTCAGTCACTGAAGTCTTCTGGTTTTGCACAGGAAAAAATAAAGGATGTGGAAAAAAAGCATCTGCTTGCCCTGACCCCATCAGTGAGTTCAGAGGGCACAGCTTGCTGACTTTGCATGGGTTTAACCCCAGCCAGCAACTCACAGCCCCACACTGCAGCTCACTCCCTGCCCAGCCAGCAGCTCACTCCCTGCCCCTTCCTGGGACGAGGGAGAGAATTGAAAGGGTAAAAGGAAACTTGGGGGTTGGCATAAGAAGAGTTTAATCATTGAAGTATAACATAATACTAATATTAATATTAATAATAATATTAATATTATCAATAATAATAATGAGCAGTAATAAAAATAAATGCCAACAAATGTAAAATAACAAAAAAGGAAAAGCAATGAATGGAAATGAAAACAATTGCTCACCASCAGCAGCTGGATACCCAGCAGTCCCTGAGCAGTGGCAAGCTTTTCCCCTGGTTAATATGCTGAACACGACATCCCATGGTATGGAACAGGCCTTTGGCCAGCTGGGCTTGGCTGTCCTGCCTGTGTCCCTCACAGCTTCTTGTGGCCCCCAGCCTCCTCCCTGGCAAGGCATCAGGAGAGGCTGGAAAGTCCTTGGCTTAGGGTAAGTGCTGCTCAGCAGCAATCAAAGCATCAGGGTGTTACTAACATTATTTTCATCCTAAATCTGAAAACCAAATATTAGGAAGAAAATTAAGTCTATCCCAGCCAAAACCAGGACACCATGAAAGACAGTCAGATGTGGAGCACATGTTTCCACAGCAGCCCTCTCATTTTCCAGGCTCTTTTTCTTCCACAGTAATAAGAAGCGCTGTTCCCTTAGGTTGTGAGGAAATGCAGATATATAGATTTTGATCAGTTTTTCAGTACATGTATGAGAGACAAGATTCAGGGGGAAAGATGGCATTTTTCGCTGGAAACAAGGGATGAAAGGAAGGAGAAAAGAGGCACTAGGATCTTTAATCCAGTGTACCTATGTCAGCACCATACAGCAGTTAAACCCATGCAAATAGCCTGGAGCTGTTATGGCATTTGTTTGGTGTGAGGGCAGTTTGGGGCACAGCAGATTGCTTGATTTAACACAGCAAAGAGAGGAATCCTCACATTTAAGGCTGCTTGTGATCTCAGAGGATAAAGACTGTGTTATTGAAGAAAAAGGAAGCTGAAACCTCCCACCTAACTAGCAGGTCTCCTTAAGATTCTTTAACTTCAATAAAAACTGTGTTTTCATGAAGTCATTCTGTCAAGTATTCTCTCTAGTTTAAATTGTCGTGGCTGCTGTCACATCAAGAATACAATTACAGTCAGTCCCTCTGCTGTAAGGCTAGTTCTTTCAATATAAAAGCCTTCCTGCTGGAGGCAGAGCTGCAATCACAAGTAGCTTATTTGATACGAGACACAGCGATGCAGGAAACTGACATCTTAAAAACTCAGCCTTACAACAGACTCCATTTCAGGGCACTTGGCTTTGAGCAAGTTTTATACATAAAGTGTTCCTGTAAAACCCTTTATTTTTCTTCCTTATTCTTCAGCAAAACATAAAGGAAGCTGTCTTGAGCCTGCAGTTTGCACTACTGACTTTGCCTCTTTGTATGTAAAATGAGGCTTGTGACGCAATTTTTTATATGCTCCTTTAAATATACGATTTCCATGTAAACCYCTCCCCCCCAAATTAGATTAGATAGTGTTATATAGCACATAGAGTATTATGGATCATGAATTAATTTGTAAGAAATAATATAGCATTAATTACAGTATTTTCCCCTCTGAAAAAAGATGGAAACAAGGCATTTTTATTTTCCTTTTGCCTTTTGTTTTTTGGCTCATAAAACCCCCAAAATAACATGAGCAGTATCTACTTCCCCAAAAGAAGAAGAGAACATACAGTATAATTCCTGAGAAAAGGAGGAAAGGAAAAAAATACAATAAAGCTAAAAAAAAAAAAAAAAAAAAAAAAAAAAAAAAAAAAAAAAAATACCACAACCAAAAAGAAAACCCCAAAACAACAAAAAAACAAAACAAAACAAAAAACACAAAAAAACCCCCCAAAACGCCCCTCATCCAGACATCTTGGTTTCAGCAATTCTGTTGCACATTAAGGTGAGGACCAAGCCTCTGAGCTGCAGGTGTCCCCCACTGCTGGGAACGAGACCAGGGACAGCTGGGGCATGAATTCCCCCACCCCCAGCCACACTCCCTTTAGCTGGAACTGGCAGTTCCCCCTCTGCCTGAGCTGGCAAACTACAGGAAGGACAGCCAGTCACCTGTCAGATTAATTTACTTTCTATCTGCTTAACTGTGACAGTCTCTGGAGTCATTCATCCTACAATCATTAACATTAAGTAGCTAGCAGCAGGGGGAGAGCCCAGGACATGTGTCCGTGACCCAAATATGATATAAATGGGCTGTCCTGAACTGTCCACAAGTGAAGAGAAGGAAAATTTAAACAAGAAAAACAAGGTTCTCCCTCAGAGGTATTCCTAAATGAGTCCTAAAWGAGGGTGGTTATGAGTGTTTCTGCTGTTGAAAAATGAAGCAGCCCTTGGGATAAAAGACACAAAGAGAATATGCTGATGACTAAGAGGTATTTAAAAAATCCCAAGAGAATTTGTGAGGGGAGCAGATTCAGCAAGCATCCTAGTTAAACTCTCCTTTGGGAATATTCATCATGTACACTGAAACACATACAGCTTAATATGGAAGAGGCTGGCATTTTTTCATCCTTTCCCTTTCCAGCAGAGGTGGTGGCCATGTGGTTGATTTGTTACACCTCACTGCTTGCTGCTGTTAGTGACAAGTAAGACAGCCGTGACTAAAGGTTTTAAAGCACCCACTTTCTCTACCACCCTCCTCTGCTTAGGAKTCTTCTCTCCTTTCCTAGCGATTTTTACTGATCTTACTCTGCTTTTACTGGCATATTATTGACCTCTTCTTCAGTCTTCTGGGTCCTGCCATTGTCTACTCAACCTTATGTAATCTGTCCATTGATCCACCTATGGCCCATCATATTTCACATTTCATTTCTTTCTGCCTTTTGCTGCATATGCACATTATGGACAGATATATTTTTCTTTGCTTGTCTTCTGCCCAGGAAAGTAAAAAATACGAGAAAAAAAAAAAAAAAACCCAAAAAAAACCCAACCAACCGACTTTGCAAGTTCATATAAGCACATGAGAAAAGCAAAGTCTAAACTTAGACTCACAATAGAATTTATTAATTTGGGCTCAGGAGTGTCCTAAGGTAGACATGCATTTTCTCCCACTCTCCAGTACAAGTGAGGTAGATTTAGCTTGCATCAATACTGTTGAATTTATATTTTCCTGTAAGATAGTTTGTACATGTTAAACCTGGACTTCTTCTAGAAATCTCCCCTGAAGCAGAGACTCCATCAGCACTGGAATAGTTACCTTTTTTGGCTTGTATAGACCCTAGAATAAATTCAAACCTTTCAACTGCCTTTACCTGTAGCACAAAATTGACTTGTTCCGTGTTTATAGTCCTTGCATTTCCAGATGCTTTTGTGTGGTATCTCTGCCTACCCAAGTCTTTACCTTTTGCAGTCATTTATTGGCTGCTTCTTTCTATTGATAATACTTTGCTATTGTCCTGTAATTTTTCATATTGAAAGGTTTGGSGATTACTTTCCATTCCCTTTCGATACTATATTGAATTCCTGATCCCATCTCCAGAGCTTTTACAAATTTCACCTTTGTTTTTACTATCTCAGATTTTGTGGCTGTATTTTGATTAGATTTACTCATTCAGTTTTAGAGTTCAGTAGCCGTTGATACCCAGGAGCTTCTATTCAAAAGAAATGAAAGAGAATAAAATATTTTTCACATTGCCTAAACACATTTTTATTGGTTCAAAGGTGTATAAATTATGTTTGGTTAAATTTGCATTTAATTTGACTTCTTTTATTCTCAAAATAAAATTAGGAAGGAAAAATGGTTTTATATGTGAGGTTAAAGAGCTGAACAGATATTCTGTCAGAAAAAGCTCTTTTTCATTTAGCAGACATAAACTGCTAATTAGACTACACTATATTTCATAATTTGTGTGCTGTGGTTTTTATACATCTGATTCTTTCATATCCCCCTCTTGAGTTCTCCCATTTAATAATCCAGATAGCTGCATCCTCACATCTGGCATCTTTTCTAAAACTCGTCTCCTCAGCACCTTTCAGGTTTAATTCCCTAATGCACATTAAAAACCAACACAAAATTCCCACTCCTAAGATCAGGATATATGGTACACGTGGCCATATTATACGATCTGGGGAAAGCTGAGTTACGTGATGATAAGAGAGACATAACCCTCACCACTGCTGGAGAAAGACAGCAAATCTCCTCAGAGCTTCTTTCTTCTGCACATTATTTCCATGTGTGTTCTGACCCTACACTGCAGACAGGCGGAGACTGCTGTAATTTACTCTGACATGGCAGAAATAACCTCAAGAAGTTACAATTAATTTCACCTCATCACATACTAGAACTTTAATTTTCAAGGAACAAGGACACTGGCTTAGACCCATCCAGAGTAAAATTAAGGATTATATGGGCAAAGATTTTATCTAACCAAAACACTTTCTGGGCTTGGAACCCACCTTTTACTTCATTTTCTGTCTGCAAAGAGCATAGGATGGATAAAATAATAAGACCTGCTTTATGCTAGGTATCCCGTGCTGTGTAGGTTAAATCTGAGCCTACATTTTCAACATTTCTCTGATTGTCAAGTAAATGTGATGGTGAATTTGCCCTTGCTCCTATGATTAACAATTTATAATAGAGTGTTTATTGTTGAGTAACTAAGAGAAAGTAAGTCCTAGTTTTCACAGGAACATTCAGGAAGTAGGCACTGAAWCTACATGATTCCTCATTACTCAGAAATATTCTAGATTAATTTATTTGGCTTGTCTAATCACCACTAACACTACTTAAGGAGAAGGCTGTGAAGCATGATGGCAACAGGCTTGCTTTGAAGCCCCTACCATGAAAACCCCCAATTCTGTCATTAAATTCAGGATAATCAAAAAACTTTGACAGAGTTCTTTCGGCATCTGGGCATTTGAAATACCTTAAAGTTGATAAAATATCAGCAAGATATCTAACACCAAGACCCTGATTCTWTGCCAAGACCAGCTTTTATATTTTCATCAGAAGATGCTACTCCTATGACAGAATGGAAGAAGTCAGAAAAAAAAGAAAGAACCAGACAGGAAATCAGTGTCTTGTGTGGAAAGAAGGTGGATTTACAATTCTGAGGACTTTCCTCCTCTTAATTCTTGAGCTTATATCAACAGAAAATCTGACTGGTTCTGGGATTGCAGCTATTATTTATATATGTATKTAGAACTTCACCATATTTCTCTCCTCTCTAACTATGCTGTGCTGATTTTTACTGTTTTTTCCTCTGCTAAAAAGATGCATGATAAACTCCTGGGTAAAACTGACACCTGAGTAAAAAATTTCAATTCAATTTCAATTAAAGTTGCTGTAAAATCCACATTAGTATTTGCCAAGAGTTGAGAATAGGACTGCATTCATGCTCAAATGCACGCACGCATGGAGAGGGGGGGTTCCCTACTTGAGGCTGGACAGGATGTTGTCTTTCTTCAAAGGAGAGGGAAAAGARAATAGTTGTTGAAAACTGGAAAACCTAGAAAAATGTTTGACAATAGAACTTCTCAGCTAAAATGAAGGTTTTACACAATAGACCTTCTTAGTAAATGGGAAGGTTTTGTAGAGTTCTGGCAGTGTTAAACTCCTCCCCCWCTTCCTTGGGCAGAAATCCAAAATCAACAGGGAGGCACATTGGTTGTGAGTGAATATCAAAGCAGATTGAAATCCATGACCTTTCCGAACTCTGCAAGTACCTCCAGCTTTTAAACTGGAGTCTGAGTTATGAGCATCACCAGCAGCTGATCCTTAGCCCTTGGTCGGTTTGCTGGTAATTTGTACCAAATCCCTGTCGATGCTGACTCCAGTGAGTGCTGCATGGTGTTTTAAATGTCTGGGTTATGTTGTTTATTAAAACCCTTCAAGCTTAATAGTTGAGGCTTTTTGAGGTTTTGTATCTTGTGCTCTTACCCAAATATACTGATTGTGCTTGCATTCACAGATATTTTGAGGTACTATTTCCTTTTGCCTTTTGTTTGTCTTAGAGGGATGCAATCTTCCAGTGGCAGCCACATCTCATGCTTATTCCCACAGAATTCTTTGAAGKACAGGATGAAGCACAATCTCTTGACAGTTTTGCCTCTCCACTGCTTTTATAGTTTTCTTCTACTACCCACCATCTGATTTTCTGAAAACCAGCAGTTTGGGAGCTTGGGGACCTCCCACCTCTCTCACTAAAGAATGACAGCAAAAGGTTTTTAAAAGAGGGAGACAGAGTTTTTTTTTTGTTGTACTCCATTACATGTGTCCTTTTCATCGACCTAAAAGGCAAGAAAGAAATTTCAGAAGTTGATGATGATGGTGGTGATTATTGTTGTTATTATTGTTGTTATTTATTATAATTGTTATTATCATAATACAGTGTTGAATACTTTAATCTATAWTCTATCAGCAAGTAGCTGCACTAGTAATATTAATTTAACAATAATGAGCTTCTTTTCAACTTACTTTTTGGCTTTACTTACTAAGAATTACCCCTACTRAGCAACAACTTTTTTCCATTACATATGTTTAATTTTAATATGCTCACAGTTCAGCAGTTGGTGACAATGACAGACAGGGTTAAACTGCAGGAAAATACTAGGGAATTCCATTGTTTGACATACAGAGCTATATTTCAGAAAATGTATCCTTCATCTAGCAAGAATTTGCCCAGTTCAGAGACTTGCCCAGTTCAGGTTTGAAAGTGATCCCTGTGGTTTTCTAGGACTGCTTGGTTTGTACTTACATCTAGTTGTTCAACGTCATAAATTACATGAACAATTGCCAAGGTCACTTCAGATAGCCTCATTGCTTTTTTTATTCAAGGAGATAGCCCTTCAATAGTGAGAAATATGGTATCCAGGAATTCCAGCTTGCCCTCATGTAATCTCCTTCACAGAGGACAACAAAGAACAATTGTGTGAAGCACAATGACCTCAGATGCTTAAAAGCTCTCAAACTATTTATGAATGTGGAGTGGAGAGACTAGGCATGCATTCAGGATGAGGAAACCTTGACCAGAATGGGGCATTTCACTTGTGAATTATTTCTGTATGAGGAAGCTTTAGCAGAATGCAGTAAGTACATGTACTGTGATGGAMAAGCCAAAGACAAGCACACGCATTTTTGAAGTGTTCAGAAAGAYCATAATATCTCTTCAGAAGTTTGTGAGAGCAAACATGACAGGCAATGCACATCTCCTTGAGAAAATTCACATGTTGCTGTGTGAATTGTCAYGTCCTCATCCACCTGCATCAGTGGAGATCTAAACTGTTACAGAGATTTCTCTCAGCAGTACTGTGATTAAACCARTTTAATTTGTGAACAGGTTTGTTTATCTAAAGAAAAATAAGAACATATTGTTTCTTGTCAATAAGCAACTCTGTTAGTAGTTTACTGTCAAGCAAGAGATTTCATCCAGGTTATCCACAAGTGAGCTGTGATGTGTCCATTCCCCACACGAGGGGCCCTAATGTATCTACGATTGTGTGGATGTCAACACAACAAAATTTTCTCCGGAATAGCAGTATTTAAAGGAGAATTTGTGGACTGGACAAAAAGATCTATGTTAACACACATTTGCCAACTGCTTTCAAATAAATAAGTGAGCAAAGAAACAGCATGACATGCAGCTGTAACTCTACTTCTATATTTTACAGCATCTGCAGGCAAATGTGTTATCTTGCCTGTTGTACACTATAAAAAACAACCTCTCACATACCCTCTACCCTAAAAATTACTTCACCTCTGTAAGTTTTAAATTAAAAAAAAAAAAAAAAAAATCTGTAAGTTTTAAATTAAAAAAAAAAAAAAACAAAACACTATTTTATTCAGACTACCAGGAAACAGGAATCACCTGAAATTTTGTATTCAAAAGAGAGAAAGATGCACTGAAGGCCAGAAAATATTGTGGGACTGTTATACCCAGGAGCAAATGTCAGAGGTATAAGGAAGTGAAATAACTTGGGAATGTCAGTCCAGAGAAAGACAAATTCAGATGTATCCTTATTCTCTACATTAGTGAGGTGTTTTTAAAAAGAGTATACTGAGATGGCAAGGTAGATCCTGATGTGAGAGCTGYGTATGAGTAAAACAAGACAAATACTAAATGCTGAAGTTACATCTTGTGGATTATATAAAACAGGTGTGTCATGCTTTRCTATATCAGATACCTAAGAGAGTGCAGAAGCCCTTGAAGCTTGGTTATGATAGACAATTGGGGGTACTTTGGAATACATTTCAAGCTTTTGAGAGAATTCTGATTTTTGTATTGTTTGAAAATTATTAACAAACATGCAGCACCATATTTTATTGTTACTGCTGCTCCACATGGAGACCTCACTGAAATACCATAGCTAAGCTAAAAAACAAAAAAAGGATAATTCAGGACCTAGAAAATGAAAATATGGGAAGAGGATGACAGTAAACTCTACCTGAGACCCCAGAATAGCACCTGGCAATCACAATTGATACATTTCCAGTAATGCCTAGCTCAGAGTCAGCCTTAACTCCACTTAGAAGCAGTGGCTGCAGAGTCCTACACTCCCTTTGTGCGCATCTCCTTTGTGACCCTACAGAGATGTGGTTACTGGCTGTGAAACCAGGCAATAACTTTCAAACACAAATCTCAGTTCTCAACAGACAACTGTCCTTTCAAAATGTATTTAATTTTCATTTTATTTTCTGTGTTATTCTGTTTTAATCATATGGCATCACAAAGTAAGGAGTGTGTGTTAGTATGTGGTGACTCCACCTGTGCCTTACAAGAAAAATACATTTTCCTTTGTGACCTTATTGAGGTATCAAGGACACACACTGTGCAAGGATTTAAATGTTTCAAGTGTGGTCATATTCCTCACATTTGGGAAATGAGAATCTACTTCTAAGGTTATATTAACTATCACAGATGCAAGAACAAGAGGTTGAAGAAAGGTTGCTGACACCTTCATCTTTATTTATGTGCATCAATTGGTGAAACAAAATAAATGGAGTTATGTGATGTACAGTGAAATGCTGCTCCTGGGCAGCTCAATGTCTCTGTAATGCTGAGCTGCCAAAGACAGAGATACATGAAGATGTTGAAACAATCTGTAATCCAGATGAGCTTAGTTTAAGCTGTTTACTTTCCAGAGTTTAACACACCTGCCAGGGGAGCAAGTCCTCATCTCATTTAAATTAAGGCATTGTATAACTAAATATGTTAAAAAGTTAAGCAGCCATTTTCTTCTTTTCTCTTTTTTAATTGTAYGATATTTTTCACACAGCTCTTTCTGATAATCGAGTCAATGAAATCACTAAAATTTTTGAATACGTGACAGAATATTTATTTAAACAAGATTATTTTCTGYGCACTTCATACTGCATTGCATGCATGTTCTTCATCTTTGGAACTCTGTGTTTTTCAGATTCTCAAAGGAATAGGCAGATAATCAGTTAGGACATGAAGAAATGGGAAAGGATAAAGAACAAATGTTCTCATTGCATACTACCTCTGCCTTTTGAAATTTTGTGTTSTCCATGACCAAGAATTTAGTGCATTGCACTTTTTAATATTTCTGCTCATGGACAGAAATGAGCAGGAATCACTATTGTCCCCACTTTGCTTTCCATGGCTGGATATATAGAGATCTTAAAATGTAACTAAATACCTGAATTTTGTTGAAAATGAGTAATCATAAACACTTTTGAAAACTTAGCAGTTCTTTGTACAGCAGTTATGACACTTGGTTGTTAGTTCTTTACCAAGGGGTTGTTTCTTTAATTCTGTAAAATGCTGTACCTGGCTGGCTGTGAGGACGTGAGGTGGTGTGGGTCAAAACTGGGCTATGGTGCATGCAAACAAATAAACAATGATTATTCCCTGGCTGTATTTAGTAGCCTGTTGTGGATGTTGCCAATTGCAGCAGCTACAAGCCTTCAAAGACATCAGTGCTTGAGAAAAGAAGTGAGGCTGGGAAAGTTCCCCACGTGGGGGTAGCTTATCCGCTTTGGTCTCTGCGCACAGCACCACACCCAGACTATTTTCTGTTRAACTCTGCACAATGGCTATCATGTCTCTGTGTGCACTGAGCATGAATAGCAAAGCACCTTTCCTCCTTTCCCGTCTGCCCTGCAACACACGTACACACATTCAAACTCGGCTCTCAGGAAAAATAAAACAATTCTGTGAAACAGGCCAATTCAAAGCAGCACAATGAATTTGCCAAAATAACCTGTGTGAAWGACGAGGAGGAAATTATTTCACTTTTTGCTTTATCCAGGGGGTGCTCTTGCATAACCTGCTCAGTGTACACAACAGCTTCATGCCCGTCTCATAATTGAAAGCAATGCTGAGACCACAGTTTTAGGTAAAGGTTGTTTCAAACCCTGTGTTTTCCACAAGTCAAGAAAAGCGATTTTCCTTTTGTGCCAAAGTGTTTTAAAGTACTCATTAAGGRCACATAGAAGGGTGAAATGCAAGTCTGAAGCTGATAAATGCATTCAGAATTAAGGGCTCATGAAGAGCTGGTTGTGAAAGTGCGTTGCAGCTTAGTGGGTTTGATCCTATGAACCCTTGCTTGACTTTCCTGAATACTGTCAGTGTTTTCTGATTGCATTTGATTCAAACCCTGCTTACACAAATTAACTCAGCTGACCAGCTGTATCCAGTACCTCTATTAAAAATTGAATTTATGAGATTAAATTAATCATAGGGTTGATATTCTCTCCAAATGTCTCCATTACACTGCAGGAAACGTATCCATTCAGCATCTGCACTGAGAAATGAGGGTTGTCAACTTGCCAACGAAACTGTTTTAAAAATTTTGAGTAGCCACAAAATAACCCCCCAGAATACAAAGACAAAGGCGTGTAGAAATTTATGAAAGCTCTTATTTTATACAAGCTATTTAATCTCTCAGAGAAGTTGTTGAACCCCTGCACCCTGAGCCCCATCTGGCAGAGATGTGCTGGCCCAGCTGGATGACCACGGGGTGCAGCGCAGCAGGCGAACACGGAGCTCTCAGACGTCTGTGTTAGAGCAGTCTCCACTGCCCATATGTCCAGACCCTAAACCATAATCCCATTTTCTTTCTTAACCTCCCTAATCCTTGCAWACTCCTGCAGGAAAGTCAGATCAGTTAAATCTGAAAGGCATAAGTTCTTTCCTCTGACATTTTTTGAATGAAGGAACTAAGTAGGAGAGGTCCCAATGTTACCAATCTCATGTAATTGCAAAGAGATGAGAATAAAATGAGCCATCACCTTATGTGACCTCTTGTTTTTCCAGGGAGACTTCTAGGAAGCAAAGAGCCTCTAATAATTTTTAAAATCACACTTTTTTTTCCTCCTCTAAGTCTGAATTATAAGCCATTTACTAACCTCTTCAATTCAGTTTCATAGAATGAAGACCAATTCAGTTTCATAAAATGTTTATTCCTTATATGTTACAAGGTCCTGCTGYACTTAAATGAAATTTTTTATTTCCTTTATTTAAGTAAAAATATGTTATGGGGATGGGCAGCAAAAAATTGCTTAAGCTTATTTTGTAAATTCCTTCATTGATTTCTGAGATGATGAAATGTTTGTAATGTACCTATAAATACACTCATTTAAATGAAAATTACTCATAACAAGATCCAAATCTGAGTGCAGTATCCAGCTGTTTCTGAGAATATCATAATGATTCTCCTTTGGGGGCAATACTCTGACACACTATTAACATAAATTCAATGGAATATATAAAAAGCATAAATCAAGCTATTCTTTTCTGCTTCCATTGCTTGTCTGTATTCTGTATTCACTGCAACCCAGTAGGTGAATTAAGCATCTTAGAGATATTTAGAGATGCCTTAGAGACTTCTCTATTGGGGGAAAAAAATGTGAATCGTAGTATCCAGTTAAACAAAACAATACTTTGTAGGGGTTCTGAAATAGTGCAGTGCATTTTTATGGAATTATTAGCTCCCATTTTTCTAAACTCTGCTTTTTCATGTCAGAACCAGAAGATGAGATGATAGAATGTTGTAAAAATAGTCTGATTTCTGTACTGTCAGCACAGAGAAATGAAAGGACAAAATAGAAGAAATATTGAAAAACTGCATTCCAGTGTAATCTTCAGATCCACTTTTCTGGCTAAGAGCAGCTATCAGCTTAATGTATTCTACTAAAGGCTGCTAGACAAAACAAGATATAATTTCAGAAAAGCACTGATCCAGAATGACCTTCCAGGAGATTTTGAAAATTCACTGTTGGAGTTCTGTAATAAACATTCATCTTTATGTCAGGTGCCTAGCATTTATTAATTAGGAATGTTTTCAAAGGGAATGAGGTTTGGATTTGGTGTTGCATGGCACCAGACATGACATGTGAGAAACTAAATGTTTTCAACTTTCATTATCTCTAAAAGGAACAGTGTGATTCTACAAACACCCCAAGATTTCTATGTGTTTGTTTCTATGTGACAGGATCAAAGGATTAAAATTGCATGTTCCTATGTCGATTAAAAGGAAATTTTTAAACCCTACAGTACCTACAGAATACCAATGGATGCACACTTAGGAGATGCTTTTTGCAAACAATATAGGTAGGTARAATATTTTGGAGCTTTTCCTTTGACATTTTGTGTCAATGCAAAAGTACAGCTATTGCTCTCACTTTGATAAATGTTGTTACAGATAGTTTTTTGTGTTCTATTGACTACCCATGCATTTCCAAACTGAGGAAAATGGAGGTTGTTTAAATAGGAGATAGAATCAGTCACATATGATCTCCAAAGTAAGAAGTATTCTCTGAAGAAACTTGAGAATGATTTCAAACAAGAAACATAYTCAGTCTTGAGGAAAACCCCAATAATTTTAGATTAAAGTAAAAGCTGATAGAAAACACAACTGTTGTGCCATGAAGCACAGCAAGTTAATTAGAAATGGAGGATTCTAATAATGTCTGCCATTATCAATCATACAAATTGCTTTTGTATTCATTTTATGAAAAAGCCACAAATACGACTGATGGAAAAGCGATTCAGGATGGCTTTAGGAGAAAAATGAGACAAAGTTATGCTTTTCTTTTAATGTTAGCTATTTCAAAAAAAAAAAAAAGTGATTTGGCATTAGAGATGGACTTTCACAAAGCCCAGCAAATGTAATTCAGTCTGCATTGGAAGTTTTTTTTGCGTAGTTTTCCTTGTTTTCCCTGTATGAATAAYATGAACTTTCAAATGCTACACAGATTAATTTATGACTTCAGGTATATACAATTTATGGCTTAAATATATAGAACTGCAAATTTAACCATCATGTGAATGCCTTTGTGTTAACATCTGCTATCTAAACCAGATTTTGTTATCTCCCCACTGTCCATCAGGTATGTTTGTAATGAATGCAGACTGTGAGGACTTGTGTCTAGGCAAACAGGCTGTCCCGGAAGAGTACATAAAGCGTGTGTGGCTTACTCAGCACAGTCAACAGCCCTCCATTCCTTTTGTAGTGGTTTCTTTATTGCTGGCTGATCGGGAAGCCTTTATCAGTAATGTTTAATCTGTTTGCCTTGAAATAGGAATGACTCTAAAGTCTTCCTGTACTCTTTTCTAAGCCAATTTTGGTCAACCAAACAGTGAAAGAATTCAAATAATTATCTGTACTATCAGGGATGCCTTAAAAAGCAGAGTGAGGTTTCAACTCCCTTATTTCCTGCACTTCTTTTTTTTYCCTGTTTTATTTTATTTTGTCTTTTATGTTCTACCATTGTCTCACAAGATACAACTATGTTGCTGTGAAGGAGAATTTATTGAAAGGCTTGGAGATCTGTTAAGAAAAAGAGCTTTTTTTTTTACTAAGAGATTTTCTGCTCAAAATTCAAATTCATTCATCTTAAAGCAATTTCCACTGTACTTTCACTTGTTTTTTGACCAAATTTCCAAGACAATGTACTTTCTTCTCTCCAAAATAATACTTATCATTGATGTAGCAAGATGTTCTGCATGTCTCTGGCTCTGACCCCAGGGCACAGAGCTACTGCCCACCAGGACAGCTGCATGAGTCAGCAATTTCTTCCATTTCTCCCATGATGTTAATTACACCCAGAAAATTTTCCAGAGAGAATTCTAAATTTTTTGGTGTTCTCTTCAAGAAATCSCCCGAATTGCCTGCAAAGTGGACCTGCCTGTACAGATTGGAGCTGGAAGGCTGTTCAGAATGTTCTGACTTCCTCAAAACCCAGCCCATTTCACAGTGGGGACGCAGAAGGCTCAGTGTGGGCACAGAGTGATACCACCCTGACCCTTTTAAACACATGCAATCAACCTTGCCTTTGATTTTTGTGCAAAAAAAGAGATTTGACTGCCACAATTTAAACCAGATCTCCCACTTGTCATACAACTTTTCATAACAATTACTGGACTTCTGTAACAAAAGTAAGGTATACCCTGACAATTAAAAACAGTGRAAATATTATTTTACTTGGAAAAATACTACTTTTGTTGTGCAACATCTGCCAAATGTCTCTGATCAGCCAGATTACTCAYAAAATTGGGTAAGGAATATTTATTCAGATATTCCTACTGTCYAATTTTGGTCTTTGGATTTAAATATTTTAAATTGACCTTCTGCTGCACCCATTTATCTCCATTGAGTACAAGAACTCCCCTCATTATACCTTTTTTCTATACTGAAAATAGATACACTGGTCAGATTAGAGTTATTAGGAATTTGAACAGAAACGGAACTGTGAGTGCCTGGAAAATGTCTCAGATCAGTGAAGACCAGTGCCTTCAGGGTTTGTTTTGAGAAGATGTGAGTGTGAAGCAAACAATCCTGAAGAGATTGGAATGAAATTCTGACCATAGCTAGGAAATGATATAAAGTCTTCCTAYTTGATAAAGACTTCCCACCAAAAACAGAATGCCATTCATATCATTTGCTATCCTCTTAAAAATGCCAAAAGTTTCAGCAAAAGATAAACAAAGAAATGGACCAACAATATGTAACAATTCTACTGCCTGTCTTTATGCTTTATGCGAGTTGACTCCATGCAGGACTTTGCATGTGACAGACTTAGGCAGAAGAACTTCAGATGCTCCAAAGTAGGCTATGTAAATATATAAAATAGCTATGGAAAAGGTTTGGGGGCTACCCTCCAACCAAAAGAACACTAAAGGTTTTGTCTCATGCTGATGGTTTTATGAAGACTGTGGTAGACACTAGACATAGTGCTTATTCAAGCTGATGAAAACAGAGAGCTGTAGGATGGATTTGGAAAGCACATATATGACAAAACACGGAAAAGCACATGTTCCTGCAAAATTTCAGTGTTACCTAATGGCAATTCTAAAGTATAATGATAATAAWMATGATGATATTAGTGATAATAATGCTATGGAAAAAAGCCCCTTCTCAGTACTTGTAGATTTGAAACTGAAATGAATGGGAAGCCTGGCTGAGTAAAGCAAGTGAGCCAGTCCCAGCTACTTGCTARCTATCAGGCCATCAGTCCCTAAAGAATTCCAAACATTCCCCAGAGGCAACAGGAAATTGTGGTCCAAGACAKTGACCCTGAAAATAAAGTTGAGTGTGAAATGGGCTTACCATACTACAAACAATACAAGTGCTTCCTCTGTGATTCAACTGCAGTTTTAAAGACCTGCTCACCACCCAGCACAGGTAAAATATCCATATTGATTACAGCTTGGCAGTCAGCGCTGGTGTTACTGTTGTCATGACTCTTGTCCCACCACATATCATCATGCCATTCACATTTTTAATTAAATACATTTCTCCAAGTGAGTTCTGATTACAAGGATAAGAAGAACTTGATGCATTCAGCTAGTTCAGGGTGATTACTTGCATTGTCCATGTTATTAGCATTAGTGCACTCAGTAGCAATGTGGTAAAACCTGCAAAAAATAATAAAAGACTCCCTTAAGAGAAAAATATATATTTATATATATTCTTTTTTTTTATTTCATTGGTTACAGGGCCATCAGTCACATTTACAGTTCTTTTCCTCCTTTATAATTATTTACAAGGGACTTTTTTTTGCTCTTTACAGTCATCATTATTACTAAGTTATTTGAATTATTTTTGCATCATTATTACTAGGTTATTTGAAAAGTTCTCTGATAAATATGGAAACTCCTGCTTACTAAATTTCTTCAATTAATTTGAACTGTTTATTAATCCCCTTAAATTATGGATCCTATTCTGAGGAAATAAAGAAAATGGCAAAACTCTGAAACACCTAAGAGAATAAAGGAAATTACAGGCTTACATAACCTAATTACATAACATTACTGATCTTACATAACTATAAAAAGATCAGTGGCTGTAATAATGCTTCAAACCGAGGGATTCAAGCACTGTTTAAAGACGTTTGACATCRTCTGCTTATTCATCTTTCTTAGGTCTTGGTGACAGGTTTCAACAGGAAATTTCTGGGAAAAATATCTGGAAAAATTAGAGAGCAATGGTAAGATCAGGTGGAGCTGGGAAAAGGTTATTTACCCAGTTCYTCATTACCAGTAAAGCTGCTCTGCCAAGGTCTGGAATACAGATTAATTTTAAAGATACCTGTTGTTACTACCTCATATAAACATCAGATTTGAGAACAAAGGCAGTTCTCAAAAGCCAAAGATTTTATCATTCTTCTCATATTGAAAAAGCACTCATGTTCTGTTGCAGAGAACTAAAAACTAGTAGTAGTAGTAGCTAGTAGTCAGAACATTTTCAACAAAATGTATAACTGCAAAGTTTCACTGGAGTGAAATTTATTTTGGAGAGGCATATCTGGAGTTGCAAATGTTTTCACAGGAAGCTTTAAGAGGTCATGGTTTCCCTAGGCATCTTCAAGAAGTGAAGGAGAAACTGCCTGCAAACTTTACATGTGCTAGTTAAGGACAAGAATTTTGAAGTGATTCTCTTAGTAAATATACATTTGAGAAATTTTTTTTTTTTGTTCCATAGCTGAAATTTGAGAAAAAAAAAAAGCATGGAAATAGAACTGGGTTCTACCAGCCTTTTCTACTAAAACCTGTTTCTGGTTGAACTACATATCTGCCTAGGCCAAATCTTACATGGCTGTGACCACAGACTGCATGGTAGAAAGGTGTGGGGTGGGCAAAGAACAGGAGGGTGGAACAGCAGCCCCCCTGTCTGGTTTGTGGTCCTGATTTCCCTCCCCACTGAGCCATGGCATATCCCACAGCCYTGACAGTGATCTCAAGGAAAGATAACACAGAAGAATGAGGTGTCTGCCAAATAGTAGAAGCATTAGTTTGGAGGCACTATACTTGACACAAAAAACCCCAAAACAGAGACGAAACCAAAATTTAACCTGATGATAACTGCTGAATACCATCTGAGAGGTGGAGCTGGAGGGCACTGCTATTTACCATTTTACCTCCAGTATTCCTAATTAAGTTCCATTGCAATTAAAGCAGAAGATTCCTTCCACAAAAAAAAAACAAAAACTCATGAGCTAGTTAATTTTTAAAGACTATAGGCAGCTACCATTTTTTAAAACTTTTATTTCTCAATGACTGTGGGAGGCTGACATCTTCARCTTCCCAACTTGTGGGGCAAACCTACGGATCTCGCAGACCTGATTCATGGCTGAAACTTGGTGATTCTAGAAAAGGGAATCAACCTTGGAATGTAGGTGATCCAATTAGCAAAGTGTAACATGAATTGCACTTCTTAGCTTCTCACTAAGMAAATAACTTAAATTTTGTGTCAAATGACCTTAAAATGCCATTTAATATGAAATAATCTTCTTATAGACTTTCATGATTATAAGAAGACAAGAAGAATCATATTTTAGATCTATTCTTTCATGAGTGGAAAGTATAACAGAGAACAAAGAGGAGACATGGCTAATAAAATAAATATACCAGTGAAACTACAGAGAGAGTTAATATTTTCTACAAGCCATTTGCAATAATGATAAAATGTACTACTTGAAATTGAAATGTTTCTATGAATTAATGGAGACCACCAGCAAGGGAATATAACAAGTTATGTGATGTACAGATTCTTTCAGTATGTTCCATAAAGATGGAATTGCTTTATTGAAGAGAAATATCTACAGTCAGATAAAGATCAGACTGTARGCAGTCACACGAAATACACCTTTGAAAAGTTTTTAAGCCTTGGTGCTACTGGAGGGAAAGCCACTGAAATGAGAGAGACACAGATGGAGAAACAAGGGCCTCCCACAAGAATACCTGATATACCTGATATACAGTGGCCCAGAGATAGCACAGGCTTCTAAATCACACTGCTGTGAAAAAAGGTGCTGAGAAACTTCATAAAGTTCTAGTAGGGGCATTAATGTGCAAAACAAGTGGCTCCTTCTCCTCTTTTTTTTTTTTTTTTTTTTTTTTTTTTTTTTTTTTTTTTTTTTTTTTTTTTTTTTTTTTTTTTTTTTTTTTTTTTTTTTTTTTTTTAATAAATGACACCAAAAGAAATACTTTTGTTCACAGCATTTAGGTCTGACARGACCTGACATGCTTCTTCTACCACCAGCAGAAATGAATTTCATTCTGCTTTTTATGATGTAGAAGGAGAGCTACACTTCAGATAAATGAGAGAAATTTTAGGGTACAAAAAGAAGTCTGGTACTTTCTCTTCAATACAATAGATTAAAGAAAGTGCAAACATTTGCGCATTAATACTGGACTTTCAAAATACATCAGCAGGTCTCACTTTTTTTTTTTTTTTTTTTTTTTTTTTTTTTTTTTTTTTTTTTTTTTTTTTTTTTTTTTTTTTTTTTTTTTTTTTAATCTATCAAAAGGAAAACTCACCTTTCTGAAAAACCCAGTCAGAAATGTGCACCGTGCACCTGAAAATGTTTCTACAATGTAATATTTGTTTAAAAAAAGACAAAAGAAAAAAACGTAAAGCAAAACTAGAGAAACTAGATCCTACATTTTCCCCTGAGTACAAAATAAAGAAAAGTAGATGAATCAGAAAAATCTCAGCTTTTTTTTTCTCATATAAAAAATCGGGGAAGATATCGTAATGAAAGGTAGCTGCTCTTTCACTGAAGCCATGGCACATAACTGTCTTATAAACCATAACTCGGAAAGTTTGGTAAATTACTCAATAATTTTGTTATTACATCAGAAAGTTTGGTAAATTACAGAATTATTTTGATATTGCATCCAACAAATGAAAAGCTTGCACTGCAGTGGTTTGCCTGTCTTCTAAGCACAAATGTTCATACAAAATGAATCTCTGAGTTAAGTGTTTTTAAACCCCCAAATCCTAAATATTAATTTGGCAGAAGGTATAAAACAAAGAGAATTAGCAGCTCTCAGATAACATAGTAATTGAGAACATACATATAGAGAAATTCAAGCAAGAATACTCTTATCAATTATCAGTGGGTATAATTCTTGAATTATTTAGGCCATTCCCTCTATTGCTAGTAGTCCATTGCCATCTTCCTGTTCCATGTTCACCCTATAGAGGTGTACCTGGTGCATTCATTCATTCTGCTACTTTGTCTCCATATACTAAACCCACAAATATTTCTTATTTTTAAGCCACCCCACCCAGGATGTGGTAAATTGAGACACGCAGTAACACAAAACACATTTATTTTGAAAGCTTTTCTCTTACAAATGAAACTGTGTACCAAGCTGAGAAGTGACACTGAGCATGTTTACCCACTTTGGAATTTCTGTGACACTTCTGTGGTCTCCAAAAAGAAGTTCAGCCTAAGCAGTGATTCTAKCTCATCGTCACATGCAAGCACAATATAACAATTACAAAATGCAGCACATTTCAGCAACAGGCCTTTGGGACTTGGGRAAAAAAAGTGTCTGGATTAGGCTGAATGTTTATAAAAATATCATGGCATAACTTCTAATTAAGGGAGGGGCCTTCCCTGACTCTGTAAACACCAAKTCTGTAACTTCATGCATGTCATCAATTTAAAAGGCTTTCAGGCACTGGGATTTTGTGGAGTCTTAATCCCCTAAACTGTTTTTACCTCGTGTGTAGAAATCTGACTACCCTTCAGAAATAAACCTTCAAAAAGATGCACAATTTTGTGTGCACATCAAATTTGATTCATTTGACTTTTCTTATAGCTTCTGGGCAGTACTGAGCAGACTTTTAGGACGATATACAGTCACAGGGATGAAAGGCTCTCTTCATTTCCTGTTTTAAGATTCCCTTAGGGGAATATATATCTTACAACTGAAAKAAAATCAAGTAATGTCAGCACCTTGACTTCTGTGCTTCACTAGAACAGTATAGGCATTGCAGCTTGAGCCAACACCAAAGATGAGTTGCAAAAGCCATTACTCACTGTCACATTCCCAGTGAAGAACTACATTGAAATCAAAGGAAGGTATAGCCTGTGCTCCCTTGGTAATGCAGTCTATTCTCTGTCTGCTACAAGTCTCACCTCTGTCTGCCAGTCAGGAAACCCGAAGCCCAATTATTTACCACTTCATTAAAAGGTTAATATGTGTATGTGGTCGTCACATGGCCTATCCAGAGAAACTTCTTCAGCTGATGAAGTAAACACATTTTTTTAGGGTCTTTGCTTGGCTTCAGCTTTGGACACAGTGCAGAAGTAAATATGGGTAAATATTTTTATAAATACCTTAAGGATGTCTTTTGGCTCGGTTTCCTGTCTTAGGAATCTTCTACCCTACACTGTGTGTTGGCTCTTTGCAAAAGGCTCATGGATGGGCTCACCTCCCTGCTGCCTCTTTTCCCTTCCCTCCAAACACAGAATTAAAGAGGTGAGGTCTTTCYCTGGCAGCAGTGGTGCCCGCCCCTGGGAATGCCTTAAGATATGTTTGATCCTGCTGCTGCCACCAATTCATTTACATGATATAAAACTGCTCTCACTCAACAGAATTTTCCACTTTTCTTCAAGCTGCTACAAAGCAAAGCAAAGCAAAATAAATTGTTCACAATAAGAATGGAACTACTTGCCCAGAGAATTTGTGGATCTGCATCCTGTGGATTTTACAGGATAAGGCTCCAGGCAGCCCAAGCTGACTTTGCAGTTAACCTTCCTCTGATCAGTGGGCTGCACTAAGTTCCAGCCAGATGTCCCCTCCAAGCTAGATTGCTCTATGATTCTGATTTTTAAAGCAGCATTTGCCAACTGAAGTGTGTAATTCTGCTTCCTGCTGTGCGAGGGGAGCAAGGTATTTATTTACAGCATGAGGCACTGTTTATGTGATAATTGCTGTGACCYCAGTGYTTCTCTGCTGCTTCAGTTCTATCTCAAGTAACAATCACCAGAGTGAGGAAAGATTTCAGTGAGTCCAACTATCTCTGAAACTGAAAAGCATCTGACCAYACAGTGTTGGCTACAGCAAGTAAAGTTGCCATCAAAAGTTACTTTTGTAGAATCCTAAGGAAGTCCAAAAAACAACTGGCAGCCACAGCCTGAAAAGACTGAACTCTTACTGTCTGAAGCAGCATGAAACTTTCAAACTCTGGAATGCTATTACATTTATGAAAAGGTGAAAATAGTATGGTACCTTTTCCTTTAGCAACATAGATCCATTTTTGTGCAGATCAAAAAAGAAAAATTTTTGACACTACATGTCTGAGAAYGTCTAAATTTCTCTACACTCACCAGTTATCATCACAGCTACRTTTAGCAGAAGCCAGAACCCATAGAAAACAGCATAAAAATCACCTTTCCTGAGGACCTGAACATTGTTATTTTTCATACCTTGAGTTTTGGTAGCTATCAATAAATTTTCACTTACAGAAAAGAGTTCTTGGCCTGTAAAATTTACAGAACAAGGAAAATCATGTGCAAAGTACAGGAGAGATGGCAAAATACTACAGCTGCCTTCTTGCATTTGAAGAGTGAACTTTCACCATTAAAATATTAGCAGGTGAATAAAATAATTAATAGCACCTAATCAGAGCATATTCCTCTGCACAATGATATTAGAATAAAGGCTTAGTGCATAAAATCTTTCTAAACTTGCATTATGCTCATCCTTTTTGGATGCTAGCCCAGCCAGCCTTGGATTATTCTGGGTAGAATATATTCCTCTGCAGTTTTCTATCTGGGCTAAGTTTTCTAGTACAGTACTTTGCAGCAGTCTAGTAAATCTGATTCTCAGATTTCTCTCTGCTAAACCTGAGATATTTCTGCCTGACAATCTGGGACTATAAGGCTGGCAAGTTTGTTGCGAAATTTTTAACTTTCCTACTCACCAAGGAAACAATTAATTTTTTGGGGTTATGTAATGGACATGGACTAAGTAATTTTGATGTTGACCTAAAAAGCCAATTTCATAGCCTGTTCATGGAAATGCTTAGCCAAATGACACTAAGTCCTTGGATTCTTACAACATACATTTTATAAAGCATTTGGATAGAGTATTGTACTACTCAGTAACTCCTGAGAATGAAAGAGTGGTTTAGATTTTAGCTTGTCTTGCACCAYATAATTGCTTGCAGTGAGCTCCTTAGCTGAACTGTATTGATATATTCTTTTTGGGAAAGGTTTCTCAGTGTCTCACCGGTGACACAGGATTAGATACCTTTTGAAGTGCATTCCACGCATGAGGTTTTTGACCTTAGGTGGAAGCAGCTGTGTGGAATGGAGACCTGGTCTCATTAAATGGCCAGGAAAATTCCCACTTGTTTCAATTGTTACAATTTCCATTTATTGTAAAGCTGTATTTGTACTTAGGCTTCTCTGCTGCACAGAGGAGCAGCCTGTGGATATCACCAAAACCACTTGTCAAGCTTCTTCATATCAGATAAACCTCTGATGTTGGAACTTTAATCTACAGGTATCATTCTGGAATAAAATCCCTTTTTCTAACTCAGCTTCCTGAACTGCTCTCAAATCCATTTTTTCAGTTGCAATGAATTTACCATCCTTTTCATTTCACCTACTTTTATCTTGCTGGAGCATTCAAAACTGAATACTACTCTGAAGGTTTTTAAATGGTCRTTAGGCACTTTTTCCACTGAATCAGACATGAACATACAGTGATAAAACTTTGGAGGACTGGAGTTCTGAATGAGCCAAATGCATGTTTCAGCAATATTTATTTTCAGCCAAATGAAAACAGTAGTCCCTTTCTCTAATGCAGACCTCTGAATTTAACACCCAGAAAACAGCTGAGGCATTCTTAGACTGATTAATGCTGTTTTCAAAAAAACTACTGAAGTAAAAAACGTTTGTGAGGGTGTGTTCTGTAYACTGAAAGTGTTTGTATTGTAATTGCATTATCTATTTTTACAGGACTGATTGGTCATTTCCCCTGGAGACTTAATACATTAAAAATGATATCATATAAAAAATGGTAACAAAACATGCAATTGGTATCTGCAAAGGATAAAACTATTGCTGCTCAGAAGATATAGAAAACTTTCACAGTGACATCACTAAGATCAGAATTTCACTGAATTTTTTGCACCCTGGATCAACTGCAAGTTTTACTTACAATGACATAAGCATGAGGGTCATATCTTAACTAGTCTGATTGCACTTTCACTGGACTGTGGGCTGCCATGCAGGGCTCCAGTGCACTTCTGTTACATCAGAAGGTTCCAGCTGAACTAGGTGGGAAGGTTCTAGCAGCCTATGTGAAGCAGCTTGAAAAAAAGATTAATCCAGCTGAGACTAGTATGTGTAATTATCTTGGACACCAGGGCAATGTACAGGATGGACACAAGAGAGGAGCCTCCCCAGGGGATTGGCAGAGTCTCACTGTGGCTGTGATTCAACCTTACAACTCCTCTTTCGGCAGAACTGATTTATGAGGTTTCTGTTCCTTCTCTTCCTCCTTTGTGCAACTTCTGTGAAAGAATATGGATTAGATTACACCATCTGAAGAACATTTTTCTTTTGATTTCCATTTTTAAAAATAATATTTTCATTGATAGAGGGGGTTCCAMGGTTAGGCTTGTCATTCTGACTAASAGAGTCAATAGAATCCTGATAGAGGAAACAATCTGGCAGAAAAAAWTAATGAGAAAGAAGAATTAACTARGCAGGATTACTGGCTAAAATGTCTGTAGAGTGATCTCTCTGATGTGTGCATTGTTCGTATGGAACAGTTTGARGAATATGGTGATTAAAGCAGTCACTGGATCTGCTTGCAAATATTATCTCAATGGATAACACATAAAGTGTGTTCTTCTCACTGGAAATGTGTCAGTTTTGATATAGTTTAAAGTGARTTATTTGTGTGAAGAAACTGTGTGATTGTATTACATGTGAAATATTGTCTTTGTTTTTTCTTTAAAACTTATTGTCATGATAAGGAAATATAAGTCAACCACRCGGTAAGATAATTTGCAAGCTAAGTTAATAGTAGAGGGGGTACTCTACATGTGTAGAATTAATATTGACAGATGTTAAAATACTTTTAAAAACCTGTGTGAATAACACCACCCCTTAAATGAAAAGACATTTCTTTTGATAAGTTCATAATTTTACCTTGACTTCATWGAAAAAATGGGGAAAAGTCTAGTAAATGAATGCTTTTAATTTAGCTTTGTGTGTCATCCCTCTGACTAGCCCCTGTGCTATTTTCCACACATCCATTGTGAGAAGAATTGTAATTTTTGCATGCTCCAAATAGAACTGGGTTTAGAAATCTTCATGGTTGCAATGCTAACCTGTSTTGTTGTTAACTGAAGATTGCAGTGTACAATTAACAATACTAAGGTTAGATGACACCACTGTTGCAAGTGATCCAAAGAAGATAATGTTTCTTCTCATTAATATTTGATATTAYCAAGGCAAAAAGCAAGCAATCAGAATCCTCTGGTTCTTCACTATTTAAAATTCTCAGAAAAAAGAAAYACATTATAAAAAGAAAATATGCATATTTCTTGATTTCTTACTAGAGTGTAAACTGAATTTACAGAGGTGATTTCTGTTTTGAACACTTAGGATGGAGTTTGTCTTCTCTGGCCAAGCTACAATTGCTTTCTGATCCTCTCTTCCTCTAACAGCTCTTTCTTTACTAACAGTTCACCCTAATGCTTCAAAATAGGAAAAAAACAACAAAACCAAACCATCAAACCCAAAACAACAAAAACCCCCACTGATTATAGCAATTGTGCTGAGTTCTGTGACTCCACAGACAGAAAAACTCTCTATGCCTTTGAAAAATATACTGTTATATTAAATTAAAAATTGCATTGAAGAGAAGACATCATTGCCACCAACAGTAAAAGAGTGTGATTAAGTGAGACTTCAGGCAAGCAGAAAGTCACTGTGGTCAGCTTGCTGATAGCTCTCTCCAAGGAACTACAGCCAGAAGCAGGTTCTTAGTGTGTTGGCCTTTTGTAATCCATGAAAAAGATGCAAGAKCAGCATTGGAATGTGACTCTTGTTGCTACAGCTTATCCCTACATAACCAACATCAGAGACTAAACCTTAATGAATGATTRTAGGGCTGCACAAAGCATTAAACAAATAACTTCTTTCAAGTAAAACATTTCCATTTTTATAAGTGTGATTTGTAGCTGATGTTTTAGCATTGTTCATTTCACCCAAAACATTTCAGTCTCTGAAACAAATACAGAGTAAAGAAATTCTCTTCCCCATGACAGAAAATTCCAACAATTTGAAACGTCTAATGATTTCTACTCAAAATCTGAGTAATTTTGTTCCATTTATACTAAGAATGTGGCTTATGTTGTTGTGGTTAAAATGTCCTAGATGTTACACCTGCATATAGCCCATTCCGAAATGTCTGGGGCAATTCCCCAGATGGAGTGAGACACTACTGATGCAGGAACCAGATCAGAAACAGGGAYACTTCACTGTTAAGGTTTCTTGTTGGAGGAGGGAAAAATGAGAAGAAGATGGAAAATCCCTGACTCACAGGAAGAAAATAGAGGTGGCAGGTGTGGGAGAAAGATGCAGACCGTAGAGGGAGAGGCAAGTGCCAGTTGTCTGGAAGCTGTAAGAGAGATCCATGGAAAAGCTAGGAAGAGACTGAGAGCAGACAGGGAGCACAGAGAGGGAGAGGAATCCTGGATCTGAAGCACATGTGATTTGATAAAACAATAACATGAAAGATTTCCAAGGGAGGCAGACAAGTCAAATGAAATTGAGAGCCCTAAGCCAAGACATATGGACTTGCTCTGCCCTGATGAGGAGGAGGCTGGATGTGAAAAATGTTATGATGACAAGTGTCCTGAAGACTGAACTGCAACATTTACTGTTCTGCTAATTTATCTCACTGCACATTCGTGAGGGTCCGTCTCGCCCAGTGCTTTAACATATAGTGGTCAAATATGTGTTCAAATTTCAAAGCACAGAGAACATGGGAAGAATATGTGGAATATGCAGCATTGCTAAGTACAGTATTTGGTTAGAAATTCTTTAATTCCCTGAGACTGAGATTTGCATTAGTTTATTAAATGAATGCTAGATGCTGGAAGGAGGGAAAAAAAACCCAACCCACCCTTAACTCAGTTCTTTGTCATCATGTAAAATGACAGTTATGTTTCCATAGCAATAGAAACCTCTACTCACACTGCATACCAAATAACACATCCAACTGTTTGACATGACTTTASTTTGCTATAGCAACCATATTTATACTAATTTATCCAAGCTATCAAAATTAATTACAAATTTTACCCAGGGCATCATAGTCCTGATTTCATTAATCTCATAATATTTTTATGTATCTGCTGCTAATTGAGAGTTTGTAAGTACTGAGAAGGCAAACAAGAGCAAGATCTGAGTAAGACCCTGACCACAGTGTCACAGACRTTAATAGAAAGTAACACCCCAGGCTGCAGGATGTGCATGGTGGAGTAACAGGACAGCCACACTCATTTGTGCTCCCTCTGCAACACTATTAAGTAAAAGAGCTGGGGCTCAATGAATGCACACAATTGTGTACACATAGGTTATCATACACAGGAAAACCTGAGGGATCTTATGTTCAGTTCTGAGATTTTATCTCAGAATGTAGACATTTGGAAGGCACAGTGATCTAGACGAACAAAAACTGTGAATGAGAGCCTTTGTTACKTGAAGAGAGAGTTGCTATACAGCATGCATTTAACTGAAAACAAGCATCTCAATCTGGTTTTTGATGAGGGAGCAGATTGAAGTATCAAATTGCTTTACTTATTGTTTGGGTATTTTAGTTTGATGASGTTTTTTGTCAGCTTGTTTTGTATTTTTTTGGCACATATGATCTTCCCTGTTACCCATGCTCTAGTTTGAGTAAGACTGAAAGACTTCAGAGCAGTGACATCCTGGCAGTAAGCCCTTCTAATGTCACTGCAGCAGGGCTGTTTTGCCTTGTGCTCTCTGCAGCTGAAACTGATGGGGATAAACTGACGTTTCTCTTCAAGCCTGACAGATTATTTCACAGCCTAAAACACTTCAATACCACTCAACCAGCTTTACTRAGACTCTAGACCAATTTAAGACACTAAGGTGCTGTACATTCACTATAACTACCACTTGTTTTCTCACAAATTTGAGTGATACAGTAGTCATTTGGGTTTAAATTTGTTTTTTCAATTTCGTGGAAGTTTTTTTTTTTTTCCTTTTAACAGAATCACAGAATGATGGATCTTTAGAGGCAATCTTGTCCACCAGAAGATGTTTCTCAGGACCATGTGCAAACAGCTTTTTAATATATCCAAAAATTGAGATTCCGCAACCTCTCTGAGCAGCTTGTTTTAGTTCTTGCTCACCCTCACAGCAAAAAAATATTTCTCCATTCTCTGATGTATAATCCTTCAGGTTTGTCAGCAAAAGTTTGTGGAAATACRTATATGTGTATATATTAATGTTACAGCATACACTTCCAAAGATAATTATATAACATTTAAGCCAAAAGCAAATGCTGGTTGCCACTAACTGACTACTATATGGCTCTTTAACTCTCTAAAGCCAACTTGCAAAGCCGTTTTCRATGGTCTGTAAAATAATTCCTTATCCACGTCAGAACCATGACAGAACCAGATAACCATTATAACACCACCCTCGGGATCTTGGTGAGTGCTATCCTCAGCAGTATGAGTGTGTAAGTGGACAATCAGAGGGCAGAGAGCTCTGCAGATGGATGTTTTGGATGCTCCAATCCTCTTCATCATTCAGCCTGGTAAAGGAATTACTGGAAGTGTCCCCTCTCTGTGTTTTTTTTTCACTTTTTCCAAAGTTGCAGAAGGCACCTGAGCAGATATAGAACCCAAAATTGCATGTATTAAAAATGAGGTGAAATGGCTCTCCATAGATGAAATTCTGAACTCCCTGGTCTAGCACGGTCACAGGTCATAAAAGCTTAGATGGATTTAAAAACTGAGTGGACAAAATCACTGAACATTAAATACTGAGAATTTTGGAAGTATATTGAGAAATGGAAGTATATTTCCATACTGCTAAAAATCCAGGTCCAGTGGTTTTTTTGTTTTTTTTTTTCCTGGGGTCAATCAGCTCCAGGAAGCTTTGCCCAAGCTGCACAGGCCTTCTTTGCTACTTGTTCTATTTCCAAAAAAATTTTATAAGTTCTGTGTTGGAAGGTGGCTGTAAATGAACAATGTACAAGTGGAGTTACAGTCCTGTAGGGATGATTTCACTGCATGAACCTGAGGCAGTTTAATGCATTTCCTGCAGTGAAATATGAGGACAGCTGTGTATGCTGGACTAATGATAGGGAAAAGCTGCAGAATATTAGAGTCAAAGCTGATGTTATCCTCTTCATTTTGCCAATGGGAACAGTCCTTGGCACAAGGCAGCACCAGGTATAGCTCCTTTGCAATGTCTGTGCTCTGTCACAGTGTTGTCCTCAGCCAAAACCATACCTCAGGGCGTGCTTGCAGCTGTCACAGACACTGAATGCTCAGGGTTAAGCTTGCTCACCAGCCCAGCACAAAACAGCTCTGTTAATGCTGTAAAAGTGTGACATTTGAGAGCATAATGTTGGTAATCAATTGCTTCTGATCCCTTTTCTATCACCTTTCCAAAGCATTTCCTRTCTAGAGTACTTCGCTAGATGGGCTGCAGTGTGGTGGAATACAGACTTTCTCATACTTTTTAAGCTGCCCCAGATGCAGAAACTCTGCTAGAAAGCCTTATTCTGACACTGAGTGAAAGAACTGGTACCAGCTGAGCAGAGGCAATTTCTTCCTTTCTAGGACCACACTCATTGTACTGYTCTGAACAAATCTGGCAGCTGGCTGAGGTCTTTTGTCCCTGCCCACATCTTTTCTTTCRTCCGATTTCTGGGGCAACCCCACATGGAAGGAAAAGAAAAAGTCTTTTGAGAGCATTAACTAAGTATAATTCATAATTATTCATGCTCACASATTACTTTGAAAGTAAGTGTTCTACAGACAGCATATTGTAATTCTATACTTTCCTGAGATGTATGAAAAAATGTTGTGTTCTTCCAGCCACGACCTTAACACACATGTTTTTCAAATAATATTGTTTTATTGTTTGACCTTTGCACTATGCCTTCCCTGGAGGCCCGAATCATTACCRAGCCAAATGCTGCAGCTAAGTGTTTTGAGCAGATTTTGTGCTGGTGCAGTCTGCTTATGGTAGCCAGCCTGTTTTCTGTAAACAGTGTTGAAGGTAATTTTGTCTTATCAAATAGATATTTCTCTTTTCTCCTGAGCAGAGAGGGAGAGGGAGGTGTATCCTTCCCTGACTCTACCAATGTCTCTTCAAACTGTGGATCTCCAGATATTTTCTATGAATTTTCTGTTTTCTAACCTTCCTTGTGTTATCTTGTTGACATGCCAGATGCCTGGGAAAGGCGGTTGTTTCACCATGATGACGATACAAATATTCAGTTMATGTTTTTAAAGCTCAGACATATCTATATAGGAAAACAGCATAAATTGGTGCATGGGGTGCAGATTTCTGCCTAGGATGTAAGCTATTACACAGTTTGGGCTAATTTACTTTGTCCTTCAGGACTCCACGCTCCACAGATGCATTGTAAATAGCCAGTGTTTTGGTAAGAAAGGTGCCTTCTCAAAAGGCCATTAAGAAAGGGTCAGGAAGGGACAGGACTATGCTAAGGGATATTTATAACAACAAACAAAAGTAGCACAAATGAAGAAAACAACCTTGACTGTAAACACACAAGTTGTTATTTCAGTTTATATACATGGTTTCACTGGAGTGCTTGGAATCATTACCACCCTATTACATATTGCGACATTGAGGCCTGAAGGTCATATTACAAAGAACTGTTAGTTTTGGGAATAGTTCTTCTCAGTCCTTAAACCTGTTCAGAAGCCACAAGGCAACATAATTTTTAGGTTAGTGGTAGCCTCTGTGGTGTTGCTTCCTGACTTCTTACTGTGTGTCAGGAGTATCAGGAGCAGATGCACATGCAAACACGTATTCCTAATGCAGAGGGTTATTTTATTAAAAAAAAATAAAATAAAGAAAGCTCTATTCTAAATTAATAAATTCACGTGCTGGGTACAACTGCATATAAGGAGATGGTTTTAGTCTCACTCCTTTGTCTTGGAGAAATATATGGGGTAGACATAAGCCAGACCTGAAACTTTTGCCATGGCTCATTTTGGATCAATATGGAGCTACTTTGCCAAGACCTCCCAGAATATGAGATTCTGATTCTTTGATAATTTCAGAGATGTGTATTAATGCACCACGCCCTCTTCAGTTTCTTGCAATAAATATCCTAGGACAAAACACTCCAATTATGTGTTTCCTTCCTCTTATTCCCTCTGTGAGCAAGTGGCCCAGGCTGACATTGCATACAGGATAGAAGAACAATGGAGCTGTGCTGGCAGAAAAATGGAAGCTTTGTAGTATCAATACCAGCCTTCTTCACTAAACCTGTGAAACAAAAAGAGAGGTTTCTTTGGAGCAGCTGGTGTCAGACAGGGACATACTGGAAACAGCTGTGAAATTTTCAGAACAGAAACTGCAATCACAGAAGAAAGAGTTGTATGCACAAAATATGACTTATGGCTTGTAAAAGTAAGGCATGGGAGATTGTATTTATATATATATATATATAGTTTCTGGGCTCTATTTTGGACTTCTCAGAAGAAACATATTATGCCATTTGGGAATTTATATGGGATCCAATCTAATAAATGCATTTTATAGTAATGAAAATAGTGCTGGAAGATAATTCAGTGAATGTTTGTATACTTATTATGCAAATGATGGCATCACCATCATTTAGCATTGMATAAATTTAGAAAAATTATTTTATCTAAAAAAATAGTTGTGAATCTAGGAGATCAATTCAAAGCCACAAAATACATTTATGTCTGGTGACAACAAATTCAAGGAGTACTAATCTTCAGTTTCCTGACCTGCATGTAACACACTTTGCTTTCAAACCTTCCTGTTGGCTAGTTATGTCCTCATTCCAGTACAAACATTGCTGAAAGAACACTTTATTTTGGTTAAGAGAATACAAAAGCAAACATCAACTGGTGATGAGATGTGTGGCATACTTCACACACTCTTCAGAAAAGAGAACTCTTGATTCTAATAATAGTCTGGGAAAATTAATTACTGAGTTGAAAAGTAAATGTCTGAATATCCCCTGTAGTCCTGGTAATGGTMTATAAAACATTCTGCTTTATACACAGGCTTTGTGATCTGCCAAGTTTGACCAAGGCAAATTTCCTAAGTAAAGGTGAATTTTTTGTGAATTTTTATGAATTTTTAATTTATTCCATGAGCATTACTTTAGTTTTTGGAGAAAAGAGATTTGACAAGTGTGTTAAGGAGCGCTAGACTACAATAAAATTCAATTTCACTTAGAAGTTTTCTTTCTTCACTATGCTGAGTACTACTTGCAATAATAAACCAATAATTAGTCTCACTGACATTGGCTGTAATACACAGACACTTTAATACACACTAAGTGTATTAAATCGTGCTAGTCAGTACCCTGCAGAATTCAAAACTATATGGTATTAGTTGGGTCTCAGAAATTAGAGTTTCACCAGACATGATTTAGTCAAGCTAAAATAAAACTTTCTTCTTTCCTCACTCTGTTTATGTTGGTGGATATTGGCTCATGTTGTTCTATTAAAAGTGGGCTGTTGTTCAGCAAAGAAAATAAAAGTTAAGGGAAGAGTGAGACAATGAGAAAGGGGCATGACTTAGGAATGAGGACAGGGTTGCTGTTTGGGCTGGATCACAGACATTATGTTATTGTCCTGCTGCAAGCGCCTTGAGAATGCTGACGGCCATGTAGACAATTTTGTTCCCCCAAAGCCCAGGCAGGGGCATCTGGGCTATTCAGTGTCTTGCAAATGCTGTGGTCAAAAGCAAACGTCATGACCTAGCTCTTCCCACCCACTTTCTTCCCTTAGCTCTCCTGCAAGTGATACACAGGCAGATAATATCTTCCAGAAGCTGCAGAAATACACCCTACAGTTAAGTACATTTTTTAGAGATGACATTTGACATCTCTTTTTAAAGACTTCAACTTACAATGAGTTCATTATCTCCCTCTATAAACTGTTCATCATGTCTAATTGCTTCTCAAAGACCTGTCAGGAATTTTACTTTTATTTAAAGGTTAAGTTTGTCCAGCTTGAYTTTTTGCCCCTGAATTTTTTATGACTTTTTCATCAAGGCTTAGAATGTCCTGACCAACAAACCTCTTCTATGTACAAACACCTGTCACACTCAATGCTCAGATCACCTCTTTGCTTTAATAATCTGAACATATTGGGTTTTTTAAGATTRATGTTAAACAGTATCTATGAAGCAACTGTTTCTCTGTAAACYCATTTGTGAACCAATTAACCCTCAACAAGGTCACTAAGGTTGATCCTGCTTGAATTGAGAGGCTGGTTTTGTCTTTGTAAGGATGAGAGTAAAGAACCCAAAAAGTGTATATTAGAGCTATGAGAACTCACAGATTGAGATTTTGGGGCTAAATTTTTTTCTATTTAAAGTCATTCAATTTAAGAAAGTGTTTCTGGTAGAACAGACAAATTGTGCCTTCTTTTCAACACCAAAACCTAGAAAATATCTTCTCTATTTTCTATGTAGGCATGGCATTAAAACAAGAAAACCTTTTTTTAGAGAAAGTTAGGAAAAAATTCAGGAGGCCAAGGACGGCATGAAGGCCCTGACCTGGAACCAGGGAACATGATGTTTTCCAGGACACCCTGTCTCTACCTCTGGGGACAAGGATGTTGCTTTGTGGGTCCAGATTTGAAAGTTTGGTCCCTGTTTCACAAATATGCTCATGGTATGAAGGAACTTCTATTTCTGACTAAACATAGCGCCACTGATATGAAACCTGTCCTTAAACACAAAGTGAGTATACAGATGTTRTCCCTGTCAGAAATACCTGTGTAATTTGTATTAAAGTCCTCTTTTAGTCAAACTTTCAAAACTGCACATGTAGTCATGGAGTTTTATGGGGAAGAAGAGGACAGGATCAGAATCTTCTTTAGTCTATCCTCTTCTCTGTGGTACCATGTGATGTTTTTTTCAGTCGTGGCTGTGCAGTGCTCTTCTCTGTGCTCAGTTTGGAGTGTTATCTGAAACGTCACCATTTTATTCTGTAGTTCTCTGGATACAACGGATGTTGARGGTAGTAATTTGGGTTCCTTATAATATAAAGGATTATAAATTGTCACTGCATCATTAAAGTTCATCACAGTGGTATAAAATCAAAAAGCTGACATTTAAATGGGAAGATTTGAGCTACTCATTTGAGCCTTTCCATTTTATTACTTTTACTACAGCAGTATTTAAAAGTGCTGTAACTTGTGATTCATCAATAATTTCCTTTTCTATGCTACTGCTAATGAGGTGTTTAGGTAGGTAGACACAGAGGAGTCGATACTAGAATGTTTCAGTCTTAATAAATTTTGTAGCAATATTACAAAGCGTATCTTTTTGCTTTTCCATCATTATGAGAAACTGCTTACAGTAGAATTGTGAGAGGAAATGTTCAGAGACCATTAAATGTCTGACAGAACTGACTGGGAGAAGCACCATTCCTGCTCCTCTAACCCGAATCTGACCTCCAGCTTACCAGCAGCTACTGTAGACTTGGTTTCTCTGAAGAAGAGTTTACTTCTCATGCCAAATGATGTAATCCTTTTCTAACACAAAAAACTCACACGAATGCCTGACATATGATAAAAATCCCAYGGTACTCAAAGGGGAACTTTCTTCTCCATTTCAAGAGACTTTGGACAGCATTTAGTGAAGCAACCTCCTGATCCATTTGCTTTGGAACAAGAAACATAGTCAAGATGCATACGCTGAAAAAACCAATTAATTAAATAGTTGAACTACTTAATGTCTATGTAGCAATTATTTTAATTTTTTTAAACATACAATATTTTTTTTTCTCACCACTTCTCCATTATTCCCTTCTAGGAAGCTGATTTCACCTCTTATATCTATCCCATGAAATTTATGATCAAATATGTCAAAAGTAAATACATTCACCTGATTAACTAAAGAAAAAGAAAATACCAGGTAGCAAAAAAAAAAGTATTTAAAAACTCCTGGCATTTCAGAACATGTTAGATACAGGTTTATTTTTCCTCCCTCCACCCCCTTGATTATCTCTCCACATTGCAGACAGATATTTCCATTTAAGAAAAAAGCTAGTCTTAAAATTATTTGCCAACAGTTTCTAAATATTTTATAAATGGAGCCATATCATCTTATGTGACTATTAAAACCAGGTTTCTATTTTGAATATGAAAGAGAATGAATGCAATAAAAAACCATAAACACAACAATTTAAATTAGAGAATGACTGTAATTGAAAGAGCTTGGAAGGAAGATTTACATAAAGGAAGATGTATTAGAAGCCACTTAGAAAATTGTARTTAGAACCATGTTCATCCATTTTGGGTGGCTGTTACACATTTCTATTCCTCCTTGCTGTTCTTCAGCTGTTTATTTAAGAAACAAGAGATGTAACGGGAATGCTCACACAGAAATTATATTCTTAACTAGGAAATTGCCATACCCTCCCCTCTTAGAAAAGTCATGTGATAGGGAGATTAACTGAAGAAATTAAAGAGATCATTAACATTAAGAGTGTTATGAATATATTCTGAGCTGGCATCTTCCATCAGGAGTGGAAATGGAAATATAAACTGTTTTCATTCTGGACAAAACCATTAATTGAAAGTTAATAATAATTAACTTGCTTTGTCCTTAGTATCAAGGAAATTAGTTGCAATCATCATATTCCTAGTGGTCCTACTTGTCCAGGGCTATTCTGCTGCCACAGGCAGAGGCAGCAGAGAAGTGACTAAATTGAGGGGCTGAGAGGAGCAGAGCTGCTGAGTGTAACCACGAACGTGATGCTTCCATACWTGCAAAAAGGATCAGCTTTAAAGATTACAGTCCCATTACAAAGTTTATGTGCATGCAGAGAGCTGTTCTGAACAGGCTTCAGAATGGAAATTTTTAATATTAAGACCTTCATTCTGCCTGTATCCTGTCTTAGATAGCTAAAGCTTGGTCTGAGTTTGGGGTCATGGTGACCTAATAAGTTCTAAGGCAGCAGGGGTTTCAGCACTGAATTTAATGCATGGTAACAATGCAAATTCATGGACCCTGTGTCACAGAGTTTTCCCAAGCATGGCACTCAATTCACTTTTGCCACTTCATTGTTTAACAATCTCCACTCAATCATACCAGCTGAGCATCTTGGTGGATACAGCAGATATAAATAATCTCAAGGAAAGTGGACACAACTTCTGGTGAGGTGAAGCCAGGCTCACAAAACCTTGGCACAGAGCAGGATGTAACCCTTTTCTTTTATTCTCCACTAAAAACATAATTCAACATTTGTGAACACAGAAGGCAAGCAAAAACTCTGCCAGAGGTTTTGTGGTCACTTCTATGACCAATACTCATGCCAAATGGAGGAATTGTCCAGCCACAACAGCTATAAATACGTATTCTTCTACCCATGTGGCTTGAAGTCTTTCATTTTTAAATTGTAATAAAGAGAAAGGWGCACGAAGAGTTTTTCCAGTGAAAATTAAATTGCTCAGTATTTGAAATTTGACTTTTTCTGACAACTTTCTTCTCTTTCAGCTTGAGAAACTGTAAGTGTTATATTTTCAAGAAAATCTTTGTAATAGATCTTCCTCCAGTGCTGAATTTGAGTGGATGAGAATGAGGAAATTTTGATCTTACCAGTACAAAAACACCCAGTATTTGGAACAACAAATCTGATTACATTAACTATGTGCATCCTTCATAAAGTCTTCATGGCAAGAGATTAGCAGTACAATTACTTTTAACTGACTACAAGCCTAGCAGAAGGAACTTCTGTATATTTGGGAAAATGAATGATCTTTCTGCTCAGAGACAAAAGTACCCAATTCAAATGCATAGCTCAAAAATGCACTGTGGGTGAAGGTTTAGCTTTTCTAGCTCTTAATTTCAGTTAATTTGTTCTCTGGCAGGTGACTTGAGCTGAACATGTTGGCATAAATTCATCAGAGTGTATCCTGTAATTATGCTTATCACTGGGGGAAAAAACAGCATGCTTTCTCAAGAGCTGCTTTAGTGACAGTCCTTAATGACAAACTGAGAGTGTATTTCAGGGGAAAAAAATGAGTCAAACTGGAGGCACATTTTCTGCAGTCAGAATCACTAGAGGTCAGTTAAGCAAAGCAAAACATCTCACTGTGTCTTTGAAGTTAAATCTCCTCTGCTTAGCTGTCCTTGAAAATAAAAAGGCATCTTTTAAAGTGAAGGCTGCTATAACCTTGTTGATGTTTTTCATATATTTTAAAGGTATCTTAACACTACAGTCTTTTGCTGAATAAATCAGGTGCAACACTTGAGAAAACAAAGCTGGTCAAGTTGCTGCTGGTGACATAATTTTTTTAACACTGTATCTTGTTTTCTTCACCCTGAGTCTTACATAAACTGAGGCCTTACTCACAGGTCAACTGATTCAAAAACTACCAAGGCCACTTATATATCACTGGCCATGTAATTTCACTTAGTTTTCCTTGGATGGCAAGCTCATAAAGCCATAGATCAGAGTAGGATGTATTGCTTCCGGTTTATTCACTGCTAAAGGCTGGGTTAAATGATTGTGTAAGGAGAAAAAAACCTTTCATTTTTCAACCTCAGAGATACCATAAAATCTGATACCTGTAGCCCCAGTCAAATTGAACTGAAATTATCAGTTTTTTCATATGCTCTCTTCATGAGAGATGCACAGAGATCGCTTGTATGAGCCGGGTCTTTYCACGGTGAACACACTTTTCTTTTTCCACATGGATTTCCACTCTCAGCAACATCCAAGATTGGCCAAGCCATGTAGAAATTAGTAACAGAGCTCCCCATAGAAATGTATCAAGGACCTTGTGTAGGGGCAAACAGAAGTGTTGTAAAGACCAACTCAGGATGTAATCTCCAAAACTATTGTTACAAAGTGAGTTTAGAATTAACATCCAAGCTAAAGCTCCAAGTGAGACTTCTCTCAAATGTGTAGTTTCATTCTTTAACCTTAGGCTTTGCCTAGAGGTCATACTATTAGGATGTAATTGTGTGGTATTCTGCTCTGGCAATGAATATTGTTGTGACCATCCTCAGTTATGCTGTTTCTTCACCATCACACTGTGGCCAGATACCTGACCTCCACAGTGACACAACTCCCTTGTCACACCATGCTTTCCTTCTGCCRGCCTTGGAGAGAAAGCTGTGGGCRCTGGCCTCAAAAAACTAATTTTCTGGCAGTAGGTCAGCTCATGTACATTCACTTGCCCCGAATGTGGCAAAATGTTACTGCTATTAAAGAATGCAAAATTTGTGTTTCATGACTCCGCCTAAGCTCCTGCCAGGATGAGTTGTCAGGTTTTGGCTTTAAAAGGGGCTCAGGAAACATAGAGGCAACAGTTCCCAGCTGGTACCAAGGTGTCTCAGCAAATGAATGGGRACAGAACAGACCTTTCACTTTCCACAGGGGTCAGGTGACAAATGCACGCACCTCCTGAAATCCACTGTACTGAACAACACAGTGAATGAAAATCCAGCTAGAATGGTCCAATAATGGATGGAAACGGCAAAATATGAACATGAAATTATATTATGAATATTTTGTAAGTATTGTACTTTGGTGAAATATTAATGACACGGCTTTAAGATCTTACCCCACCATCTTGAGATGAGAGCACACAGATGGGATAGCTGACCAAAATGTTATTTCACTGTCGGCAGAAGTAAACAGTGCGTGGCTGCTATTTTGGGGCTGTCAAGCCTCATGGTGGTGGTGGGTCATAACAATTTGAAGGCAATGAATGTTACCCTCTCTTCCCTGGAAAAGAATGGAGTTTGCACAGAGGACCTTTCCAAGCTGGTAAGTGGGATTATTAAGGTCCATTTCTGTTTGGCTCTCTCATTGCAAACCAAGTTTTTGAATTGTTTTGGAGCATTCATAGAMTATGAATTCAGAGTGTTGCCAGAATCGTAATTATGATAGCTACCACGAAGCTGCAAAAGACATTATATAAACTAGGATATTTGGCCAGTAGAAACACAGTGAAAAAAGGGGCAATTCCTGAAGAAGTAAGGCAGGTGCCTTATATTTATAACTACATTTATATGTAATATTTGTACATGTATCAAATAGTATTTTTCCCTCGGCTTTATTAAAGTTTGTTGATGTTAAAAAAGAACATCAGCTGCTGAGTAAAAGTGAGAAATCCCAACTTTATTCAGTTTCCTGCTACCCTTACCATACCTATCCGTAGTATATCTTTTACAAATGCATTTACTCAGAATTTGAGTGAAGTTGATAGGTCTATATTTATGTCTGCATCATCAGCCAGGTCTTTTATGTTCCCCACTTCAGGTTATGGYCCACATTTTCCATGTAGATATAATTGGGACAGAGGCAAATGATAAGTATCTGTTTTCATGGTCTTTTTCTTGATTGGTGTAGGTTTATGAGAATGTAAACTACTCTTATCTTGGTAAACATTATTCCCTTTGTTTTTTCATTCTGGCAGTAAAATTTCTGCCTGTTTACAATTTTTCCTGCCGAATTATTCTGCAAAAAGAAACGATTAGCCAAGTGTGTAAAAAAATTTTGTTGGGCCAGGGATGGGTGGGAAACCCTTTGATTGTCAAGGTTAGAATGGTTTTGTGAGTCAAACTGCTGCAGTGTTAAATGATGTTGCAAGCTGAATATTCCAAAGCAAGAGGAAATATCAGCAGCTCCAGGCTGTGGGAGATAAACTCCTAATTATCACAGTCACTGTGTGGTTTGTCAGATGGACAATACAGTAGAGCTACAGGGCAGCACAAGAAGGTTTATGACTGGAAGATACCCTGGAATTTGCTTCTCTTACTGGATGCTGTGGAAGTTGATGTAAGTTTATTTATATTTTTCTGACTGCTGAAATAAATTTATTTATATTTTTCTGACTCTTTGACCATTGTGAAAAGGAAAGGTAGGTGTCCTTTCTCAGGAGAGGAGTGAAATACTTACAACTGTTGGAAGGAACAGATTCAAATATTATGCAWTGCCCTTTGTAACAACAGCAGCAATTAAAGACTTTGGTCCTGATTCTTTCAGTTTTTCCCTTTAGCTACTTGGCTGCAAGGGAAGTAGTCACTTATAGCTGGCAACCACCTCTGAATTTAAGCTTATACTCGACGAGCTCTAACTTTAAGGGAGTTCACAATCTTCTAAAGATGCATCAATTCAGCAGAAAAAACAGCAGTTGAAGAGAAAAGGAAATTCTTTCCCTGACTTCACTCTTGCTTCATTCTCTGCAGCATTGCATAGTTTTCTTGATTCTGCATTCTTCCCAAAACTGTTTAAATCTCCCATATTCAATGCATACAAGAGCTTGAGTTCCAAGTTGCTTTTCCCCGTGTCTTTGTTTCTTTCCCCTAGTTTTGTTTCAAAGCTACCTCAAGAGTCAAGGTGTTTGTACCACAAAAAAGATGCACTTTGAGGCATAGACATCCATGGGGCTACAGTCCCATATAAAACATTTTAAATCCATGGAACTAAAAGCCGAAAAGTTGTGAAGTGGGATGTGAAATTCTTATTAATAACATCTGGGCCATCTGTACTTGAACAGGGTTTCTCAGGCAGATGTGAGAGAGATAACAAGATGAAAGTCACCTCCTGTCCTTGCCAGGATTCCCATGGGGTGCCTCCTTGTCACAGGATGTACATAAGCACTCTGCTTGAACGAGCTATTCTTCAAAATGCAATGAATGTGAAGCAAATGTTGCACTTGGAGAATGAAGATCCCTAGGTCCCTACTAACTAATCGACTCTGGGAGATAAGTTGTTAAATTGAAACATCTAACATTTATGACTTGAGCTGCAAATGCAGAATTGACTTAATGAAGGAGCTTCCCTCATCAAATGAAGCTGCTGCATAAACCTCAGGGTGTTCGCAGCACATCAAGGTCAGATAATCCAAGAAAACTATGCACAAAAAGTAAATTGAATGTGCATAGTCTCAAATTATCCTGCAGCAGGGGATAAATTGTTTAGGCAGCAGCATGCTGAGATCTGTAAAGGCATCTGAATATGCTACATACTGAAAAGATTGCTTTACAGATCATCAAAAACTTTAAACAAGATCTGCATATATGACATGAAGAGTGTTTTTTGTGAAGAATTTTTGTTCTGTTGATATTTACAATGCTTTTTATACTTACAGAAGAAAATTAACACTTGGTAGGKTAATAATACAAAGCAATAATAGGAAAAAAAGACATATCCAATGGTCACACTTGGTGAGATGGAGAATTTCACCCTCAAGACGAAATAAGGGATGCCTCCACATGAAACGTAAAAAACAAAAGCCAGTTAATTGCTCAGAAAATTATCTGCGATGTGGAACAATTTTCTGTTTGAAGTGAGAAAAAAAAATCCCCACATAAGGAGTCCAGAATAAGGAAGCAGTGAAGAAAGAATATTAGGAAGCAAGCAGAAGAATTATGTGGAAAAGAGTGGTTAGAAAGAGAAAAATATTCTAAAGCAGAGCCCCTTGAACCGAGATCTGTCTCACTGCTATGCAGCAATGATTTGTTTGTCAGTGATTATTTGATAAAGGCATGGACAAGGATGGGTTACTTCCATAAAAGATTGTGTTGTGGGTGCTGATCTTTKCTAACTTCTCCATTTTCCATCCATACACAGTTCTCTTGACCAAGGACAGATTCCCATCAGTCATTTTCTTAAGTTTGTGTTCCTCCTGCAAATATATGGACAGATAATAAAGTGGATTGGCACCACAGAGAAAAGAAACCCTGTGATTAGGACACCTGTCCCCGCTACAGGGGCAGTTCCTGGCTCCGTTCTCTGGTCCCACATTGATTTCTGTGTCTCACATCCAGCACAGGCTGGGAGCAGCAGCAAGAGCAGCAAGTGCCCTTCTTTCCAGTGAGCCTCAGGAACCCCATAAAATCTTCTGGACACCCAGGCCCAGGGGAGCTGCKTGAGGGGCTGCACAGCTGCCCTGTGGCATCCAGTGCCATACAGACCCGTGGGACATCAGAGCAGACACGGGACAGCACCTCAGCCAGACACACTAAGGCTGTGCTGTTTTCTCTGCTGTATTCTGATTCAGTCTGGCATTTGATGGCACCCCATCAGTCATCTCAGGTTGTGCTCTCTTAGTTGTACAACCTAACTATGGCTAAACTTTGCCTTACCTGAGGGAATTTGGGTTTCTCAGGAAACGTTCTGTGAAAAGTTTTCTGTTATCCAGAAAGTAAATATTTTTCATAGTATCTGAATAACCTGAGGGAGAGAATTGGACTTTTTTTTTTTTTTTTAAATTTACTTCACAGGCCACATCCTTGCTTTTGCAAAGTGAAGAACAAAACAACTGAAAAACTAAAACCAAGCTTAGTCATAAGTGACTCTTAACTCCAGTGAGTTGCAAACAACTGGTGTTTGTTTAGGTGTTTGTTTGAAAAGAACTGGACTTCTGGATTTTTCTTAGTGAATTATTGCTCAGGAAATTTGCACTTCAACTTTTCATGTGGCTTGATTAATTTTGATTTCTGTGAAAAATCTATTCTAACTGATAACTAAAAATATTAACCCAAATTAAAYTACTTTTTTACATACTTTAAAATATATCAGTTGCTAATTCCAGCTTCATTTTCTAACTTCTGCAGTTAGCAAAGTCTTATGTCTGTTTTTTTAATATAAAGCCATTATTTTTAAGTGCCTCTAATTACATATAGGAAATGTAATCCATTATTTCTCATAATAGTGGTTGTCTCCTTGAAAAATTTTGGAAAAATTGTTTTGTTCKAAGTTTTTATTCATGAATTTTAAAGCATGACTGAATGACTATCAGTTTTTTGGATAACAARAGCAAACTTCAAAGATTCATCAAACTGGATAAGAATTACCTCATTGTGATGTATCTGTGAGAGAACCATGTAATAGTCTGGGTTGGAAGGGATTTTTTGAAGTCATCCTGTTCAATTTTCAATCTGTTCTACCAAGATAGGTAAATATTTTTATGTACATTCATCATCAAAAGAACAAAATCTGATTCTGCTGCACATTTAAAGGGTAATTGCTCTAGCATTGGTCTGGTTGAARTTATAAGAGATTAAAGGGGTGTAGTAGCAGATGAAAGTTATTACTGGCATAATATTAATCTGCCTAGCTAAGATCAACAATAAACTACTTCAAAAATTCATTTCCTGCTCTATCTGTGCATCTATTAAGTGGTTGGCATCTTATCTGAAGTCATTATTGGATTACATTAATGAATGCACATACAGTTTAGTGCTGCTGTTTGTGATCAAGACCATTAACAAAGAGAGCCAATGTTCGCTCTGTTCCAGCCAACCTGTTACACTGCCTGTATCTAAAACTTTGGGCTGTTGCCTCCTGCAAGTGAAAAAAAACCTTACAGACACTTATGTACAAATGGCAAATACCTTCAAAGTAATATAGACCTTTTTACACAAAAAAACAAAAACCCACCCTTATTTTAACACAATAATTTACTTTTTTATTTTCATAGGAGTGAAAAAGTTCTGTGTTTTATTTTAAAGGTAAAACTTTTAGCAGGACATCAGCCTATCTGTTTGTGTATGCTGTGTTGCAATTACATCAGTATATATAAAGAATGTGAAATGTCCAAAACACCAACACGAAAGTATAAAAAGGAGGAAAAAAAGTGTTTTTAATCTTAAGGATTACATAACAGACTTCTATGATACTGCAGAAAATATTATTGATGAGAATCCTCCATTAAGATCACATGTGAATAATACACCTCCAGGATCTATTTGTCAGTTCGTATTGTAAATAAAGCATTCTTTGGCCAAAATAGTCACTTTGTAAATGCTCTTCTTTCTAGAAACCATACCTGGGCCCCTGTGCAGAGTGCCCTTCAGTGCATTTTATCTCCCAGTGCACTTGCTCTGTGCGTCTCATGTGTAAAGTATGACTACATACAGAAATAAATTTAAGAACATATTTTTCAGTTCATATTTCCAGCCTTCAAAGATGAAGATGTGGATTTTGAATTTGATTTGGTATTTGTGTCTCACTATTGAAATCTGTATTAGTTGACAAGAAGTTAAATTAATTTTCACCAAACCAAGTCTGTTTTGCCTGTGACCATACTCGGTACATGATCTCCCTGTTTTTCATTTGATCCATGAGTATTTTCATCTCTCCTATAATTTCTCCTGTCCTGTTAAAAAGGAGGTGTAAGAGAGCAATTATGCATATGTCTGGCAGCCAGGTGTCAACCCACCACAATCTCACAGTCCAGCATTCTGAGCATCTGTTCATCTAGGATCATATTTCATAAAAATAATTTGTTTTCCAGGAATTCTTCTAGAAATTTAATTCCGCTTCAGTATTTCTTTTTTCCTTAACCAGACAATGTTGAATTTACAGCTAAATCTCTCTAGTGCTTTAGTCAATGTATTTAAATGCAAATTAGCTAAAGTCAAGCCTGCATTTTAAGAAACCTTGCTCTTGTTTTCTTCTGAAGAAAGACTCTTCAAGTATCAAATGCTTTGCAGTTGCTCTTCCTGCCTGTCAATTAACTAAGCAAAAGAATTCCTACATCTCTTTAAAATGCAATACCTTATGGTTGAGGCAGCAAGAAGATTACATTTATGTCTTTAATTATTAGAGATGGTTTGTAAAATTCTAAGACAAAGATTAATTTTTCATAGTTGGAATTGGGTCATCCTTTTTCAATGACTAAATGCAGAATGCACAATAACCATCTTGTAGTCTGTCTAGTATAAGGCACAGTTGATGRTCACTGAACCGTTCAGAAAAAGGAAATAATGTGATAAAAGGATATATTAAAAGATGTTGCTGTTTATATGTTTACCAGGATGCTACTGTTACAATTCTGTGTGTGTTTAAAGTAACATTGCTTTTTTCCACAGCTCACCTAATCTGTCTGCTGATTGAAAGTTTAAAAGCACAGTTCAAAATTTAGCTGCTGTAGAAATGAATTGTGTGRGGATAATTTTTATGCTAGCAAATCAGAAAATATAATTTCCAATTTTGTCTTGCTACAAGCATTGTGTACTACCTGAGCAAAACACCTAATAACATCATGTTTCCCTTTCCCCACACAATATCTGAATAATGATTTTGACATAGGATATTTATTTGGCATGTTTTGTTCAATTTGAAAATCACTTTGGTATCCTCAGACAAATAAGATGATTTGAGTAAAACCAGTTTTTTCTTCAGTAATAATGGCTCTGAGAATCACTGCAAAAGACAACAGAATTTTAGAAGTTCAAGGAATTTCATTAACCAGATTTTTGCTCTGATATTTCAGAAATCACAGTTCATCATTCCCATGTAGTTTTACTAGCTGTCCTTGGTAAGCCTGCTCAAGGTGCATTACTAGAACTGTCCTTCCTTCACTTGTCGCTTCACAAGGCTCTCTTCATACCCTATCATTTTATGTTAGCCATGTCATTTGATTACTCAGTCTACCTCAGGGCCCTACATGGTATCTGTGACTTTTTCAGCAAATGCAAAGAAGAATTCTAATAAAAAATAGAGCAGCTGTGTCCTGCGCATCCTGAAGATAAACAGGAATTAGCCCCACAGGAATTCTTGTGTGTTGATAAGAGATGGGTATGCAGATATAAATTGTCTGAAGCAAACCACCATAACTAAATTCTGAATCAAATTTTTCTGCTCTTATGGCATTGGTCACCAAACCTGGGGCTTGCAGTTCATCCACTAGAAAAAGGAGCAGATGACCTTCTGTCACTGTTAATGCTTTGGAGTTTCTCATCTGTTTGTTAAGAGGCCTGTCTGCTGCACCAGGCTGCAAATGCATCAGAGCATTGAACAGCTTTGATCCAGCTGCTGCAGTGGCTGCAGAAGGATGGAAAGAGCTGCACAGACAGCCCTGCTCCTGTCTCTCCTTGCTGGGAGGCCCTGCAGCACCATCCCTGACAGCTCCAGCATGGCTTACTCCATGGGCAGACTCCAGCTGAGCTCAGGTGTGAAAAACAGTGCCTGSGTTTTGTGCTACACAGCTGATTATTACTGTGATTAAAGGTGGTAATTACTGTCTGYAAGTATACAGGAAGGAGGAACATTTCAGCACATGTGAATTTGCAATTTCATAAGCATCCCAAAAGTGAACAGGTTGTGCCCTAAAGTCTGGTTTTCAGCAGCAGGGAATATATCTGATTCTCCCTTTTGTACATGCTGGTTAATTTCCATGTTATCCCCACCAGTAAGTATATGATAACTTTGTTCATAATTAAGCATCTGATAACAATTAGCTCAACACTAACTTGAGGAAACAGAGGGCCTGTGTATCTTTCTCTATAGACAGTCAGTGTTAATATTCTGGAGTAATTCTCAGTGCTACACAAGAAGATTGGTCATAACACCATCTCTGTTCTCGCAGAGCATATTAAAAAAACCCATCAGCCACTAGCATGGCACATTACCGACTGCTGGGGTGGGTTTGCTTATTTAATTATTGATTTGCAGTTTCTATTGGAAAAAAAAGAATGGGGTAGGGCAATTTGCTACTGGGACAGACACATTAACCTGACAATGGAAAGAAGGTAAGCTGAAACTTCGGATTTGGGATCCACAAAAACAGACTTCCCAGCCAGCTATGCAGATCAGATATCATTATGCACACATGGATGGTTAGACACTGATGTCATGACACGTGTACAAGTTAAAACCACTCTCCAGGCATTTCCAATAATATTTTACACATAGTCTATAAGTCCTCTCTCTTGAGTGCATAACTCTGAGACCTAATTTTAAATGTAACAGTTTAAAAGAAATCATGATTTTAAAAATTATTGCTCTCTCGAGAGCCATAGTGACAGCACTCTGTGCTAAGTCCTGTAAAAACTGATTCCAGGAAAAAAGTCATTCCTCCAAAGCGCTAACAATCTACCTACAGAGTAAAAGAAAGGAACAGAGCATATGTGTGAGAAATCAGAAACAATGAGATGACAGAAGTATTTGTTTATTATAATTTTGACAACCAAGCAATTTTGGGCCAAATATGATTTTTTTTTCACAATATACTTTATGATCTATTATAGTACAAACGTTTGATTTTTGATAGTGTGGATTTCTTATGAGCATTGTTCAAAGAAAGCAAGGAACCTTGCAAAAGCAGATGAAAGAGGAAAAAAAGGTCTTGTGAAAACATTTAAGATTTCTTGAAAACTTTTCCAGTAAGTGAAAGGAAGTGTGGCCCCTCTTGGCCTGAAACTTTGATATTTCCATATTTCAATCCTGTTGAATGGTACATCAGTTGTAGGTGGTTATGGCAGGATAGTTATGGATGAAGCAATTTTTGTCATATTTTAATGAAGGTAAGGAAATGTTTTCAAGGGGATAAATCAGGAATATACCCCAGCTCCTAACTTGTTCATTTCAGACTAATCACATAATATAAAATGCTGCTTTGGAGATATGCTGCCTCAGTATTTTTTAGTGAATTCTTTTCAGTCCCTTCATTTACAGAAAGCGAGCCCTGAGAGTCCTTTTTTGTTTGTGAAAATATTAAAGGCAGTCACTGTCAGACTGCTGCAGCCAGGTAAAAGTGAGTTTACCATGGGAAAAAGGCAAATATGAAACTGATCTTGGATTATAAATAATCTGAATCCACCAGAGCCCTAAGCAGTGGGAGGCATCTGCTGTTCACATTTTGCTAAGCGAGGGTTGACTGAGTTAAAGAATCGTCTGGCTTGCAACATTGGGAAAACATTCAGCAGTCATTTCTTTTTTGATTCTGTGTTTCTTGTGTTTCTTCCCTCTTACCCAATGCAGTGTTCTGCAGGTGGAGCTCAAAGACACAGGCTGGCAGAGAGGGATACGGATGGCTCAGACTGCACTGCAGCAAGAGCACAGAACTTCACCTGACATCCTGGTTCTTGTAGGTACATGTGAGGACTCTGTCACTCAGCACCTTAAATTGGYAGCTAAAGGAAGAAATACCCCTTCTATGAGCAGGAAAAGAAATTTGTGAAAGGTTTGCATTCTCATCCAGTCTGAATATAGATTTGAGACTAAAATGTAATAGGAACACAGGAATTACCATAATGGACTAGTTCAATGGCCCACGTAATGCAATATCTACTTACTGACATGGCACAAAGAAGCTAGAAATCCCTTTGGAATAATGTATCTGAGAAAAACAATGTGTACCTGTCTTTCTGTATAATGTTTTGTTATCCAGTGTGATTTTATTGAAGGCCATTATTAGGTTTTGATTTGTAGCAAACTTTGAGGTTGATATCTTTTAACTAAAATACATGGATTTGGTTCTCAGTTCTCTGTCATTTTTGTTGTTTTTTCACTAAGCTCAACTGAGATTGTTGATATTGACGCCTGAAAATGGATTTGGAAAGCAGAGGCCATCTGGATGGTGCACTAGAAGGTTATTGCATCACAGGCACACAGGAAAATGTTACATCTGAACTCTTAGCATCTACTACACTGTGATTTATTCACTTTGCCTTTTTGTCTCTTTATTTCCTCTCAGGCTTGAATCTGGCAGCTTCTTTCTCCAGAAAAGCCTGAAATAGAAACTAATGTCATCACAGATGAAAATTACTTCAATTCCCACCTCTAATGCCATAGTACTGTAACCTCAGACTTTAGCAGCTGAGAAGGCATCAGCTGCTTAAACAAGATCACAACRGAAATCTAGAAAAAAGTGCAAGAGGTTAATAAGCAAAATATTCTAGCCTTAAGGTCTGGTAATTTGCCAGCTGCCAGAACCAGCAGCAGGCTGGGGGATGAGACACTTTGCTAGAAGATCCTTCTCCTGTCATTGTATTGTGAGTGCAGCTGACAAGACAGAGAAGGAAGAAATAACAGAGAGAACACTTCACAAAGGCACTTGGGCAAAACTTTCATTGTCTGGAGCAAAGTATATTATCTGAAAACAATTGTTGTGCCCATAGAACAGATACCTATTACTGTGCTCATTCACAGATAGATCTCAGATTGAAGAAGATGGAAAAAAGCACTTTGTGGTGTGATAAAGTTGTGAAAGGCTTGGGCATGTGACGAGTGACATGTGTCAGGAGAGCTGCTGGATAAGTGGCAACAAAGGAAAAGGGATATAACCTCTTCCTTTCACGACTTTGGAGGTTTACTGGAACACATCACAGTCTCTCTGACATCAAAGCAGGTCAGTAAACCTCAGATGAGCCCTCTCTGACACAGTGCATTATTTCCCATTAATATGAATGGTAGCGTTCCCACAGCATAATCACCCAGACTATTCAGTTGCTTTTATAATTCAATGATGATTCAAAATGTATTTATGTAGAGCTATTATACAATCTGTACTAAGAGAAATTAAATCAAAAGAGACAAATGCTGTGTCATACAACATTTCAAAAATAAATGTTTGGATTTAAATTTAAGATTACTGATTGCCTATGCTCTGCTCTAAACATTAGACAACACTCTTGAAAAGAGAACATTTGAAAGTATAATCTTTTTAGTTCTMAACGAGCTCTGAAAATAGTCAAGAAACACATTCCTGATCAATTACCAGATAGAATCAAGATAGAACATCTACTTAAATGACTTAATGCATTAACATTAGAGGAAAGGAGGTATCAGAACATCCCTCTAATACCTGAATGAGCTGAGAGTGCCATTTCTGCCAATGTGCTGCCACATCTAGCAATTGCAAACATTTCAGAAGCTTATGTAGAATTTTCTATTACTGTAAGTGAGGGAATACTAGAAAGGGACCAGGCCATAATGTGCCATTGAGTCACTTTAAGTATAGCCCAGCTGTGTATAATTAATGTCTCAAGCAAGCAGCAGCTCTTTAGTTCCACTAACACTGTCTTTAACACAGGTAGTCAAGACTGAAATTATTTTAGTTTTCCAAAATATCAATAAAAGCAGTTTGATTTCAATGTCACTCTTCTCCAGACCTGCTGCTAGAGATCAGGTGTTAATTTGACCAAAACAAACATATACTGAGGTTCAATCCAGCACAAAAAAATGCTATATGAGGTTTTAATGCAGCAAGGCCTAAAGCCTCACTTTCAGCACATAAGTAATCCCTGATGAGTCCTGTGGCATCACAGACCTGCTCAAAGTTGAGCAAGTTTAAGCCACTTTACAGAACTGACACTTTAAGTTATAGGTGATAACAAAGTTCTTGTAAAAAAAAAAAAAAAACTAAAGGAAAAAATTAGAAAAAGAAGCTTGGTCCTGTTGCACTTTGTTTATGGATCTTTAAGGATCCACTTGATTTGCCAAACTGGGGAAAACACCAGCCCCAGATTAGTTTAATGGGCTCAGCTGTCTAGTCATGCCACAGAAATAGCATAGCCAAAGGAATGTTAATGTCTGTGACCTAACTATTTTCTTTGTTGCAACATCAGCGAGGTGCTACTGAAATAATCTCAAAGGTATTTTCAAAGGAGTGGGGTGATGCTGTTACAAAATCTCCTTAACAATGTCCCTGCCTTTAGCCTACCTATGAGGAAACTGCAGTGCTAACTCCTGGAGCCACACCTCTCTATCAAATACCAAAGTACTTATACTTTTATATAATAATAATAATTACTATACAAAAATGACTTTTCAATAAAGACTTGCATTAAAAATCTTGCAATCCTCTTTTACTTCTTATTAATGGTATGTGTATGAATTTTAAGGACCCTGGGACCAAAATTAAACTGTTTAGATAGACCCTGGGACCAAAATTAAACTGTTTAGACCAAAATTTAACTGGTGAGATAGCTCTCACTTGGTTTTTCAATAAGTGTTTCCTCTGCTTGCAGTCTTCATAAAACTTTTGGTCATGAAATGTGTACTGGAAGACTGATTTTTTGACGTAAATCCCTCCATTTACTTCAGTGCCAGATCTCCAACTTATCCTAGTATTAAATTAAAAGGAAAGAGAGTGCCTTTTTTCTGAGTCACTGATTGATCTTAAACTGGCACACGCTTTTTAATGTCAGCTGAAGTAATTGTAACTTTGAAATCCATCTACTAAAACTGCTATAAACTGTCTTTTCCATAACACAGTATAAAGGAATTATGAACAGTTGTTAAAAGCACATCAGTGGACAAGTCCATCAAGAAAAACTGCATTGAAGCAAGGGCTATAAACAGATTGCTGGGCTATAGGACAAATTTTGAAAAGATATTTTTTTTTGTAGGAATCAACAAATCCTGTAAAACTTTTCAAATGAAGGCTTTAAAGACATGAGCTTTAAAAGACGCATGGATAGCCTGAGCAATGTGATGCAGTGAATGACTTATGTATGCTGCAAATTCTGAAGCCAAATGATAATTTCTGTTCATCATTCTACAGTTTTTGGCACTGCAGTTGTAGCAGTGGCTATAACACTCACTACAATGGAGATGCTGCACATGAAAAATGCAATTTTTTTTGCTGTAGATCAGCAGAGTCTATTATGGCAGCTCAGRTCATGGGCCTTGAAATTATCATCCTCATTTGCATGAAATTCCCTAGGTACTTCCTTTTTAAGAATGCTTTAATTTAGTTGACAGTTGCAATTAAAATGTCAGTTGATGTTGTAATCTGAAGATACTGTGCTAAGTATATAAAAGATGGGAGAAATGTAAAAAACCAAATTAATATTTTCATAGTTGTCATAGCTTAAAAGGAGAGCTAGAGATTTCTAGCCACCCAGGAATTATTTAAGAGGTTTTACAGAAAGGCTGAAGACTTGAGATATTTTAGACAATCTGATAATTCCTCAGATTTTTTGGGAGTTTTTTTTTTTTTAATTTCATTATTGCAGATTCTCTCTGAGTTTATACAACTCTTAACAAAATAGAGAAAGTATTTTTAAATTATACTTCAAGCCTCTTTAGCTAAGAAATTAAAATAATTCTGATCTGTGAAGCACAATGTAAGTGGTTTTTTTTAGTGTGTGCAATGAAGATCTGGGTAAAATTTGGCCCTGTGCTGAGCACAAACCACTGCATCTGTTAATCAAATACACATACAAATAATGTTAAATATTTAGCCAAGGTGTATGTGCCCATTGTAGGATTCACACCATTCTTTGTGAAGATGTTTAAACAAAAGAGTRAGCACTCTGACAAAATACAAGCTGACCAAAGCGAGGAAAATCAAAGTCTAGGAGTCAGCCTGTAAACATCAAGATGACATCTGAGACAAGGTACATCTCTAGCTAAATGTCCAACTTCTGCTAGTTCGTGAATTTGAATGTTACAATGACCTTCCTTCCCTAAGAGCACACATTCACAGCACATAGAAAATAAAATATTTTGTGTATATAAATAACATAAATGCATATTATAAATGTTTATACATAGTATAAAATTAAAGAAAACTTTTTTTTTCTCCCCACAGTGGCCTTTCTTTCTTTCTTTGTCTTTCCTTTCTCATTTGCCAGGCCCTGATGGCATGATTCTCTTGACTCTGAAAAGTGAAACTGCTTAATTATCTAGAGGGATTGAATTAAGGTTTAATGGTATTAGGTCTGAGCATTTCTTTTAAAGAATCTACATAACCCGATTCCTATGGTGGACATAAAGTATGTTATTACTGCTTAATCAGTAAGCSTGTTTAGAATAATATTGCAGGAGTAGAACACAGGAAACTTAAAGGTCTGTATTTTTTAAATGAACGTTTACAGCTCTGCTGGTGACTTGGAGAAAGATGTGCTGAGGAGTAGAGATGAAAACAGAAGAAAGGTCAAACCTATATAACATAAGTGGTTTATCTCCCTCAAAGCTAGTTTTGTGTAYATATTACAAAGAAACATTATTCTAAGGAGCAAGACCCAATTCAGTAGTATTGGAATATGTACCTGAATGAAAATTATGGCTATCAGCTAGTGATTATTTTAATTCCTGGTTATTTTGCAAAAAAAGTAATGGTTGATGACTAATAACATGAGAAAATGAACTTCCTCATTCTAGATATGTTTATTACTTATCTTAATACAGAAAAAGATGTGKTTTTTGTGTGTACATGCAAAGCAATTGTGGTCTGCCAGTGCATGGGAACAAGCAAACCTTAACCTCCATATGTAGGGAAATGGAGAGGCTTTTCCAGGATGTAATACCCCACCGGAKGTTTACAAATAGAACAATGCATTAATCTAAAAGATACATTTTGTATTTTCCACCTGATTGTTCTCAGGCATCTATTTTTGCAACTAGTAAATTGCAAATTTAAAAAAAGCAAGAAACAAACAAACAAAAAACCCTGACTCAGGTTCCCACCC
>NW_026623250.1:3077543-3135869 GCF_030028575.1 Malurus melanocephalus | reverse complement strand
TTTAATCTAACAAAAAACAAACAAACAAGAAAAAAAAAACCCCACAAAAAAACCAAAAAAAAACAACCCAAAAAACCAACAAAACAGCAAACCAAAACCAAACCAAACCAGAAAACACACAACAGCCTATAAACTTTTTTGGATGGCCTTTGATTTTTGACATAACACCAGTGTAATCAAACTGCTATGGTTCTGTTGTTACACTTCAGTGTTTATAGAAATTACTTTTTCTGAGTGAAGGAAGTTACAGACTATGGGAGAAACACTGAACCGAGTACTTTGCTGAGTGAAGCACAGCCTAGGAAAGCATYGTGAAAATTACTCAAACAATGCAGGTAATTCCTATTCCACCACACCTTTGTTATTCCAATCCCAATTGTCTCTTGAACAGAGCATTCAAATTGCACTCTATTTTGCAACCTGACTGCATGCTCAACAGTCAAGATGAGATCAGACTCCGGACATTTGTCCCAGGTGTTATTCTGATTTCAGTCTGCAGGGATGTCCTCACTTTCTGTGTGAACCATTCAGTCATTGTAGATGTTTCACTGGCTAGAAAATGAACCAGAAAGGACAGAAATATTTCTTTAGGCTTTTTAGACCTTCTGTCAGAGTGAATGCTTTAGTGTGCAGTGAGATTCACAAACACTAACTCTTGGATCAAGATTGCTAAATTTAATTCATTTGGGTAACACAATCAATTTCCTAGATCCTCTTTACAATACCGGACTACAACCACTGGAAGAGTCCTAAAGAATGGGATCATCTGCGTGGAGGGATTCTGTGTTACATAATGAGTATGGACGGATTAAGATACAGAATTCAACTTTTGCGAAAACCAAAACTGAGCCAGGCAAATCCAATTGTCTCTTTTGCAAAACCCAGAAGAAAATCTAAATAGTTCTTCTTATCCTTTTGTCTGAGACACATTCGAAAGGTCTTTCTCTTCTATAGATTATCCAGGTGAGGAAGGATAGAACTGTATAGAAGACTCCTCTCAAATTTAGCCATTAAGGAATGCTTCCTATTGCAAGAAAATTTTATGGTATCTTCCCCTCTTAAAGAACCTCTGAAGGTGAGAAATACTGGCTGTTCATACCTGAGTCATGTACCATGTACAGTTTCTCAGCTAGTAATGGCAGTCATGGCAGACAATTATTTATCTTCCAGTTGATACCCAGATCAATAAAGAGATTAATAAACAAAACCAAAGAGAAAGCACTGTCCATGCTATTTGCCAGTTCCAAAGGTGACCTTTTCTTCCCAAATATTTAGGTATATTTTCCCAACATTTATTTGACCATAAAATCAGTAGCAGCAACTGTTGCAGAAAACACTAAGAAATATTTTAACCTCTGAAGAAATGCCAATTCTAGTTATTTCCCCGCCAGTAGAGAGTAATTATATAGTACTGAGATATAACCTGTGTCATTCCATGGACATGGCAGCAAAATATGTTTCTACTCCTACCCATGCTGCAAATCATCATACTTTGGTTGCTGACATCATGCTTCAAATAGCATTTCCAATTTGTACTGATATATATAAAAAAACAAATTTGAACATTTCCTGCTAAATCTGAACATCTCTTTGCCTGCCTGCAGTATTGGTTTACTTGCTTTAGCTGTGACAGTAATTTCTCTAACTGACTAGTGGTTTGCTTCTAATCTGTTTTCCTCTTGTTATCTTTGTGTGGTAAACTCACAGTTTTATACAGCTAGTGGTAAGAAACAATTATTCTGTAGAGAATTAAATGTTTATGACTCTAACAAAACGATGTAAATAAATGTGCGTCCAGGGTGATAACAGAGGCCCTGAAAAGCAGAGACGCTTTTGGATGCAGCGTAGCACATATTTYTTTATAGAAACATTCTAACTTAGTTTTCTTTATGTTATGTAACAGGACATGGAATAGTATTGATTAAATTCTTAAGATTTCAGCTATATTAAAAATAAAGTGTTGACTGTATGTGCATCTATGTATATTGTGCTTCCTCTTAACCCATAAACAAGATTTTGTGTGTAACAGTATGACTGGTAAAAGTGGGACTGCTGCTGCAGCCAGTGTTGCAATGCTGCTGCTCATGAGATGTTTATCCTGGGGTAGAGGTGTGCTCATTTCCATGTGTGCTCATTTCCCATTAGGAATGCACAAGTTTATTAATTTCAATTTGTGACCAATGTATGCTGGAAATCCCATAGAATTAAGTGTAAATGAAGCCATTACATAGCAGAGTGCTGGGGCTGGTGCCCGTCATGATGAGCATTTCTAAAGCACCTTCCTGTCGTGTGATGGGCACAGGAACTGCTGGAGCACTGGGCCAGCTCTGCCAGATGTGAACACTGGGAACAGGAACTCTTTCACCACTTGGGACAGGGAGCTGTGTCAGGTTAGCTGACTCACAGGGGTCCCTGGCCCTGGGTTGACACTTGTCATGCCTGGCTGCTAACAGGTGGCACAGTTGGCCACTTCCCACGGAGCACTGGGTCATGCACATGACTCAAGGGAGACTATTTATCATCCAAAGGTGGAACAACTTCCACTCGCTCAGGAAAAGCCCAGTTTGAACTGTTATGGAGAGCCAGGGTACAATGTGGAGGATTTCCCCCTAGACACAGTGTCATTTTAGACAAGGGGAAGCCCTTTCCTATTCCATTCCTTCTGGGGAACAAAAATGCTGAGACAAATTTCTTACTTCTAAAGCAAAAGTAGTCCAGAGAAAAGCCCAGAGCTACAATAGCAGGATATCATTTAATGTAAAATCCCCAAATCCTCTCTTTGCAGAGTAGTACATAGAAACTTCCTATTGGGAATAGGTCCTGGTCCATGCTGAATGTTAGTTTGGGATTCACCTGCCAGTACAGTATCTGACCTAAATCAACAGCATGCCAGGAACCACGGCCACAGCATGGATGACTACACATCTGTGTCAGACCATGGCCTGACTACATTTCATTTACTACCATAGAAGCAAACACTGAGATGAGTTTTGCACTGATTTACACTATAAGCAAACTCACTGGGCAAAATTTTTATCCTCTAGTGTAGTTTAGCCAAGCCGAGTTAATCTTCTGCTGGCAGTGCTAGCTGTGACATAAAAAGGAAAACTTTGTTAACATTTATGGTATACTTTTCTTCAAGTCTGAACTCCTTGCTTTGTCAGAGGAATGTCTAAGCTGTATTCCTCCACTTCAGAAGCGGGGCTTAGCTATTACTCATCATAGTTACTAGTACTCATCTGTCAAAGAGCGAAGGGTTAGAAGAGCCTCATATAAGTTGTTTTTTTTTTTTGCTTAGATACAACTGTGATGTACAATTCCTTGTGAACTTTTCTGGTTTTTAGCTCAATTCGTGGAAATAGTCCTGATACTTGCGAAACACATTAAGATTAGAGAAATTACTCAGTCAGGCGTTGTAGGATGAAATTTGTATTTAGCTTTAACTCCTGAACCCCACAGCAATGTTTTCAGAAATACATTTCTAAAGTAGTTGTATTCAAACACATTCACTGTGCCATTTATACATGTAAACAGAAGCATTGCACACATCTTGTTAAAACCTCTTGTTTGATACTGAGGCTCTCCAAAATCTGAGCTGAAAAGCCCTGGTTCTGTGCCTCAGAGCTGTTCAGAGCCCACATCCTCTGTGAGTACTTACAGAAGGAAACTGTAATGCACATTTTAGGTTACATCTCTGCATTTCACCTGTCCAACTCAGGCCATTGTTTATCTAGACACCTGCAAAGCACAGACCATGAGTAGATACAGTACCTCTTCTGTCCTAGTACAAGGGAACAAAGTGGCAGCTCCTTCTCAGAGAGGGCGGTGTGTCTTCACCCTTTTACCCATCACTGCTGAGTCTGGCCAGCTGTGTCCTACCTTTTCCTATTGCACCTCAGGGATGCAGGAAAGGCAGCTGTCCTGGAGCACTCAGCAGACAGGTATAGACCCAGGTAGCATGGTAATGTTATCTTCTAATATTTTCAATCCTGTTGAGATAAATAAATTTATGATCATGACCATACAGCATTCTAACACCCTCTATATTCAGTCAGCACAGCCTTAGGCCCTTCTGTTGGCAGATGCTAAAATGTGCTACAGGAAGGCCACAAATTTCTGAATATCTGCCTGGAGTTTTTCTCCTCTGTAAGCAAAGTGCAGAAAGACATTCGGTGGCCATGGATGCAGAGAATCTGATCTACGGTCATTTTCCAAGGATTTTTTTGTATATGGGAATCATCAAGTGACATGAATCTCTAAGCCATGGGAAAGCTTCTACAGATCCTGTAGATACCCCCATGAAGAGTGGCTTTGATCAGGGAAGATAAACTATCTAGAATATCTTCTTAACATTAGAATATCTTCTAGAATGTGTGGAGTATTTTTTGGAGGTAGAGGGATGTGGAGAAGGGCTTGGGGCTCTGGACAGATAGCTTTAATTATTCTACTAAGAACACTGATATGTTAAAAATTCTCAATACTAAAATAGTCTATGGGAATAGATCACAAAAGCATCATAAAAGCAGCTCAGGCACATCTTTTGCAGCCCTTTTCTCACCTAATTGGATGAGCAGATCAAGATACAGCAAAAATGCTCCAAACCTGACAAAATAAGAAAAACTAACAAGCATGGTGGTAAGCGAGTTTTTTACTCCTTCTTTTAGCAAATAAATAAATATATGAACCAACAGTATGAAAATGTTTTTGGTTTTATCTGTTTTGCGATCTCTTAAATCACAGGTATCTTCAAAGGATATAAAGCCTTCACTTTAAGCAGCAAATCTAAGAGCATTATCATCGCAAATATAGAACACTTTACAGTAAATCCTTTATCATTTCTGATTCAGAGTTACATGGAACAGACTCAATTCTTCTATCCATAAATTCCTTCTGATGAGATGCCACTTATCTCTAATAGCAGGATGGTTTCAATTAAAATAGGAAAGATTAACTGAAATGATACCTCATGTCTGTTATCTTTATTACTATGAAAGGCACACACAATCTTTTCAACTGTTGCCAGTCCAGATCACATTCTTAATAACCAGACATGTACAATTTAAAAATAAGTGTTTATTGAAAGTTGTCTTGGCCACATCAGTTTTTATTGCYCTCATATCATAATTGTACTATTGTAGATGGAAGAAATTTAATTTAACCTGGGTAATATAGTTTTATCTAAAGCAAGCATTCCTTACAAATGGTAGAGTCTGTGTATGAACCACCTTTCTTACTATCTTATAAAGATGAATGCCAGGTATCAGATAATAAAGAAAAAAAGTAGTGAATTTCTGTAAGCATCTGGCACATTTAATACTGTTAGTTTTTCACATCCTGTGCAGTGATACTCTTCCAAAACACCTATAAGAAAACAAACCATGTCATTAAAAGATAAAGAAACAATGAAAACTTGCTTTTTATTTTGTTTTGACTTAGGAGTCTGCCCTGTTTCTGCACCAGTGTTAGTACAAAGACACCATTCTGAAATAGTGACACAGTATCAGTTTTTCTTCATTATTATCACTGGAATAATACTTCAAAGCACAGAGGGAACATGTGCAAACAGACTAGTGAGCCCCACGCACATAATCTGCTGGACTTCAGACAAAGAGAAGGAAATGATTTCCTCATAATCCCCTACACCAACAGGATCAGCACATATCTCAGGAGGCACACAGGTCAGGCAGCATGCACAGAGTCTTCGTAAAAGATAATGTTTGCTGCTTTCTCTAGAAAAAAAAAAAACAAAACCATAATAACAGGAGAATGTAGAGGAGCCTACATCCTTTCAAGAATTGGATAAGTCTTGATGCATCCAGGAAAAGATTCCTTGACCTGCGGGGATACAGAATGATCTCTTCTACTGGTCTAGATAAGGACATCTTTACAATACAGACAAACTTATATAGAAATGGGTTAGAGATTTACCTACCACACCATTTGCTGAAACAGAGCCAGAAATAGATAGAGTGCCTCTTTATTTGCAAGGTTCACTTTAAATTAGAGGAGGCAAGGGAAGTCAAGACTGGAATCCACGCCTCCCACCCTTGAGTGCACCAATGACTGTACTGCTGATTGATGCTCCTTTAASTCTCCTGGCTCCACAAACTTTGTATTCCTTTTTTTTCAAAGGCCTATTTTTGACGACAGAATAGGACAGGAGACTCAAATGTTGTAGTTCATATGATCAACATTTGCTGGTTTTGATGCAGGCACCTGAAGGGAGCAACCACTGTTGTGTCCTCACCACACTGGAAGGCGAATGCACTGATTCCAGCACCTGAGATCCAAAGGGGTGGCGGGAGGTAAGGGGCAGGTCAGTGTTCAGCATCCTCTATTTATCATCTTCTCATTCATCTCAATTTGCTGAGGTTATTTTTCAATGCTCACCTCTTCTCATAGTTTTATTGGAAACCTAAAAGTCTAACTTGGGTTTAGAACTCCAGTCTGGGGTTATGGAGATAAAAGGTATATATCACACTGCCATATAGTGTCAGTCCAGATAACATTTACTTTATCCCAAGTATATAAAAATAAAAACAACCAGTAAAGAAGGATGAATAGTAACCAGAATACTCAAAGTTAGTTAAAACACAGGTGAAAAAATTAACGGGTTGAAATATATTATTCATGTAACTGATGAAAAATAAATAGAAAGGGAAAGAAGAGCTGGATTTACATTCAAAATCATATATTCACCATCCAAAGAGAGTCATGGTAGTCTGCAACCAGCCTGCCTTCTCACCCAGAGAGTTTGGTTGAACGCAGGACTTAAATCAATACTGAAGGCAGGACTCCATGTTTTCAAAACCACTGTGGAAATGAGGAACTACATCAGCTTTAGTATTAAATATGAAACACACAGCAGGAAATGAGAGCAAAATTATCAAATGCAAATTCTATTCAATATACAAAGCAATCTCTCTCATTTATGTTTGTCTTTGACTCCAGCTGATGCAGCAYTTCAAAGACTTGTCTCTTAACTAGGGCAGTCAAATATCAGTGCTATGATAATACAGACTGTTTTTGAAAAGAGATGCATGGAGGGCTTGGGATCTTGTTGTGAGGACATCCTCAGTGTCTTTTATTCACCATATTCATGGTGAATAAAATTCAGAACACTACAGAAAGCAGATGACCCAATTAAGTATCTTTGGATTTACAAGGCATTTTGGAGATCACAGGACTCACACTCACCATCTACCCAATGTCACTTCTGAAGATTACTGAGGACTTGTATATAAYCAGTTTGAGCTTTTTGTTACTGTCTCTAAACTCGCTGTCTAGTAGCACACCTGGGCTATTTTTCTATCAGCTGAACTACCTGGAACCTTTCATCCAAACAGGACTCTGTTATTAGAGCYTACTTGCAGCTTCAGTGTTCTTCACTGAACAGGAAACTACGGATTCTGCCTCTGAGCTTTCAAAAGCAGCTGTGCATTGGACCAGTGGAATTGCCATGACTTGCCCAAATTTCACACAGAGTTATTACTTTTCTGTGATCTTGATGTCTCTGCTGCAGATAATGCACCTAAAGTTTTATTCTTAACATTGGTTTTCTCCATGTTAGTCTGTCAGCCTGTACCACTTAACAACTTTCTTTTACCCACACACGTGGATGTATCAACTGAAAGAAGCAAAYAAATCACTTGTAACAGATAGAAGTGACCCTTGAAGTGGCTTGAAACCCATAATGCCAAAAGGCACTTTGATTCCCAGAAAAATTGGGTTCAGAATGCTGCCTTATTTACAGTCTTGAGATCACACAAGCTCAAGTGAAAGACTATCCTCTCTGTGATGTGCTTGGAGCCTTCCTGTAGACTCTAAAGAGTAACAGAAAAAGAAGTTTTGACACAATATGATGACTTTTTGTAGAAATTATTCTAGGGGAGCTCCAAAAGGGTAAAACACATTGAGTCTTGGTACAAAAGTAAGGAAAAGTGTCCAAGGAAGTRGATTGATGTTGATTATGGAGAACAGCTGAAAATTAAGGAGAAACTCTCAGGCCATGCAACCAGGAGCCAAGTATGGAAATGAAACATGACCAAAAGAGAAGGAAAGAAAGGTAAAGGSATTAAGAACACATGAAAATGGGAGGAGAGAGAAGACAGATAATGAGAGCACTGCACTAGAAAACAAGCATTAAGAGAAAAACTGGAAAATAGCAGAMTGAAAGGAATATGGAAATCTAAACAAATGGCAAATGAGAATCAGGTGGCCTTTTTCCYCAACATTTTTATTCTTAATTCTGCTTGTTGTATTAGCTCAAAAGTGAAAGAGAAGAAGGGATATTTCTATCATCTTTCTTGCAAATTTGGGACCTCTGGATAACTTGTCTGTGGTTCTATTCAAAGTGCTGTAACTACCTTCCCTCTCCTACACAACAGTGAACCATGCAAACCACATGAACATTTTATGGATGTGTGTAGAGATTATGTGCAGACCACCAAGAAGCCAAGAGATGTCTGTGCCTCAGCTTCTAGATAAACCTGCAAAGGTTATTTACTGAAATCCTATTTCAATCCAATGATCAAAATCACTGTGTTGAAAAATGAAACTCAGAAGATATGGAATATTGATATTCTTACATGAAAAATGAAATAACAATGGTAGGTAAATTATATATCTTATACTACTATTGTTAAAAGAGATATATTTGACAACATGTTATTGAGTTTATTCCTTTGACAACTGCAACAAATCTGGGTGGACTTAAACCTTAGGGTCACACCTAAAATCCTAGCAATATACAGATTCAGCTGGTTCCTGTTGGTTATCAGTAATTTTTATCTTCCCTTTGAAGTTAATCTATCCATCAAGTTGTACAAAGTTCAACCTGGGCTTTTTTTTTTTTTTTTATTTTTTTTTTCAGATTTCGTTTTCAGAAAGGACAAAGCCCCTTTTTTGCAGTGCAAGGTTTAAGCTCTTTTCTTACTGATCATATATATTTTGAGTAGTGAGTTGCAGGTGCTCATGGAAAGAAAAATAACAGCTTTTGCTGATATTCAAGTTACTTCTGCATTAGTGGTCTTCATCCTAAACCTTTGGAATATTCAGTAAAACATAAAGTCTTCTTTTGTCAAGCATGAAAAGTAAGGAAGTCACAACTGGGTTTATAATTGGTATCTGCCTTTTGGTAAAAATCTCTGTTTTGAAGATGGGGATATTGAATCCGTTCAGACAAAAAACAGCCTTCTCTTACAAATTCCTCTGAACTTTCAATAGATTTTTATTATTTTTTTAAAGTTYCAAATACTTTGCTGTAGAATTTATTGTTTTTTAGGCTTCTCTGTAGCCCATGTTGGTTACATGGTTCAGCTGGCATGCAGAGAACACACACATCCACATTGGATTTTTTTCTGTTTTCTAGTTAATAGCAGAGATTTCCTGAGAAAGKCTTATGCCACATGTTTTTTTTGATAGAAGACTCTTTGTCAGTCTTGAGATCCTTTTCACTAAATGTCATTACATCAGCTTTGCACATCTCAGTTTGGATATTTTGTGGAGAATAGGGAGAAACTGTTAATGCAAAATTCTATGYCAGCTTTACCTTTTAAAGACTGTTACCACAGCTCATGTTGAAATGACTAGAAAAGGTGCTAGGAACAGAAATATGATACTGAAACCAAAAGTGAAGAAAAGTAAAAGAAAAATRAGTTGATGAAAACACATTTCTGAAAGTCTACTAAGCAGCAACAGATGAGAAAGAGGGACACTTTGCCCTTTTTTTTCTTAATTTATGCTAAATKTCATACTGTTTTGTGTTCCAAAGACAGAAACAGCCTCCTTAGAATTGGTTTAGGATTATCTGACTTTCTGCTCACTGAGCAAAAAAAAAATTTACTTTAGGAATTGCACAGGAATTTTCAGCAGCCGAAGCTTACATGAGATAATAACAGAAACATGATTTTTTTGCTATGAGGTCACAGCTTCTGAAAGAAACAAGTTGAGTGACCCTTATGACCAACCTACTGTATAGAGGCAAAATGTTTGACACTTTTTATTCTGAAAAATATATTACAATTGGGAAGACAAATGAGCTAAATGGATGATGTATCGACATACATCCTCAGATAAAGCAAAGTTAAACTGGAAGACTAGACAGAAAACAGACARGGGAAAGGTAACAGGTATGTGAACAAGTCTGCTTGCAGTCTGAATAATTTCAAGATATTGTGGTTTATAACTTGATCTATATTGCTTCACATTATTGGTACTTCTAAAGCAACTGAAAATAAATAACTGAAGAATCTTCCAAATAATATATGGTCTGCACTGTAGGAGAGAAGGCGCAATATTGAAGACACCACTAGAATAATGGGAAAACAAAKAAATTCAGCTAATTTATAGAACATAATTCACCATGATAATTACTTTTAGAACCCATCATAATATTTGTAAGAATCTTGCTCTCAGTCCACAAATCATTTAAATGTCATAGGTCACAATACCAGTAGGGTTATTATGATTTCTCAGTGTTTGTAARCATGAGCATTGAAACTGAAAAMAATTGTTTCTGCATACATATTGTATGCTCTGGATTTCTAGTGTATCTAGTACTGCTAGAAGTTGATAAAGYTTTTTAAATAATAAAAAAGGAAGATGGATCTCTTGTTGTCTAAATAAAACCTGATCTCCTTATTATAGTGAAAATTTCTGAAAATCTTACCCAAAATGGTACWATTAGCAAAATGAATGCATTCTGGAAGAATATGTCCACACACATAAATATGCAGTGCTAAGCTCCACACCAGTATTTCTCTGACTTACAGCAAAAAGACCCCTGTCCGAACTGGTAAATAATGAGGAAGTCCAAAGACTTAAAATTAATAATCACCCCTTTTTCTTAACTGCAATAAATTTCTTCTGTGGGTTAATAGCATTTTTGGAATTAGAGAATTATATCAAGTAATTAGTTCTGCTGTGCAATAAATCAGATAGCTCTCACAGTCAGTAATCAAGGCTTCTCAGCCTGAAACCRGAGCATAACTTTGATATGAACAGTAGATTTTTGCTTTGGGTTCCTGATGCCATTACAAATTCCTGGCACTGTCTGGTCTGCTCTGAACTGGAAGTTAAATGAGAAAGAGCAAATATTGCAGATTCAGAAACTGTGCTCTTTGGGACCCTTGGGATGAACCCAAGTGGCTCTACTCATTTAAACCTTAGTCACAAAAATAACTTGCCTTTTTTGCTTCTTGAGAGGCAAGTGATCTTATCAAAATGTTTGCRATCTGCTGCCACCCTTCAGGGACATGCTTTTAAAACAAGACACCCAGTTTGGACTAGGAAAATCTCTGGGCTCTGATTTACACTCAGAATTCAGCTTTCATATAGCATGCCCCTGAGTATAGCATGCCAGAAAACAAAGGTTCCGTTCCTTTTGAGCGTCTGCACCATTTTCTGCAAATCCATTTTGACTTTCTGTACTGGAATTCCACCAGCTATAAACACAATACAATGYTTATCTACTTCAATTTAGGACTCAAAATTCCAGCATGAGATAGCATCAAAGGCATTCATCATGGATATCATTCTACCTGGRAACACAATAATTTCTTATTCCTGTTGCACATTTCTAAGTACATTGCCAGACAGCAATGTCCAGGAGTGCAACTTGGGCAAACCTATCCTTACTGCAAATGGTGCTTCTCATGTACCTTCGAAAAATACCAAGGATTATATAAGTAACCTGCGGTTTTCCTAGGAGCTTACAAATATAAAACATTCTTTCATTTTTGCACAAGTTTGGTTTGTCTACTGCTCCCATGACTGTTTTTTGTTTTGTTGGGCCATTTGAATAATCAATGGAGAAAAGCAGAGATATGTCAATTCATTGACAAATGAATTTTGATATGAAATAATCCTACTTTTAGAGGCAGTTTCTAGGGTAAGTAACTTTTTAGATACTGAAAGTTAGGGTAAAGAATTGCATCCTGAGTTAAAATTACTTTGTCCAGACTGAGTTTAGGAAAAAAAACAAACAGAAGTTGAAAAAATGTTGTGCTTTGTGTTTCTAGAATACCCCATTCTAGATTAACTGGCACTCCATGATGAAGAATTATCAGATAAATCTACTGAAACATCTTCAAGAATGTTCCAATCAGGTCTTCAGAGGAGTTCCAATTCTGTCTAACTGTAAAGAAGCCTTTTATCTTACAGAAATTGCTTTACCAGATTTGCAAGGAAGTGATGCAATTCTTCTTACTTTTCATGTATTAGGAAGAAATTTTGATGTGAGATATAATGTGGGTTTTTTCCTGCATAGACTCTACTAATCACCTTTAGAGACAGGACCCTTGTCAAGATGGACTTTGTCCAACTGCTGAGACCATTCTTACAGTATTATTTTGTCATAAATCCATCAGTGTCAATGCAAGTGCACAAATACGGAGTGAGATCATCATGAGCTAGGGAATTGCTTCCTTCCTCCATCTGTTGCTGTGTCTRTGGCCTGACTGCACAAGGACAGGCACATATGATTGAGTTCATCAATGACCAGACCGTGCTGTGGGACCTTTGATAGAAAGGATTAGACTGAAAAGGATCCTRTATGGCTTACTGACATGATTAAATAAAAACATAATAATCATTAAGTGATATCAAATATATTTTTAACTGCAGTTGGAATTCAGATTGTTATTTCTCTCTCTGTACTTGTGAATTCTCGATGGATAACAAATTTTGGATTACTCAGTATGTAAAAGAGAATAACATATGGAGACAAATCCATATAAAGGCCAGCTAACTAGGAAACTTGTCATGTGTTGAAGAAATTGATTTTATTCAATATTAAGGAGGAAAGGGTAAGGAAGAACCTCAGTAGCTACTGAAAGGAAGGCTGCAGAGGACACAGATTTTTCTCTTTCATGCTTCAAAATAAGGTAAGAGTCAATAAATGAAGGATGGAATGAGAGAACTTCGATCTAGATTTGAGTAAAAATATATGTACTCTGTCAGTATATGAARGAGGAGGGAATCTGTGGCATTTCCATGCTTGGAGACAATAAAAACCCATCTCCACATTGTCCTGAGCAACTTACTACCTGACCCTGCWTTGAGCAGGCAGAGACTGCATTCAGGGTCCTTTTCCAACATTAATTACTTTGTCATGCTATATTGTCCATGGCCTCCACACATAGAATGGGCCTTTAGCTAAAAAAACCTTGGCATTCTTGAAAGATTTTCAAAGGCTTTAAATTCATTGGTTTGCATGCAGATGGAAGAACCATGCACCCATCAGTTTTACCCAGTTCCAGAATGCAAATTGTACTGGATTGTCTGTAAAATATCAAGGCAATCATAACAAACGGACCATAAATCTCAATGAGAAAAAGAATTCAATAAATAAGACATGTGGATTTGTAACACTTTGAGGTTTTATATTTTATGCTTAACTAGCATTCAGTATTCAATAGAAGAATATCAGCATCTAAACTGTTTGTATAATTTCTATACAAATCTCTTTRTAGTATGAAGGTGAAGTTTAAACAGAATTTTTAATTAGGTACTTACCTTAGTAATTTGATGTAGCAATTAAAATCATTTATGATACACAGTAGTTTTCTTTTGAATACCTTCCATCTTCCTTCCACTTAWGGGCTGAGAAAAGGGGATTTCTTTTTTAATTATTTTTCCTAATYCTTTTTGYGTATACTTCATTTATCAATGGCATCATAAATTCTGTATTTAGAAGTGGTGGTTTTGATCTTTTGTAGCAACATTTGTCTTTGTGAAACTTTAGGTTTTCACACTATTATAGGGTACATAAGAAAATGAATRCAAGTTTATATTTGCCAGTTAATAATATGTAATGAAGGATCTTCTTTTAAGAGGAGTAAGATATCCAGTGTAAAGTGTTAAGGTCTTACTGGTAATAATTTTATAATTTCATAACAAAACTAAAATTAAAGATGACACATATCAAAATATCTATAAGTCAAATATTCTGTGTCCTRCACAATCAAAATATTTTTGATGAACAGGCTTGTAAATTAAAACAAAAAAATATTTACATAGCTTAATAAAATAATTTAACAAAAGATGATATTTCTGTCCTTATAGGGAGGAGAAAATAAGCAGATTTTATATCGAAGGGAGACTTCCATATAATGAAAAGTTATGAAGATTAGTTACTTATGGTGACTTCTATAAAGAAGAGAAGTCACCAAAAATAAGAATAATCAGTTTGATTTTTCTGTTTGCATCCCTATTACAGCACTTATTTTGGAGTTAAAGCTGATATTTGTGGTTAAAAGTGAATTTTTAAATTGCATTTTACCTTCTATTCTGCTATTCACAACATTGTTTTGGTTCCTGTCAGGTGAGTAGAGAAGTGTGTGAGTGTACTTCTCTCTCCTCTTGCCTTCATTGAATTTACAATTTAAACAACTTTAAAATTTTAAAGCTAATTTGAAACTGTTTCCATGGCATATTCARCCTATGCTTTGAGTTTTTTTGGGCAATGTTACAGTTTCATGTGGTTTTACCATGATTTCATACAGTTTTTGATTCCACATATTTTTAAATCTCTTTTAGTATAATCCTCTTAAAAAAGAATTATTATGCAATCAAGTTATATGGCTTTTTTCTTTTTCTTTTTCTTTTTTTTTTTTTTTTTTTTTTTGCTAGTGCAATGGTTATGATACCAATTTGAGCAAAATCTGACAGTCCTGACATGATCTGAAACATATTTCAGTTTTCACACTACCCCAAATTATGAAGGCGGCTACTAAGATAGCTCTGCCTATCCAGAGAACATTAGAAGTTTCAGCTGGTGAGCCACATGGCAATTTTTAAGACATTAAAAACAACTTTTAAATGAAAGACTTCTCCATGAGAGAACCTGGCATATGTAGAACTTCAAAATAAAGATGGGGTAAAAGGTGAGGAAAGAAAGGTCTAAAGTCTGCACTTATAAGCCAAAGCTTGGTCCACATTTAGGGAAATGTCTGCAAAGGGAATTTGTTTCTGGTGATAATTTAATTCCCTTCCTTAAAAGGACCCAATGCAGCACAGAGTTTGTGAGAGTACAGTCCTTCCTCATTGCTATCCCTTACTCTTTCAGCCTGACCCACATTCCACTGGGTCACAAAATATCTGAAGGTAATGACCTGGATAYAGGAGCAATTCGCAGTTAGGAGATAGTCCTAAAAACAGGGATATTTTATACTTTATGAAAAAAAAAGTTATGCTTTCTTTATGACTCTGATATAACCACCTAAAYTGTATGAATTGGAGCAGAGTGCTTTAAAATACTGAGCTGCATTTTGTCCACTGCCWCTCAAACAATGCCTCTATGAGACTACTCCTCCTCTCATTTTCTGTGGAAATGTGGGATTAGAGAAAAGAAGGGATGGGAAGGGGCTGCATGGTGGCCTTGCCACTGCAGAGACTCGGGGYGCAATGTGCACACCAGTCCGTGTCTCGGCAATGCAGCACAGTCCCACAGCACTGCTAAGAAAGTACAGAGGGCATTTCACAACCAGAGTAAATCCTGATCGTCCCAGTCCCTGCAGATCCCCAGAACATTWTCAAATACCAAGAGCGAGCGCTTTCACCAGCTGGGCAAACTCAACCATTTTCCAAATGTGATTTGCAATGCAAATACTTATGGATTTCCATTCTTTTCATCCCAAAGCACCGAAAAAAGCAGATGCAAATATTTAAATTCTAATGTTGAATTTTCCCCCTGTTCCTTGCAGTCCTGCACTTTTTACTCCCAACTTGGGGAATTAAAATCCTTYCAGTGTCTATAGAGCTACTCAAAACATGGCCACACACAGTGCATATGAAACAAATTGCACAAGAAGAACATCATTGTAAYTGTCACTGAATCGATTACCATTTTMGTTTGTGAAGCATATTTAAGAAAGAGGAAAAATGTTGTAGAAGCAGGCACACAAAAGAGAGAATTGAATTAATTTTTTTAAATGTCATGTTGGGCCAGATCGCTGATGTGGAAACTCCTGGAGTCTCTGCTGTGTAGCCAGGGGATTTCCCAGCTGAAGGCGAGCACAAGGCTCTGAGGAATGAAAGAACAGCATTGTTCCTTTTTGCTTTCATTTGGAGGATTTTCATAATCCTCATTGAAAATGGTTCATATACAACATGCCTCCAAGGATGTAAAAAATTGCCTATTTAGGGGAAAGAAAAAAAAAAAAAAAACCAGGAAAAAGAAAATGAAGCTTCTGTGATCTGCTTAAAGCTGGTTGGTAGTATTGCTGTGGAGAGCAGACTGCAGCTCAAAGTTCTCATCCAGGCTGACACATCTGAGCASATGAGGGCAGAGAATGGAAGTATTTGGGTCAATTGGAGTAAAACCAACAGTACTGGGAGAACATGGGGGACATGAAAAGATGAAGGTGAGTTTTTGACAGCAAGGGAAAGCAGGAAAATTACARTGTGTCTCTACAGGTAAAATGCAAGGTGTTCCTGGTACATGAGTGCATCTGAGGATGACAGCATGTCTCAAAGGCYATTTGGTGGGGGGAGAGATGAAATGTGGCAACAGAGGCTTCTGTGAGTAGGTGTCAGGCAGTAGTGGAGACAGCATCATTGTGGGGGTGAGTGTGAGTGTCAGCACTGGGGAGTGTAAGAGGAAAGATTATGATTTGCACTCCAGGAGAAAAAATATTAGGCAAACAAAGAGAAAAAACAGAAGGCAAGCAGTATTGCAGGGACTGTGCAGTTAGGTGGGGGAAAAATATGCTCCACAAAAAGGCTGCTGATGAAGAAAAATACTAATACTAAAGGAATTAAATGAAAGACAAGGCACAAACCAAAGGAAGAAGCAGAAAGCAAAGGTATCCCTGTAGAGGAGAACAGCAATACTGGAATGAGAATAGATCTAAGAAAAAGTAAACATGAATGAGAATATTATGAGCCTGCAGCAATCTTCAGGAATTATTCCTTACAGTATTTATGTAACTGTGCAGGATTTTGAAAATGTGGGTCTCAATCTGAATAAAAAGTATCATATAATATTTGGGTCACAAATCATTTCTCTTTATCCCACTGCCTTTCATGTTTGCATTATACAGTCACAGTGTAAAATACATCCCCCACCACCCACCCACACAACCTACAATGAATTATCTATAGCTATTATACATTGAGCTTTCTGAGGCAATGGTGTCTCCCTCCTGGAGCTATGTACCATTTGGATGTCTATTTAAGGAAGGCAGTGTACCTGAGATATGAATTTCATAAGGATATCTTTGGTTAAAGGAATGACATTGTCAAGAAATTTTAAACTTTTWAAAAATACTTAATAAAAGGTAGTCTTTATCAGTGATAATCTGTCTGTGATAAAATAAGTGGTTTCATTGGTGCAGACTATGTCATGACAGGCAATTTCAGCAGATACAAGGCATCTGCCAGGACTCTCCAGGCTCTTCCTGCTGAATTGCTGCCTTTCAGAGCCATAAAGAACAGGCTTCTCCTGCCAGCATCACAGGTGGCACAACAGCACTATCATGTCTCCCTCGACTTGCTGTGTTTCCTCTGAGAAACCACAGTAAAAACCAGGGCACCATTAGGGGCACATCTTCCATGTGAATTCAYTGCCTGCTCCATGTTTCCCYGTACCTGCCCCCGGTGGGGTGACAKCCCTGTCCTGCAGCTGCCCAGGCTGGCACTGGGACTGCAGGAACAGGGGCAGCTCTTGTCCACAGAGGCATAGCAAGGGCCTGGTTAACAGCATGAGTTTCATAATTGAATAGCTTTTGCAGTCTGTTGGGGAAAAAAAAAAAGATTTGTTTCTTCACATTTTGGTTTTATTGGGTAGGGACTATATTAATTGTTACTCTGGAAAGCAGGGGTCTTTTCTCTACGTTTCAGAGCAGAGACATTAAATACCTGTGCAGTGTGAAATGTTAGGAWGATCCAGCAGTATCTTGAAATTACCTTGCTCCTTAAGGCAGGTAATGAATGGGATCTGCTCCTTCAGTCCTCAGGAGGGTGCAGAATTCAATTACTCTCTTTTTCAAAAAGTACAAAAAGCAGTAAGATGTTTCCTCTGACTCAGTGTTTCCAAATGGATAACATTAGTGCCACAGTCTCATATTCCTGAGCTCTTACATGGGACTTGAGTGATATTTTAATCCATCATTTGAGCATTGCACATGTTTGCACAGTGTCAACTTTAGGTCAGGCTTAGTTTGTCCTACAGTGAGATTTAAGAATGGAAAAGACAAAAGCCTATTTACAAAGAGTCTTATGGCTGCATTTGGGGCTTTCTCTTCAGAAATGCCYATATATGCAGATGTGCCTGTATGCAATGCCAAATGTTGATGCTATGTCAGCTGAGGGTACTAAACTGTGCAAGTGTTTCCACTAAAGTCCAGGGCTAATCTGGGACATCCAGCCCATAGCAAAGGCATTTCCTCTGCAAATACCAGCAACTGTAAATGTTTTTGTAATTTTGACYACTAAAAGGCAGAATCTCAAGGATCAGGAGGAACTGGAATCAAATTTCCCTCAGGATTAGCATTTGTAAGCAAAGCAATCTTTGAAAAACCTGTATCAGCATATTTTGAGGAAAGCTTTCTTTTCTATAAAAAGACCACATACATGATCTCTTAGGGTTCCTCGTGGATGATGGAGTGTGCTGAGCGTGAGCAGAAGATAAATCAGTTGAATYTGAGATTAATTTCTGAAAATGAAAGGCCTACAGCCATTCTTGTTTGTTTCAACAGTTGCAAAGTCTAGAAAGTCCAGCTCCTTTGAGAGTTTTCAGCATAAATATGAAACCTCATAATAAATTTTATGRTACAGTTTAGATTGCAGCATATCTAGGGGCTTTGTTTATTTACTTGTACRCTTCACTGAGACAGACACAAGTAATGAAAGAGCCAATGCCCCCAAGAAAACTTGCATGGAGAAGACAACATAACCACCTTTGCAAGCTCAAAAATGCAAAATATTCTCCAGACTTTTAATAGATTATAAGAAAAGGCAGAACARACTACTAAAMCAAAGCAAAACAAAGCAAAACAAAACCAAAACATAACAAAACAGAACAAACAGAAAATAGGACATGTAATCTTTTTCTTAAATAATGAAGTATTTCACTCTCAGAATGACACAGTTTTAACCCTCTGACAGGAAAGATGAGCTATTTAGATAGTTCACTGTGTAMCAGGAATAGCTGTTGGCAAAGAAGGTGCAAGTGGTTGTGGAAAATGTYTACAGAGTAGCATGAAAATGTTTTTGAGATAATAAAATCTATTCCATTTAAAAAAAATCATTAATGAATGTGTTTTAATTATCCTCAAAATATTGTATATACATGTATGTATGTATACACACCTCTCTTTACACTTTATTGCCTTAGAATACCAAAAACCAGGATCACAGGACTAAAGAGCATGGAATGACAGAGCATATTTAGGAGAATGACAGGGAAGGCCTTTTCATGGGATGGTGGGGAAAAAATACTCAAGGCAAAGTTTTCACTCCACTTGAAAACTTGAGCCTGCATTCATTTTAGACCACAGTACTTTTCAGCATCTTGAGCCTGCATTCATTTTAGACCACAGTACTTTTCAGTTGGCATCCCAAAACTTTCTAAGTTTTTTTTTGCAGTTCCGCTATGAGTTTAAAGACTATATGATCCAATAAATTTCAAAAACAGAAATCATAACAGAAGTGGTATTCCTTCCAATAGTCACCTGCTAAGCTGCAGGCAGATCTAAGCACGTGCTACAGCAGTACTGAGCAAATCACATGGAGCTGAGGAATCCAGCTCTTTACTAAGCTTGGCTAGTTGTCCTGCAACAGCAGCCACTTTCTTTAGGCACCTGACTAGGAAAGCTTGTCTAACAGGTCATCTTAAACTCAGCAAAATTACAGGTTTGCACAAAATAAACACACCTATGGTAGACTTCAGTAAAATAATCGGAGGATGATTCATATGGATCCATCTTATCTTTAGAAGAAAAATAACAACAAACAGTTGACATTTCTGGCACTCTGAAAATCTGCCTCTGGAGTGGCATCAGCCAGGTTCAATTCTCTTGCTTGTGAYAACCTCCTTGTCATGCTTTTGTGTCCAGAGGCAGAGCAGATATGGTGCAATGTCAGCTGTGCTGGCCTGTGAGGACCTGGCAGCAGGACCAGGACATCTTCTGTATCAGCTGCATGAGAAACTGGGATCTGAGCTAGAGACACAAAACTGCCTAACATGGCAAAGTCCTGACTTAAAAAAACAAAAAAAAATACATGTTTAAGTGTAAGACCAGTGAAGAACATTAGGAAAATGCCTGGGACTAGACAAAGGGTAATTCATAGGGACTATATGGTGTCACATATTTCATAAGAGGGCTCAACATTGCAATACAATATTTTAAACTTGGGTGGTTTAACTCAAGTGAAATACGGTCTTAATTTTTTTTTTTTTCACTGTTGTACAAATTACATTTGGTCTTCCAAATGTGATCAACCATTTTAAAACTTAGCCAGTCCTGATGCCTGATGATTGTTGAAACCCTTTATACATTTTCTGTACCCTTTATATATCCCTGTACCCTTAGCCTGTATGTCTGCGATTCCTGGAGCCTGATATTTCAGCTTAGTTTAGGAGTTCTGCTGGGCAGAGAGACCAAACATCCTCAGGAAGGGTCAGTGTGCCCTGTGATATCTCAAACCTTGAGGCTCCAGCCTTGGGTGAAGCCTTCTCCCCATAACAGCTTGTGTAAACTGGGCTCTGATCTCATTCCAGGGGAGATTCATTAGAATAGAGGGATATTACTGCATTTGCTAGGTTTCTTATTGGGGAATCCTAGATAAATATGTTAATTCCTGAAATCTACAAAACTTGTCCTGTGCTATACACAGGGGTGCATTTTCCATTGAGCTGTGCACCTGGGATCCCAAATATTGAGGTAAAACCCTTTTGTCCCCTTAACCGTGTCTGTGTTATTGTTGAAGCTGGCCAATCAAGGCAACAATCTTAATCYTCTTCCATAACTCTACTCTTCCCTTGGTATCATCTCCTGACCTTTGTATCACAGCACTTAAGAAAAAGTGCCACTGCTGAGCTCATTCAGTGCAGACTGAAGCATGAATGAGTGTCAGCTGCTCTCAGCCTGTGATGCTCAGAGGTCCTCTCTGAGGGGTAACTTACATCTCCCACAGAGACTGAGAGAATGCAACCAAAAAATACAACTGCAAAATAGTAATGTTTCACTATTTTAAAACTGGGGAGAATGTCTACTAGTTAGATTCAGGTTGGAGATGCTGTAAGAAACATACCAGAAAGATTTGGAATAGCATTCAGCCTCARGAGAAGGTAGCCTCGCTACCACAGGAAGTTATGACAGAGCTTGGTTTCATATAAAACCTCCCATCACACCAAACCAAATCAATCCAGGACTCTTTCCTACCTGATCGTGCACTATGAATAAAGGACAGGTAAAGAGGAAAAAATCAGTAAAAGTGGAGAAAATAAAACAGTTTCTAGAGAAAATGAGCATTTCTTGCAATCTAGCACTGGTCACAAGTCTTGTGACAGCACTGTTTAAACGTCTTGCTCTCAGACCCATCTGTATCTGAATTCTGGTCGGCAAACTGAAGGTGTAACACACTTAAGGACCTCTGAAGTTGGGAATGGAGACATAAGAGCAAAGAAACAAATTTATAGGAAATGTTCATCTGCCTCTGAAGTGGGAGAGCATGCTATTCTCAGGCCTCTGCTACTAATAACAGATGCCTGCCCTTGAGGTTTTCTGAACAAAAACAGAATGCTGCAAGTGGGCAGATGACCATGAGCAAAAGACATAATAGAAAAGGGGCAGTTTCCCCTCCAGAACAGAGGAATTGTTTTACAATGAAAGCTCTTTGAAAATGCGAGACTCAGCTGAGAAAGACATTTCAGAAGTTTCCTTGTGAAACACCCCAGATCCTCAAGTGGGTGATGCTAAATCCACTTATGTGGTCCATAAGCTAAATTGCAAATACAAACATTAACCAAAGAGGTGATTAATTTTCTTCTTCCAAACACTAATGTCTGAAATTTTTACTGTCTCTTTAATATAGGTTAAACACAGCAGACAGTGAAACATGGCACAGTTATTTCCTCAGTCCCCAGAGTGGGATGACAGGGAGAAAAGGTAAAATTTGTAAATTAGGATAAAAAATAAACAAAACAAATGATGCACAATGCAATTTGTCACCACCCACAGACCGATGCCAGTCCCCAGATAGTGGGCTCCTACCAAAAGCCAGCTCCCACTAGTTTTATTTTTATAGTACCCCTTTGGCCATCTTGGGTCAACTGTCCTAGTTGTGACCCCCTGAACCTTCTGGTGGCCCCAGTTTCCTCACTGACAGGACAGCATGAGAAGGCTTAGTGAAACTGCTGCTCAGCAACACCTAAAACATCAGTGTGCAACGAGCATTATTCTCATCCTAAATTCAAAACATCACCGTACCATCTGCTAGGAAAAATATTAATTCTATTCCAGCTGAAACCAGGATAATATCTACTCATTACTTTATACTATATGTCATACTCAGATGCCACAATTTCCAGTACATGCTGATTAATCATCGTCACCTTTCCTGTCTTTTGATATACACACACAGATATTGTTTCTTTAGTCCATCGGTAATCTTGTGGATTCTTTTAGTTGTGACTTTGGGCTGCATCTGTCACAGCAGTACTTCAGGGCAGGAAAGATGATCTTTGATATTGGATGTTGAAGCCAGTTCTGGTTCTGTCACTGCTGAACTTGGCTGGTCTACCATCACTGAAATTTCATGGGTTTCATCAGAATTAATTCTTCATTAACAGAGATAATTGTTATTGTAATAATATTGCTATGGCATACAGCAAGCATAGTGGAGATGACATACAGTATTCTGTAGCAATTAACTTCTTACAATTCCAATCAGTGTCCAGTTTTAGCCAGAATCAAATCCCCTTGGGGTACGTATCAGAGTTTCCCATCCTCCTGCATTATTCACCAAATGCACCCAGGTCCTCGAGCTRAAGAAATTGTGTGGATGGATTTGCCACTCCCTGAGGCAGGAATAACCCAGAATGACTTCCCCAGCTTATTTTTAATGTGTGCTATAGGAACTTTATCCCCTTCTGCAGTGCATGAATATTTTGATTGGGCAGGGCCAGCTCAACCAGCAGATCACCTAGAGCTGACTAACCAGGAGGCTTTTGCTAAATGTTCACYCTAATATTTGAAGGTCTAGCAGTCATTGCCCTCAGCGCAGCATTAAAAGTGTTTATTGTTTGATTTTCCCTCACTTGGGTGGATCCCGTTCAGCCCACAGACCTGTGTGTGTCTTAAGTGCCATAGCAGGTGACTTGACAGTGGGTCGCCTTAGATGATGTGGGCATCATCCTGCTTCGCATCCCTGTCTTCCAGCTCAGAGAGCTGGATACCCCAATAATAACCGGTCTTCCTATTAAAAACTGAGGTAACGGAGKCATTAAGTGGCCCAGCCATTTTCTGACTCTTTATCACAATTTTTAACCTCTGCATCCAGTAAAGGATGATATTTTTCCTTAGCCCTGCTTTCATTGCTGGTGTATTTGTAGAAACATTTTTTATCATCTTTATTTTTTTCTTTTTTCAGTAGCCAGATTAAGTTCTAGTTTAGCTCTTCTAACTTTCCCTGCACAAACTAACATCCTTGTACATCCTCTGATTTCCTTGTCCCTTCTTCCAAAGGTCATGAGCTCTCCTTTTTTACTCAAGTTCCAGCCAAATCTCTCTGCCCAGCCAGGTTGGTCTTCATCCCTGCCAGCTTRTTATATGGCAGCAGGGATGGCCTGCTCAATGCAGCAGCCCAGATGCTCTGCTCCATTGCTGTTATCAACCCCACAGGGTATTTGCCAACATCCATGAGTCAGTAGAGATAAAACAYTGTCTGCTTTTCTCAGTCAGCAATGTCTAAAGCCAGCTGGATAGCCTTCCCTTGAGCAAATTGGCTCTGTTCACCTTCTGCAGCGGTTTCAGGGATTTGTCATGCAGGACTCCATTCAGCAGTTTTCCACTTCTGATGATTTCCTACAACAGCACTGGTCAGGGAACTGGGCACATTGCTTCTCATTTTCTGGTAGTCTATGATACATTTGGACATCTTCAGCACATGTCACCTCCTCCTCTGGCCAGGCTTCAAAATCTTTGCCTTCTGTCCAGTTAATTAACATTTCCGAGATTTCTGGGCAAGTGAGGTTTCCTAGTTGAGCCTGCTATGTGATCCCTGTCCTTTGAACATCCAGGCCAGGAGGATGGTCTGCCAGCACTGGCAGTCARGATGCCAGGAGGAGCTGCCCTTCATTTCCAATTCAACTCAAACCCTTTCTTAAGCAAACAGCAATCTCTTTTCCAGTAGGATGGTAACAGACTTCTTGTCCTGTATATCCCCAAACGCCAAAACCTAGGGTTCAACSTCTAGTCTCCCCTGGTGCTTTCTGACAGGGACTGCCACTAGGGCCATTTTCCATGGCTGTGGTGTAGGGCACACATCTTGCATCTTGTCTTCACCAGCTGGCCCAAGGGCTATTGCATGATCTCCTGTTTGATTTGTTTAAAAGCTAGTCATTGTTCAGGGACAAACAAGAAATTTGAAATTGCTCTTTCTTTGGGTCATTGGATAAACTTGGTTTACAATCAGATTGAAATTGAGAATATGCATTCTCCCAAAACCCCAGAATGGAATCTCACTATGTTCACCTTGGTGTTGGATGCTAACAACTTCATTCATAAAAACTGTGCAGGTCTCTTGACCTTACTTCACTTTATGGCAAAACCAGCTTTCAGAAAGATTTGGACTGTTTTCTTCCCTTCTCCAAGCATTTCTGCTGCTGGATTGCTCCACACAATGATATCATCAATATATTGCATGTGTTCCAGAGTTTCTCCCCTTTCCAGTGTAGTCTGAACCAGTGCATGGCACATGGTGGGGTTGGGTTTCCACCCCTGGGCAGTCGGTTCCAGGTGTCCTGGTCATCCCTCAGGTTTGGTCAACTGTCCTGCCTGTGTCCTTTCAGCTTCTGGTGTCCCCCAGCCTCCCCACTGCTGGTGCATCATGAGAAGTTGAWAAGTCCTTGATTTAGGGTGAGTGCTGTGCAACAACAAAAGCATCAGTATGTTACCAACATTACTCTCATCCTAAATCCCAAACACAACACTGAAATGGTTATTAGAGGAATATTAACTCTATCCCAGCCAAAACCAGGAAACAATGATCATGTCAGCTAAGCTGTGTGTTTTCTTCCAAACTACTGACCTTGGTGGCTGYGTCCTTCTGCTTTGAAGGGAAAGTGTTATGGTGGAGGGGAAGGAAAAAAATTTAAACAGCTTTATTTTATGGACAATTCTTAAAATAGCGGAGTTCCATTAGCATATGCAAAAGAGGARACTGAAAAAGCTCGAGCTTAAACATTGGACAGAAGGTGTTCAGAGGGAGTAGATGGATACCTCAAGAAAATATATATTTTAATATTTTTAGTGCCTCCAGAAAAAAAAATCTAGCAGCTGATTGTTGATTAAAGCCAGTATTTTCGAGACTGACAATAGCATTGCTACCAGTCCTTCTGTGAGTAACTTCATGTGACTAAATAGACAAAAGCATTTAGTGAAATGGGCATATTTGCATCATCCTCACTGCCCTCTGTGCTTTAACTTTTGCTATTAGAATAGTACTCGTTTTTACAACCTGACACAGAAACATAAAGAAGCACAAAGATTTCATCCGTATGCCTCAGGCTTCCTTACAGAATTGAAAGGAACAGTCATCTCAGCAAAACTCTCCTTTTCTTCCATCTATTGATTTTTTTTTTATTTTAAGAAACAACAAAAAGCAAAGCAATTTCTCATTCTAAGTACAGTACTCCTTTCTCAGTTTTCAGATGATATTTTAAGCTGGGCCACTGTTTCCTGTGTTTCAGTACATCTCAGTGATTCTTCATAGCACTAACACAGAAATGGGAGGGAACTTCATGTCTATGTTTTCTGGACTTCAGGTCTAATCAAATATACAGAAAAATGAAGAACAAGTATTCTTTTCCCAAAAGACTTCAGATATTAGAAAAATATAGAGTCTTATCTCAGTGTCTTTGCAGCCTGGAGCTCTCTAATGTGAATGAAAATGTAAGATAGCATGATTAGGCAGGCTTTAATAGAGAAAGCTTTTGCGGTTCACACACAGAAAGCACAGAGGGGGCAGTGGTGATTAGAAAATTGCAACAGAATAGAAGAGGATTTTTTGTTGATGCAAGTTGTCTGTACATGTCACCAGAATCCTCAGGGATTTACAAACTTTTAAACATTTAAAATGAAATTATGATTCTTCGTGATTTTCTCCTTATTTTCTATTTCTGTCTTTTCTTTCTCTCTCTCCCTTTATTTCTTTTTCTCTCTTTCTCTTTTAAAGATAATCTGGGTTTACTTTTATAGTAAAAGCATAGTGAACAAAAGCTGTGTCAAAAAGGGGAATTATACTAATTTAATTCTTAAAAGGTCATAGCTGTGTTTAAAAATCTGGAAGAATTGTAGCACATGTTYATTCAGCAATTTCTGTACCAACATTGTACAAAATGACATTTAGTATGTCTTTAAAATATTTTCTCATGTACATATTAAAAGGATATAGTCTATTCAAAGTTAAAAATTCTTAATTTGGATATTTAAAATTAAGATAAAAATTTGGATAATGAAATAGCTCACTACAATTTATTCTGTAATACAACTTGAAAAAGGCTATCCCAGTGAATGCATGGTCATTCAGCTGACATCTATATCAGCACAAGATGTGACAGATAAAGATAGACTACCTTCRTACCACAGAACAGTATGGATAATGCAATAACAGTTTTAACTCATCAATAAGTTGAATGAAGCATGACAATGAGACTCTATGAAAGAAACAGTCATCAATTGAACAAAGAACTGCAAAGAGCAGGAAGAATGCTGAAAATGATTATGGCAGCAAAATGGGACAGACATCACATGCTGTGAGGCAAAAAAATAAATGGATGAAATGCCAAACTAGATCTGTGGATGTCTCGTGTACATATTCTGCTCTTCAGAATGTGAGAGCATGTGTATAAACACTGAGGCCCGATAGAAAATTGCAACTTGTCAACAACTGCTGACAGTTCTGCACAAGAACATAAAAAGCAGCAATATTTTGTTCCTGTTAGTGAGATTATGGAGGATTAGGCTAAGAAAAGAAAACACTTCTTGCTGGAAAAATATTGTGTAATTCTTTTTTTTTCAACACGTGGGACTTTCTAACTACAGKTCTTGTAAAGAATTTGCTAAGCTAAATCCACCCTCACAGCTTTAGAAATATACTACAAACACTGATAAAATAATTCTGCTTCAAGGCAAAACTTGGTTTGTTGACTCAAGATGAATGTCTGTCAGGGGTTCATTGAAGTCAACAGGGTTATATAAATCACAGATGACAAAAGATAATAAATCTAAGTCTTAAGAATAGGGGTTAATTTTAAAATAAAATTTTGCTTTGATCTTTGAATAGTACTATTAGGTGATGGGATGAATTGAGCTTGGTTTGAAAATGTTTTTTTTTTTTTTTTCCGTGCCAGGGAGTGCCTCCAAGAATTGTGCATGGGTGCCCAAGAACATCATGGCTGTCAGGGTCCTGGTCCATTGCACAGAGCCAGTGAACAGAAGAACCCGACCTGAACATCTCCTTGKTTTTTTTTTCCTGGCAGCAGGTAATTTCTATTGGCTTTACCCTGTAAGTGTGCTATCCTTTACCTAACAATGACCCTCCAGTTTTCCTGCTGGACTACAGATGAGATTCAATAGCTGGCCTGGATAATTAAGGCACACAGCTATCTCATAYTCCTTCTGTGTGCAATTAAAAAAAMCTCCACGATCGAACCCAAAGACTTTGCATAAATATACATGCAAAAGTTACCTTTTCATAGACTTGAAACAGAAGTCTATGGAGTCAATATTGCACAAATGTCATATTGAATGTGAGCAAATTGCTACCCCAAACAGCTGCAGAATRCAAGACAGACTCTATCACCTGGAGTGCCAGGACCAGTTGAGCAATCAGAAGTGGTCACTGCCTCTTAGCTGGGGCAGTGGGCAGTGACAGACCCAACACAGTGTTAACTGCCAAGAACCAGAGCAATGATAAATCCTTAGCTCCTTTAAGTTCTTGATAAGTCTTTTGTTTGAGGTACTTTACTAGAAAACCACAGACTGAATGATATAATCAAAATATCTAAACTGTTGTAATATCTTAAATATATCATGGTCTGCAACTCTCTAAATGGCTAAATTTTTACTGTGAATCCTTGCTTGGATTGTGTTTTCAGAAGAGAAAATTAGGTTTCCTAGCCACCATTCACTGGCAAGACACAACATTCTTTTTGGAAATAAGGACCACGACMCAAAAGAGGAACAGAAATGCCTGTGAAATGAAAAGATAACCCAGCATGCCAAACCTAACCCTCATTTCTTCCCAGTAATTCATGACATCCTAATTTCTCTCTCACACAGGCAACAGCTGACCTAGAAATGTTTTGATCAGAAATGTGATTAAGCTTGTTTAATAATGAATTTGCTTTAATCTCTGTCTTTTTTTGCATGATCAAATTGCTGAGAGTTTTCCTCTTCCAGGACAAAGTACTCTGCTCTACTTAACCAATCACTCCAATGCCCCTTAACCACAATCTTAACCTCTATGGACACACATACTCATGCAAGAATGACTACACTTATCTCAGCYGCCACCCCGTCCTGCAGATAAAAGGAAATCCTCAATCACCATACTTTTTACCTGTAAAGATCTTTATCTGCCTACAGCTGTGCTTCTGGCTCTGCTAAGAAGTGCTTCAGCCTTGATGATTTGGGACAGTTCAGCAACTAATCCAAACTTCAGCTTTACCAGGAGTCACAAGCGACTTTATCTTGCTTCCAAGCTTCACCCAGCAACAGTGATCTCAGCATGTGCCAGAGAAAGCTCTACACAAAACATGGTTTCATTTCTCTTGTGTTCAGTACCAGAATGGATTCACCTCTTTCCTATGGCAGACAGGATTCCATTAAACTGTAACCCTCTGAAGAAGGCTTACCTAGCTGCTAGACAGTAAAGTGCTCACTCTGGAATGAATACTTTGCATTTCTTCCTGGAATAGTTATTAGCCAAATATGTACAGAAAAATTACAGAAGAGGTAGAGAAAGTTGAAATGTGAGGGTGACACTGAAAGCTCAAAAACATAAAATAGCTGCTACATGAATCTTACTAAAAACTGGTTTGTGCAAAATATGCGGTAGAACAGAAACCAGAACCCGCCATTGTTGACTACCATGGATTGAAAAGGAAACATGATTCCTTTACCATTGCTTAGCATTTTTGACAGAGAATTAGTTGTCATACTTGAGGAATATGCTCGTGGTTGTGGATACTGAACAGATGGAACAGGTCCCTTGCATGTCAGTTGAGCTGTGAAAGTGCCAGCATTTGATCTCTAAGACTCACCCCTCTTTTCAGACTTGCCTCCACAGGTAAGCAGGAGGGAGGTTTGCCTTTGCAGACCACATTMCCGAGCATCTAAGGCTATATCAATACCTTTCAGACACATGCACCCATGGGATCTTTAGCTCTGCTGTACTCTGCAGTACCTACATGCCATTCTGTGAGGAATATCTTGCAGAGACGCCMTTAACTTTGGCACAGGACATGCAAATCCTGTGACAGAGCTTATAGACCCCAGGCAGCAAAGCTGTGCCGTTTACCAGGCCAGGAAGCTGCAGCACTGTGTTTCATTGCACCCAGGTAGACATGTCCAAACTTGCCTATTATGTTTCATAATAAGCCAAAGAATAACCCACCTGGACTTTGTAAATTCCATTGAGCTCTTGGCAGGAAAGTGCAGCTGTTGGTATGCAGCAACATATGAAACTTAGATGTCTGGAAGGATTATGACCCTCCCCTGAGCACCCATCATGCACCATCCCTTCCAGGGGCAATGAAGGGGACATGCTTTTACATGCAATGCCACCTTTCCTCATTTTTACACAGATACTGTAACTGTGGTATTTAAAGGGAACTGAAATTCTAAATTCGACAAGCTTTTMACTGTGCTTGTTTGCACACTTAAATGCCCAACTCTAGTAAGGTGGCATTGCCTCTGGAACAGACTGTGGTCATGTCAGACACTAATTGTTATCTGTCTGGTGTAGCTGGCTGCCCCGCAATTGTTTCACATTATCAGCGCCTGCTTTGTCCTGGTGGGTCCAGACCTTAGATACAGCCTGAGCTAATGAATGACTTTTCAAAGCTGAGCTCAGATACCAAGAATTAGGGGGAGGGCTGAAAAGCAGGATAGAATAAAACCTCAAAGGTTTGATAACCCAWAGTGTTTATCTGGAACATTTATTTTCCTAATTACTATGTTGTTGGTGCGCTTACAGATGATATGGCAGTAAACACTGCCAAGAGCCTTACACAATTCCAATGGAATTCAGATTGCAACCGGTACAGCAAATCATTCATAATCACACTGAACTTTTCTGTGCTGGCTACACTGATGTCATTTTCCACATACAAGGCAGTGGAAAAGTCRGAATATAATTATTTGAAGAAAGCTGACCATCTCACGTTATGTCGTCTGTGAAATAAGGTTTAGTCAGTTCCTCTGCATCTAAACTAACATTTGTAAGTGCAAACAAGGAGTTTTACATGCAGAACACATCTCAGGTTCTTTTTGTGGGAAGAAGACAGTGCACATTTCAGCAGCTCTCATTAGAAGCTGCGATGACAATTACATTTTAAGTTTGGAAATTTTGCCTTTGAAAACATCCTAGAGTGAGGACTACTCTAGGAACTAATTCTAAAGCAATTATACAAGACATTTAATAGTTTTTCTTTGTAGGCTTTATTTAACGGGCTTTACTTTTGCTTTATTAATTAAAAGCACTTCAAATTTCTTCGGGGAAAAAATTAATTACATTTTCAACAATGATGAAAGTCCACACAACCCTTTTTAGCAAACTGTTACTAACTATTTACATCAGAAAACAAGTTCCTAATTCATCCCTACATGCTTACAAGTTATTTCTGCATTATTGTTAATTCAGTATCCTAAAATAAGTAGGCAGCTTTAAATCAGAATATTTTGATTCTTACCATAACTTCAATACTTCTGCAAAACATAAATACTTTCCAAGGTGAGCACAGAACCATGTTGCATGGTTTTGTGGTTGTTTTTAATGTCTTGAATGGCTGTGAAATGGTTGTGTGACTGCCATTTCAGCAGATTATCCCTCTCTACTRTTATTACACTCTCATAGTACATAAACATTTGCAATAAAGTCTACCCTATAGCACACAGACTAGAGGACAACTCGTGCAGCTAGGATACTTTGAAATGCATTTTATATCATGTGCACTCTCATTAAACCTGAACAAAATGTCATAATAACATGGGAATAGCATGGAAAGAGCTCGGTAGTTTTGGCTCTGAGGTCATAAAATGCAGTCTTGTAAAAAGAACTATTCTGACATGTTCTGACATGATGTTAACACAATTACAAGCATCACAATATATAGAGATAGGAAAGTGGCAAGTTGAAAAAATTTCACTTTTTTTTTTTTTTTTTTTCCCCTGGAGGAATCAGACTGGTTTTTCTCTTCCTGGCTTTGCTGAAATTGTCTTTGGAAATTGCCGTGAGACAAAACCTTCTTTGATTTATCCACAAAGGAAATAAGCATCCAGAAAAACCTCCCTAGCCAAAAGAATAAGTCATTCTATTACTTGTTTCAAGCATGTCCAACTGCGGATCTTGGAGATGCTTAAGAATTACAAAGTAGGGAATAAACGCGTTTAGCGCATTCTCCAGCCCTGTCCGCAAACACTGCCTGTGTTGTGGCAAGCCCTTCTCATTTTTACAACTGCCTTGTATGGCTGTGTGAAGCTAAAGTGCAGCCTTGGCACAGATCTGCCAGTTCCTATTACGGCAGTTTTCCTCTCCGACAAAGGAAGATCTGTGGCACGCGTCCCTGTGGCAGCCCTGTGATGCTCAGATGTCCCACTGGCAGAAAGCAGCTGCACCACACTGAGCATTTGGTCTGATGAGTCTGCTCGGTTTTCTGCATGAATAAAATCAAGCATGGCAGATTAAAGCCCCTCAGTTGCTATTTCTTTCCTATTGGAGGCTAAATATTCCCAAGCTGATGAGCACTGGGTTCTTTCCCCTAAAAGACCAGATTTAAGAGTCAAACTAYCTTCATTCTCATCTATGCAAAATTTGCTGGCAGCAGTGAGATTAAGATATGTTGTAATGAAAATTATGATGATAAGTCTCTACTTAAACCTGATAAGAAGACCTTGCCAGATGCTGTCACATAGAAGTGTTCTCACAGACATTATTTTTTTGTGTTCCTAAACTTTTTATTCCTATTTGAACCTCATTTCTACTGCATATAAACTAAGAGAGATTTTCATGAACACACAGCAGTGGCAAACAGGGACAATGATAATTTGTACTGCCAAATACTGTTTGAAAGGCCATCTCATTATCATATTAGTGTATAAGTGTCTGCAGACAACCCTCTCCCAATCTTTCACACAGGTCTTTATCCTCTTCCTCCTGACATATACCCTACCCCAAAACCACAGCTGTGCTACAGTAGGTGTAAATATTCTGCAGTAGCTGTGAATATTCTGTAGTCAGGACCCTTGAAAATTCCAGGCCACTGCATGATAAACTGTTTTACAACAGCACTCTATAAGAAGTGTTTGATGATATTTTTGGATTTAGTTGTTTTTTCTCATGGACAGTGAGCAAAGTGAATTATCTAGTTGAAGAGGCATTCAAATTGTTAAACTTATTCAGATAAAATTTGGTTAATAAATTTAGCCAAAATATTTTAAAATATCAAAAAAAAAAATTATGCATTTAAAACAAGCAAAGGTAACAACACAGAGTTTTAAAGCAAAAAATCTCCCCAAAATCTGATGAGTTTAAGTTATTCAATTGATTACAATAACAGGATCAAAATACTCATTTGCACATTTCTATTAATTACAGTGCAAGTCTAGTGAGCAATAGTCAGCTTCYATAAGAAACAGAAATATTTGTACTCAGTACCTGACAGTGCAAGACCAAATGTAATATAGGTCTATGTTAAGGCCCAGTTTCACTTTAAGTTGTGCATGCTTTTCAGGGTTGACTTCTAAAAAGTCTTAGAAAGTGATTTTTATTTTCTCATGACTTTGTGATCTATTTGACTTCCCTACAGAGGCTCAATAAAATAGTTTCAGAACTACCACCTTAAAATTTGCAAAGATTTTAACAATTTTCTTTTAAATGTGAATGTCCATAAAACCTTTGCAAGAYAACATATAATTTACAGAATACCTTTGTCTAGATGTAGAATTTACCTGCTTTGTGGTTATGCAATGAAATGATTCCTCATTACTTGCAAATGCTTCCGATGCAGAGTCACACTTCTCAGCAAACAGACACAATAATAAATAGCATATTTTCATCACTCTGTCAATGCATTCCACAAGGGAGGTCAAGCTTGATATTCCTATTTTAAACAGAAACTTTAAAAAACAAAAAAAACCAACAGGGCAACAGAGTTGCCCGGGTCATCATCCTGGAGTGTGGATCCCAGAGAAGGTGTCCATATCTGAATGCTTCATGGGTTCCTCATTGTGCTCCTCCCATACCAAGGGATCTGAATAATGTGCAATGTTCATCAAGGTGCTCAGAGCATTGCAAGGACTTCCCTGGATTTACCTCCATGGCCGTAATACACTTGGGTTCACACTTGCAACACCCTTGTAGCCTCAGTTTATTTTTAGACAAAGCAGAAGGGGTGTATGTCAGTTTATTATTTTCAAAAAGCAGTTCTTGGGTTTTGTTTCTTTTTAAATAGGTCATCTTCAGGATGCCTTCAAAGAAAATTTATTAGACCTAAGGGCAAAGTACCTCATCAATTCAATGCAGACATGTTTCTGGCAAACTATCTCACCCAGATTACAGCTCCCTGCAAGAATGATCTATTCTACCCATCTCTGTGCTCATGTATGCATGTCACCTGATACAGACTTCACTGCCAGAACTATAAATCAAAGAAGACAGAGGGTGTTCTAGGACAGGAAGGGTTGCTTTGAGTGAACACCTCTTCCTGACTGCAGGGAGGTGAGCAATCAGAACTTTGTCTAGAAGAACAATTTTGCCCATTCAAGTAAATGCWCCCTCCAGGCTATTGTAACTTCTGCCAGGAACTGATTCATCCATGGATAGGCTTTTGAATCCGGGTAATGAAATTGCAATGAAAAGAGAGAAGCCTCAGTGTTTTTCRCAAAAAGAGAGGGCTTTTTTCCAGGTTTGTCCTTCTCTCTTTTCCYTTTTGCAAAAGAGCATTAAGTCATGAAACAGCTATCTAACTTCTTAATAGCATTGGACAGATGTTCAGAGAGGACTTTTTTTAATCTTCCTTTTAATCATAAAGCATATTTTTTTTTATGAAATACATTCCTGAAATAGGCATGGTGTTGCAGGTAAAACAAAAAAAACCAGAAACCCTGCTCTGAAATTTGATGGTACTGAAAAGAATTTTGAAAATTTCAATAATTTATTWGAATTCAACCATGTACCTGTAAAATTGAAATCAGTAAATATTATAATAATTATTTATGGAGTCTAACCATTGTCAACCACTATTAAGAAAATATGTATGCAAAATGATGTTTTGTTAAAAATTAATGAGTACGCATTGTCAAATAAAAAAATGTATCCCTTTCACATCCAGAAGAGAAACAAAGGAATTATAACTATTTTCAAAACCTTTGTTCTGTCTAAAAAATAGTCTGTTAATCCTGATGCGAAAGTCTTGTTATCCTCAATGCCAAGGAAACCAAAACARTACAATAAAATCTCTAAAGAGAATACAATATGCAGGTATTTTGGCATCATGAGGACAATGATTCATTTGAAACACAAATTAATTTTTGAGTCATTGAAAACCAAAATGATTTGCTTTTAATGCTGTAACTTACATTACACAAAGCAACAATCATATTKTATGTTTTGTTGGAGCTTCTCACCTGACTTTTACAAATGTGATGTGTAACCAACTGGTAGTGCTATGGGCATACTGAAACTGTAAGGTCTATGAAAGARGAATTTATCATTCCTAATAACTACTGTACTGAGATTCTCTCTCATTATAAGAACATTTTAAGTCATCCCAAGCATTCAAGCACTTCACAATGATTATAGAAAATTGGTCATTATTATATCTGCATTRCTTGTAAGGGAGGTCAAGCCTGAAGAATTTATTTTCTAAAGCTTTCAGTGATTTGATTCTGCCTGAAAAGACTCAGTTAAGAGTATGTTCACATACAGATGTGTCTAGGCACACTCAGCACACACACATGCCAAAGGATGCTCTGAATTCCACTGGCCAACTATGTGGAAGTAACTGCTCTGTATGTGTCTCACTTTCACAGCCCAGTGGGAATATCACAACCCATCCTGGGCAAGTCTCAGCTGGCACACAAGGAAATATCAGGTAGCAATGTGAAGACAAGCTGCCAGTTACAGCCTTTCCTAAAGATCTTTTAGACCTCTCTCACATTCCAAAAGCAGCAATGGCTGAGTGGCAAGGAGCTGATGGAAAATCCGATGTCCTCCCCATGGACTTMATCAGTTCTCCATGCAATGCTTCAACTGTCACCTGCCCAAGTTTAGTAGGTTTCAGGAACCAGCAAAGAAACTGCAGGCAATATCATAAAGCTTGCAAAACAGGAAAGCTACTTAGGTCATCTGCGCTCTGGGCCGCTGTAATGACTCACAAATCTTCATTGCTTTGTTTACCAGGAAAGTGGATATTTTGAGGAGCTTAGGCCTGGCACACACAGCTTTTGGAAGTAATGAGACACTGTACAGCCCAAGAAGGTTGCTGTGTCTGAGCAAATCTCATATATGCAAACMTGCAATTTCAGTGTCCTAGTGTCTAGAACACTCTGACACTTAAAAGAGAGCAACAGAGGACCTTCTTAATTCATTCTTCAAGTTCTACGAAGGCAAATTGCCATAGAAGTTTCTCTTAAAATGACTAATAGAAAGAGTGTCTGGCATTACATGGGCATGAGTGGGCAGGATTTATTAATTGTTATTAAATACTCTCATCACTGACCCGTAAAATTTAGGTCACAGAGAGTGTCCTACCACTCGCAGAATATTGGTGCTACCTTTTCTTTACTTATCTTTTATAGCTAGGTCTAGACTATAAACACCTGAAGATATGAYATTAAAATTGTAAAGCCTGTAAGTTAAGTTGTTCAAAATAATTTCTTCCTAGAGAAACATTACTTGAACAAAAATTACCATATTTGTAAAGTTTCTGAATTTACAGAAATGCTTATTTAGTTCTAGGCAGAACAAATTATAGCCTTGGATTTGAATTTGCAAGAGCAAAATTGTTTGGTAGAACCTTCCTGTTCTCCTACTTTATTCCACCAGAAATATAATTTTAACAAAACTTGAAAAGCATCTTTATTCTTGGCTTCTCATTAACAGTTGCCTTTCTCTTCSGATATTTAAAGAACAAAAAGCAAAGGAATATATTACATTATAACACTGTGATATTGTCAAATTGTCAAAAACTACTTTTCCATATATTGTTGAATGCTAATCAGAGAGGAGAGCATTTAAACTACATTTTCTATCATGTAAGGGAACTAATTGAATGGAATTTAAAGCTCTGATAATGAACTGTCATTTTCACGTAAATGACTGACAACTATACATATGTGAAGCTAATATTTAAAAAGCATACATTATAATGCTACGAAGCTTCTACTTCCCAATTARAAAACCAGAAAGGTAGCTTGGTCTTGAAGGAAAAAAAAATGGTAATAGYTCCAGCATTTTTCATATTTAATAACTCTTATTTACCGATACATGCCTTAAAACTTCTGAGTTAGATATAGATTTATTTAGTTCAAAATGAAAAATATCTTTCAACATCTCAGGGAAGATGTCTAATTCTTCTGGGCTTCTGCTTTTTAATAAGTGTCTGATTTTGTCTCCTGGCATATCAGGTAGAATCACGGGCCTAATAACATAGTTCACAAAACTCTCTGTAGATTTTAATGAATCTAAGTATATTAATTGCCAATCTGTTAATTTCCCCTTAAAAAACCTCGACCAAAACAGAACTACTCTGTGTCATTGTGGTGATTATGGGTCTCAACCCATCACTGAGCTCATCTTTGACAGGAATCATGTCCCAGCCTACTGGAATGCTGTGAAATTATCCAGTCTTAGGCAAATCAATTCTGTAGGGGTGCAACATAACTCACCCCAAGTGAAAGTGTAGGTAAGACAACTTTTTTAGGACAACAAAAGAAAGACTCRTGGAGAGAGGATGAAAACTGGACTTACTGACACTATCAGAGCCAAAATAGAAGTGAGGACTATGAATTCAATGCTATTTATTGTCACAGGAAGGCATGTTTCTGGAGTCTTTAGTCCTTTTTTTTCAGGAAGTAACAAAGGGAAATAAATCCTAGAGCATTGCTATTTGCAGGCAGAGGTGTGAGTTTTTGTCCCTACAACTTTGAGAGCTGCGTTTTTAATAAAAAAGGAGTGTGTTTCTAGCCAGATGAGACTTGTAATTGTACAGGTCTGTATCAGGCAGGGTAATTTTATGAACTGTTTTACACAGGCATGTTTATCTTTTTGATCTTAAAATAACAGCACTGTAAAACAAAGGGCTCTTCCTCCTTCCTCCCATGGCAGCTGAAGGACACCTGGTAGTAATCTGTACAGAGATGAAATATTGTTTTACATGTACTTTTTCCCTGCCTCTGTTTAGCTAGGGAGCAGTGTTACATTTTTCCTAGCATGGCTGTGGGGAGATAAAAAATGTTTGTGATTTTTAGGATATTATGTGCCAATTATTCAGAGACTGTAAATGCAAATGTTCATCTGAGTGTATTTTGAAAGTTACAGGTTATAGATGTCACAGAAATTATGGGCCCATCTAGCTAAGTGGTGTAAACAGGGTGGTTGCAGCAGCAGAATGACATTTTAAAATATGCTCACATTTTACAATTTTGCTATGGACTACTGATAGCTCTGCAATGATCACTGAAAGAGGGTGCATCTTCCAAACATATGCAAGCATATCTAGGTCACATACCATGACCTACACATACTCTCAGGAAGGTGAACAAGTACGGCAGCTTACAGAATGGATCATGTGTTTCTTTCCAGTGCAGTGATGGAAGCAACAGTAACAGGCTTRCAGACAGGGATGAGAGTGAGTGAAGAAGGATTCAAAATGACCAAGGGACACTAGAGCCCACTTCAGCCTGTGAGCAGGAAGAGTGCAATACTCATGATGGGGATCCTGTGATGGGATGASTCGACAATTAGCTAATCAGTTATTTCCCCACCCACCATTCCACAACCCACACTAACCCACATTGCAATTTCATCCACTCCTGATCCTATTCCCCAATACCCTGTATGAATGAAAGATGTCATAGCATTTGAAAAGATTTGCACCTGCTTCTGTTAGAAGTTTCTAAAATGTTTCTTTTGCCTTCCTATAAGCAGCTGGTTACCYATAGAGAAGCACTATTATTTCTAATCATACATTCTCTTTCTTCCATATCCCTTAGGAATAAAATGAAAATGGAASGAAATCAAACATCTTAGGAAAGAAAACAGTTTTATTGGGAATTTTTTTCCACTTTCCAGTAATCAGACAGACACCGCTGTAATGTTTTTTAAGTAATTTATCTCTAGCTGCTCATTTGAAAACTGTGTTTTTATTGCCCTAGACAAAACATCCTGGGATGTTTTGGCTTCCATTTACTTCATGAGCTTATACTTCATACAACCTTGATTTCACTCTCACGTGTCTCAACAGAAGACATGTACAGCAATCACAATTACTGTAATGAAGAACTTTTCAAATTTAGGCAGAAATCTCAAGGACAGGAAAAGAGAATTTTGGAGGGTAGTTTTACACTCTGCAGAAAGAAAGGCAGAAAGGTGTCCAGAGAAAAGGACTTGGGGGTGCTGGTGACAGCAGCTGAACATGAGCCAGGGTGTGCCCAGGTTGCCAAGAAGGCCAATGGCATCCTGGCCTGGATCAGCAATGGTGTGGCCAGCAGGAGCAGGGCAGGGATTGTCCCCCTGTMCTGGGCACTGCTGAGGCCACACCTCGAGGGCTGTGTCCAGTTCTGGGCCCCTCCCTGCAGGAAGGAACTGAGGGGCTGCAGCGAGTCCAGAGAAGGGCAACGGAGCTGGGGAAGGGTCTGGAGCACAAATCCTGTGAGGAGCAGCTGAGGGAGCTGGGGGTGTTCAGCCTGGAGAAAAGGAGGCTCAGAGTGACCTCATGGCTCTCTGAACTGCCTGAGAGGAGGCTGTGGCCAGGCCTCTTTTCCCAGGCAGAGACAACACTAGAGGACATGGCCTCAAGCTGTGCCAAGGGAATATTTAGATTGGACTCTAGGAAGAAATTCTTCACAAAATAGGCGATTATTATTGGAATGGGCTGCCCATGGAGGTGATAGAGTCACTGTCCCTGGAGGTGTTTAAGTAGAGACTCGATGTGTCACTTAGTGCCATGGTTTAGTTGACATGGTGGTGTTCTATCATAGATTATACTTGATKACCTTAAGAGGTATTTCTTAACCTAATCGATTCTGTGAAATTTGCCTAAAAGGTTACTGAAAATCAGTTTATAATCTTCCAGGTAAGAACAAAAGGAAGTGCTGGTTTCAGGTGTTTTTTGTGAAAATCACCGAACCATTTAGGTTGAAAAAGTCCTGTGACGTTATTGAGTCCAGCCTTTGACTGATCACCACCTTGTCAATTACACCGCAGCACAAAGCACCACACCCAGTTGTTTCAGGAGCACATCCAGGGATGGTGACTCCACACATCTGTGAGCAATCCATTCCAAAGTTTAACACATCCCTTTCCATGGAGAAATTCTTCCAATGTCCAGCYTGAACCAGCCCTGGGACAGCTGGAGGCTTTGTGCTTTTGTCCTGTCCTTTTCAGTCCAAAAATCACAGACAAAACCAGGAGGTAGCTTTTCAAAACTCAGCTGACAGGCCAAAGTAAAAATGTTTGTAAACATACCCTGTACATTTTTCTGTATAGTAGATAAGCATCTTGAACCCTCTTCCTAAGCTGCTGTAACAAAGAATGGATACTGACACAACCTCAACAGATGGGGYTGCTAGGTAAGAGCTGCTTGGAGCAGCTGACCTTTTCAGTGAGCCAGCCAGCTGGAACATGAGGAGTTATCTGGCCCATTCACATCTGCAGGGTCAATGTGATTTTCATACCCTAGTCTATATTAGAGTTAGCAACTGGAATTTAAGCCTGACTACATATAAATCTATCCTGAGTTTCACAGAAATCTTTCTTGGTTTTGTAGTGGGCAGTGACATAAAAGGGAAGAAATTTGGACTGGGTTTTTGGATCAGTTTTTTGAATTATTTTTTTTTTGTTGGCTTTTTTGACAGATAACACCATTTCAGATACATGTATATATCAAACACATACATATACATGTACATATATATATACATATATTAGCCTTTGCACAGTATTTAAAGGCTAAAAACAATAATGAAATGCTTAGCTGTACCTTTTTTTGTTGACACAGTCTTCCTGTTCCTATGACTAGTTTCCTCTAAGGAAAATGTGACGTGTTGGATGATTTCCCATTTTCTGTCCAGACAGGAAGTRTACAGGCCAACCAACATTTGGATTTTTTTGCTAATCTTTAGTCACGAAAGAACACCTGCAGCCTAACTGTTAGCTTGTTCTGGTACTCAAGGTCTTTATCAAAACGCATTGTTCAGCAAAGGAAAAAGTTGACATTACACCAYCTGAGAATAAAGTAATTCCTGATTTTTATGTAGCAATACAAAAGCATTACATAGAGCTGAAGAGATTCACAGAAACATAGAATCATAGAATGGTTTAGATTGGAAGGGAATTCTAAAAGTCATCTAGTCAAATCCCCCTGAAATGACCAGGGACATCTTCAACTACATTGCTCWGAGTCCCAAGCAGTCAGACCTTGAATTTTTCCATGTACGTGTCATAGAATAGCAAGAGAAAGTCTGTTTGTTCTTCTTAACATAGAAAGACAAGTAGTATTAAAAAATTAAAGGCCATTACTTTCTGCTTTCATTGCCATCACAGCCACAGTAACACTGCTGCTGCAATCTACAAGAGGTAAGGGGAAGGAAAAAAAATTTCCCTCCCCCTTTTTATTTAATCACCATGTTGTGTAGTGTTACTCATGTCAAAACACCAAATTTCATTAGCTTTCTGATATAATGAGAGGCCTTTCATGTGATCAAATTGCAAAAAAATATAGGGGAAAAAAGCTAGGTACCTAGGAATTCCCAGAACACCTCCACAAATGCTTCCACACCACAGAGAATGACGTATCTTCTGTTTGGACATTCTGGCAGATGCAGGATCGTGGAGATACCAGTAATATAAAACAGCATGTGTCGATATTACAAATTTTGGGGCAGGTGACCACATCCCAAAGCAAGAATGTGCCTAGACCATACATTCACTTTACTTCAGCTGAATTTCATTCATGATGAGGCCATAGTTATTTCTCTTKACTTGTCAGTATCATAGCATCCAACATCAATTACAGATGGGTTTTCTGTCACACTTTACAATCTACAGACAGGCAATTTCCTGGAAGATCTTCCTTAGAACTTTTTCTTCTTGACCTTCTTATCTCATGCTATGAATTCATCAAATCCCTGTGAGTTTTTATAACAGTCTGAATCATTCTATACAGGTAATRCAGCACATTATTAGAGAATATCAGCACCTGAATGAAAACTCTCAGAAAATCAAGATTAGGATCAGGATTACATTAAAGTAAAAGAAGCAAAAGGTAATCAGCAACTCCAAATACTCCAGAATGTTTTTTTAATTTCTGAAGATTTAGAGTACATTCTAATAATAGGGAGTTTTATTTAAGAGCAAAACAATTGCTTGTTGTTTATTACAATTCATTATTTTTTCCTTTCTTATCTTACCACATTATTGTRCTCATATGTTACGCAAACATCATTCTTCTACTATTTTTATACATCTGTAGTAAAGTACAAATTGCTTCTTTTTAGGCTCTGTGCTGAAGACATCTCAAATATGGGAAGGGAATAATGGATAATTCCCATCAGAGAGAGAGGAAAGCCTTTCATCAGAAAAAGAAATGCAGRCATCTCTGTTCAGAAAGATACATAAGATGAAAACAAGACTTTTGCAAGGAAACAGGTGACATTTTCACTATWAGACAATAAAGAGAAAGAGTGGGAAAAAATGTCAAGGTGATGTCATTCGCAGTCAGCGATGCTCATCAGTCAGCTGGTGTGCAGAGGCTGACTAGAGAAAGATCTGATTGCGGATGGAGGAAAACTGKAATTCTGCCCAAGGCCTTACTTTTCAGCAAAAGGTTTCACAGAGAAATTTCACAGAGAAATTTGAAATGTTTCATAAAACTGACATGTCTGAAAATAAAGACAGAATATTGACCTTTTCTGAATGTGTTTCTTCCCAGGTAACTATTTTCAGAATGCTTGTGATTGAAAGTACCCAGGCTCTTTCTAGAGAAAAACCAAAGMAAATGCAAAAAACAAACAAAAAACCCAAACAAAGAAACTCAAAGACTTGCAAAAAGTGTTACATCCTATCCGAAGAGATATAAATTATCAGAGCTTTATTATTCCCTTCACAAGCCTTGTCTGTGTCTCTCCAATGACAGAGAGGGAGCCTTGATAGCCAGTTTAATCCAAATACCTGAAGTAGAGGACGAATCTCATTTGTCAGGAACTGAAATTAAGAATATTAAAGACTAAATACTAAAGACTGTATTCCTATGTAATATTTCTGTGTCAGTGGTTTTTCCATGTGTGTACATTTATTGTACCAATAACCATGTACCTACAGGTAAAAGGTCCTCTTTAATCTTAAACTCTGAGATTAATAAGGGGTTAAGAAAAAAAAAAATCGTACACTGATGTCTCTGTTTCAGTCCTGCCCTGAGCAGTATTTAGTTTCCTTTTACTCATGGTTGTGATCTCATTTGATTTAGGTGCCTGCTTGTTGCAACCATGGTCTTTCTCAGAAGTAGCTCCTCTGATGGCCTTTGCAATGGTGTCACACTTCATGCCCTTTCCTTTCAGGGGTCCAGGGTACTGCATGGGGACATTATGCATTTTCAAATCCCCAGTGGCAAAACTGAACATACTCTTCCAGCCACAGAATTTCAAAAGATCCAATGAAAAGTTCAAAAGGGGGGCTTGATCCTGAACGCTTTATTTGAGTGATGCTACCAGTGAAGTCAGTAGAAATTTTGTTTAAACAAAAATGTAGATCCAGATTTCTAGACTGCAAATTTATATTTAGAAGCATCAGGATTCTTTTAAATAAAAAGACATGTAAAAATGTATATGCCTGCTTGCATGGGATTTGTTGGGTAGTGGGAGATTTTCAGAGGTAGGAGTTAGAATTAATCATGTAACTCCCACTGATTCAGTACAAAGCCCCTCCATCATCACCTACATATTTTTCTGACTTGGTGGAGCCGTGGCAATAGGGACATTTCACTGGTGTCAGTTGTTGTTTTACATTTTTCTTTAGCTGGCAGGTTAAAGCAACAGAAAATAAAAAGCAAAGCCTCAAGGGAGTGTTGAGAAATGGGGAGTGCAGGCAAACAGACAGAAAGCAACATCATCATGGTATTTCACAAGGGAAGGAAAAGCAAATCTGCCAGCTGTTCCACAGAAATCTGTAGTCTCTAATATTCCTTTATTTCTTTTATACACTTAGTTCACATGATACTCCACTTCCACTGAATGCAATGTTTTGTTTTGTTTTGTTTTTTTTTTWWWWAWWWTMYTYYTWYWRYMRTMAYMAYSRTKKTTTKKTKKKTTKTTKKTKKTTTTKTTKTKTTKTKTTKTTTTTTTTWTTTTTTTTTTTTTTTGTAGACAGATGCAGTTATTTCCCCATTTCACTGAAATGTAACAGACTATTTACTTGTTAAAAAGCAACTTTCCCAAATTTTGTCAAGCTGCAGAAGACTGATTTTTAAATCCATAATATAATAAAATTTAATTCAGTTCAAATGTAATGACATTTTGTTTGGTTTATAATAATATGCAGAACTGTAGAGACCACGCTGTTAAAAAGTGTGACCTATTTACGATACAGGTACATATGCAATACATACAGGACCAGGCATGTCTTGCTCAAATTTTAGTGACTTTGCAGTCCTGTTGACTCTGACAGGGGATACTTCATAATTTTCACAAGGGCACATAACAGTCAAATCCCRCTTTTTTTGAGTGAAGAATAAAGCTTTGCACCATTGCACTTAGGTAGGGTTTAGTATCCTAACAGATTATTTTACACTGTGCATTACACTGTGTGGCACAGGGCTATCTAAATCTGAATTGTGCATCTACAAGTTTAAAGTGTCCCAGCTTGAGTGGGCAAGCCAAGAGAGGAACAGTACAGCATCTGCAGCCTGTACTTGCCAAATTTTAAATCATACACACTGGGGTGTGTGACTGTTTCTAGAGCATTTATTTTAAAATATTCCTGAAATTAAATATCATTCCAATGCTAGTTTTTTTTTTTTTTTTCCTTTTGCCTCCTTCCTGTAGAAGATTAGGCTTTCTTGCCTATTTCCTCTCCTCTCCCACAAAAATAGAAAGGAAATTATTGTTCCAAAATGGCTATCCAACATGACAAAATTCTTCAAAGGAAGTATGAAATTAATCATTGCAAATTGTGCACACCACCTAAAATTGAGAAATAAAGACGAGTTGATTTCTATTCCAAGTAAATGCATTACTTGGTGCACTGCCTAGTTATGTCTGTCTACTCTTTGCTAATTAATAAGCCTTACACATCCCCATATGCCACTARGACATAATTTATTTGTACTATTGCATTTGTTTCAGTCACATACTGTGAATATCACCTCTTCAAAAAAGGTAGTCGGCATTCTTTTGACATTCTTAGGAAGTTTTTCTGATTACTTTTCCTAAACAAAATGCATCACTCAAGCAAAGGCAGAACACTTACTGTGTTTCAGAACTGTCATTTGGTTCATATTTATGGTAATGAGGATTTGTCAGTTCTAGTTCTTTGCATTAAATCTAATAGTATTCCTTATCCCTTGGACAGGCTTGTGCTTAGTTTATCAAGCCTGTCACATTTTTTCTTCAGTAAACTTCAATGCAGAGAACCTGTCAAGGTGGTATCCAGGGGTTTAAATTCTGTGTTGTTAAGTAAACTGTAAGTACATGAAAAACAGGAACAAAACATTTTAAATGATCCACCATTCCAAACAGTAATTTACAATTTTCAGCCCTTATGATGCTAAATATACTGTATATTTATGACATCTATAAATATGGTTGAAATATTCTGTATCCTTTGAGTGAATTTTCAGTAACAGAGTTTTTAATTGCACACCATAGAAATGTGCACTATWTTTTTCAATATCTGTCACCATGTAGCTATTGTTCTATGCTTTCTTCTGTTGCAGACTACAGTGAGCTGGAAATTACAATGCTCCATGCTGCAAAAAAAMCTGGCAGAGCTAAACAGCCTCATCTTTGGAATGGCAGTCAAAAAACTGCATTGTCAGTGCCATCATCTTCAAACATTTTGTATGGCATAAGTTTCAATAAGCCATAATACTACTGAAATACTATTCCACTTGCACAAGTAACTTGATTTCCATTTTGCATACTGCACTGCCAGATTTCACAGATTGCACTAAATGCTTAAGTATATAGATCCTTGATAAATGAGATTTTCAAATACATTGTTACAAGACAATACACAACGAWGTATTTGGGATCTTTTTGTTTGCTAGGTTTTTTTTTGCTTTATCAGAAAATGAAATACCCCTTAACTTAGAAAAATAATAAAAAAGAAAGATAATTKTGCCAAACTATCTAGATCACTTAACGTCATGAGGTAGAGTCTGATAAAAAAAAAAAGAAACGGAATTGGTCACTAGAACCATAACTGGAAATAACCCAGTTTAAGAGAAAAGAGTAATAAGAATAATGCATTTAGGCACTGAGAGTCTTCCAAATTCCTGGATTAAGAGCTGCATCAGCTGGAAGTTTAGATGTACATTATTCCCCACTGCACCCAACTTTTATGAGAATTCCTGAAACACTTTAACACTGTGAAAGCAACTGGATTCCTCACCCYCGTATAGGAGAAAACTTAAGCAAGACAGATTGTGGCATTGCTATGAAGGCCTGCAGGCAATCTTCTATGTAGATCCTGCTCATTTTATCTGCTGTATCTTGAGCGCTGCGTTGTGAAGTGGGTAACATTTGTGTGTACCTGTACATCCAAAAAGACAGTCTTGCACTGGATTCTACGCTCTGTGGCTAACTGGAAGAGCTTACACTTTTTGAAAGCTAAAGGAGCACAGTGAAAGCTCAGCTCAGCCAAAAGTTCTGCTCAGCCAAAAGACTACAAATTTTGATAAGGCTGTGCAGCAAGGTAAAAGTTTCTGAAACAGATTTTGGATTAGTTCCAGTGTTACTTAAGAAATGAAAATYTTTATGCACATACAACATTCATGAAACTCTTTGCCCCCTCTCCTGCTGCAAGCCCCACTCCACAACAAAAGGCACAGTGGTAGGGAGGAGATGCCAGGTTCTCTCTAGGCTGGGGGCATGCAGTATGCTCCTGGTGCTCCTTTCATGTCTACACAACCCCAAGCCTTTGCCAAGGACATTGCTGAGTCACACGGTCCTGATGCAGAGCCAAGCCCCCCTGCCACATCTGCCCCRTTAGGATGTTAGCTGTTTACACAAGGTTGGTGTGGTCTGGTTACTGTCTTCACTCAATGTAATGTATTTTGACAAAAAGAAAAAAAAAACAACATATTTTGCTCATTGATGGCAAAGAAAGCTTCATGTGCAGCATCTGATTTCCAGGCTCAGGGTGAGAGAGAGGAAATGGGCTGCATGTCTTAAAACAGGACAGCCAACAGTAAACCAGCAAAAATGCTTTTATTGTCTTTAGGAGATGGAGAGGTAAATCATGTTGTCTACTACTGTTATCACAGAGAATTTGCTGAAAGGAAAAAAAGATCTTCCTTGGCATGCAACCTGCCTGCTAACTTGGGCATTTTACTGCTCCTCGCTAAGGGTTCTGCTTGTGCAACCCCTCCAAATTTCCCCTACGTCACTTGCAGCCTGTTTCCTGGTCACTTTGGCCTCTGCAGGAACTTGGCAAACCTCTGCGTGTGGATACTTATGTGTCACAATAAATTGTCCCCTCCCATCCATCCACCCACCCACCCATTTAATAAACATGCAGGATTTCCTGCACAGGGAATACACAGCAAGTATGTTGCTTGTGGCAGCAATCTCACATTTCAGTGACTTAGACACTTTCCCCTACAATCACAATGTGACAACCCACTCACATATACTGCTGTTTTTATAGCAAAACAATAGTTCACAAATAGGAACTTTCTGAGTCACTGYCCCTCGACCAAATACCATCTTCCCCAGTCATTCTCCCTTGACCAAGTGGGGATTGATCCTCTGGATACAACTAGAGAGCTTCAAATGAATACATTCTCTCTTTATCTCCAATTTCTAATCGGCATCCCAGTCTGTAGACTGGGATAGGCAGGCAGACCAATTGCCCTTCCTTCATATTTGTCCCCAGGTTTCAGAGAGCACAACTAAAATAAGAATGCCTTGATTTCAGTGGATTTTTAACTTAAGAAATGGATAAAGATTTCAATATTTATGCTTAYGTGGAAGAAAGATTGTCTAGCATGGGATAAATCTGACTGTGTTTAGTGATCCATATTTTAAGTAGTTGTTTTACTCAAAGGTATTGATAATCAATGGAGAAATCAGTTGATTCTAGCACTTCAGGAGATCCTAGTACTTCAGTGATCTCATCCTAAATCAGAGACATTATTAAAGTACAAATTTATGTCCCTTGCCTATGCAGAGTCTGGACAATCTGCTCTGATAACAGGTCTCCATAATGCAGGCAAGCAAGACTCCGGTGTCTCATATCCTACACTTAAATGGTTAAACAAACACTAAACAAAAGGCTGAAGAAAGAGACAGGATATGCCATTTCAAAGCACATGACTCTTGATTTAATGCTTAGATTTGAAAGCAGCCACTGAAATGCTTCAGTAATAGCAATGCAGCACTTGACCTATTGCCAAGGAAGAGTGGGTGGTCTCTATAATAAAAAATCTTTTGAAAAAGTTCATTCAGTCACTGAGAAGTTGAGCAAAATCCACCCAGACTAATGCAATACTGGTGTGCTTTAGGCAGACCTTGCAGATCTGTTGCCACTGGTAAGAAGGGTCACAAATACAGCCATTCTTCGGGCTGTATTCCAAAGACTGCAATTTCTGCATATCTCTGCATGTTGTAAGTTATATTCACGCAACTGTGGCTTTTACAAATTTGCAGAAACTGCTTTGGGTTTTTTGCATTTTATATAATTACAAAGATATTTTAAATATAAATTTGCAATATACAATTAAATATATTGTTTTTCCTATATCTACATTTAGCAATGCAGGAAATTAATTTATTATCTGAAACTGTACTTGCTACTTTATGCTCTCTCTTAAAAAATGGAAGTGGAGATAAAGAATCCAGGTCCAGGTATCAAATTTTAAGTTGATTACCATCCAAAGTGTTTCTGAATGGTGAACATATACAATCCTCCTAAAAATAGTCTTCTGAGTCTAAGAAGAAAACTGTCCAAAATGGGTCTTTACAAAGTTCTATAAYCAGAATTTTTCAAACATGGAGATAAATAATTTATTATTTTCTCATTAACTATTTAATCATCTGGAAAAAAATTGCTTAATAAAATGTTTTAGACAGGCAGTACAAGATGTAAAGCAAAAAAGAAGCAGAAGATTCATCAATCTATAAAAAAATTGTATAAAGCAACCCTGGCATTCAATACATTCTGCTTTAAATTACTTAGCCTCCTGGATTCAAATAGGAAATGGAAGGATGCAGGATGAAAGGGAAATTCTGAAACAAAATGTGATGGAAAGTAGATGACTCAGAAGAGCGTTCTACAGTGGAAAAGGGGGAAATAATTGAGAATTAGATAGAATAAAGAACATTCAATATTAATCAACAACTAAACTAAATCAGTCTTGTCATCAATGAAGAGGAGCTGTTAGGACATCAAACAACTGTATTAACCCTGRTGAGATAATTTGGTGAAAATTACTGTTTAAATTGAAATGACAAATTATTTAAATACACATTGTTTCAGATGCATCTCAAGCAAATTTCAAACCACAAAATGAGTGCAAAATATACTTCACATGCATTGATCACTGCTACCCTGCAGTGGTCCTGCTGTGTCTGATTGAGCAGATTCCTTGTGGAAGGGAGAGGAACAGGTGGGAATTTTTCCTTCCAGAAAACTCACAATAGTGAGCTCTGGAATTAAGATGCAAATATTACTCTCAATGCTTCTTAGTAACTGAGCATTGCACTACARATGGCAGCCTAAATTTGCCTGCTCAGGGCACACATCAGTCCAGATTCACAGAGCTGTCTATAGAGTAAATCATTATGGGGAGTCTCAAGGGAGGAAAGCACMTCTTCAACTCTTAAAATATCCAGACTCCTGCCAAGCCTGTCTTAGTAACTCTTGGCTACTTCACTGAATAGAAGGGATCCTGGTAGGAGAGGCATGGAAGAAACACCTCTCACTGAAGACAGGTTTTAAGGCTCCARAAGACGGTGTTATAAAGGGTGTGACAGTGCTCTGACCATTTAGAAAAGTTGTGCTGGCAATCAGGTTCAGGGAAAAATGCAAAGACCACAGGATAACCTTCAAAGAAATTATCCACTTGGAGGAGGGGAAAGACCAAGGTCAATATATCTAAAATCAGTGAAAATTAGAAAACGCCTCATTTCTCCTGCTATCTGACAGCAGGGAGGAAGCAGATTTAATTTGTTCTAAGKACTTCAGACCTTTACCTTTTCAAACAGTCATAGATTTAACAGTATTTTTTATTGTCATTTGCTTTTTGGTGGTGTGGTTTAGAGTTYGAAAAAAAATCAGAATTTCAGTTACTTCAGTTGCATTTTCCAGTGTGTTACAATCTCAGACTCTTAGGATAACAGTTCCTGTTTTAAGAAGCAGTAGACTCTTTTCAGACTTCAGCCTTGTTTTCTTCTGCAATATACCAGACCTCATATTTAGTGACCTTCTTAGTGTGTTTCAAGACTGATTCCCACACTCCCCTCATCATTCAAGAAAGTTGGAACCTGAATAAGTACACATTTCTGTTTCATTATATAATTTCTTCAATCCCACTATCATAAAGTTTAGCTTTCTCTAATTGCTGCATCATCTGACCTAGCATTACTAAAATCCTGCTTTTCTCAGAACTTCATACAAAACTCATTAGTCAGCYAAACTGTTGGATTCCCAGAGTAGTGTTCTTAACTTTGGTGGTGTTTCTCTGGACTTCTCTAGTAGCTCATGAGAAGGGTCTCATCTGGTATGAAATACCTGAACATTGCTTCTCATCTTTTCTAACCTATATATTCATCACTCTTGCCTCTTAGCAATGCCTCTTGGGGAATTATAAGTTGTTCTAAATTATTGTTACAGTAGGTCCTTAATAAGGGGAGCAGAAGTGCTTTAGGTGATAGGAGTAAAAGATAACAAGAGGAAGAGGAAAATCTTGAGACCATGATGTTGAAGAGAATTATGGGAGGAAGCTTGTGCTAAGAATAACATGCTAGTTAGGAGGCCAAGGGCATCACTGGAGTTTCTGGGATGTCTCAAATGCAGCTGTATCATGAAAAACAGGTTTTTTGCTTTTCTGGGAAGAAGGTTCTCCAGCTCTCTTCTCTGCTTTGATTACAATGCCAGCAAATGCTTAATTAAATGCAACAGTTTATCCCTGAGGTGTTCTCAAAGATGGAAACATTTTTTATATAAAATCAAAGAATAGTGACATGGCTGCTAAGACGACCTTTTTCAGAATTATGTAGCCAATTATGCTGTTTTCCATGGTGCAGCATATCAATGTGCTGTACACTTGACACAAAACTATTTCTTTATAGAGGTGGTTTTTTTTTGTTTGTTTGTTGTTTTTTTCATTTCTCTGTTTGTTTCCTTAAACAAGATCAATGTATGGAAAAAGAACCAAATAAATATAAGTCTGCTGGCAGCTGTGCAAATTTTTAAATGTGGCTTTTCAGCTGATTGCAGATGGGAACATCTGCCTTGGACTCATTTTAGTCTTACGAAGGTTGTCACCCTTCCGAAAGGAATTCCTGTTTCCCTTCCTTTCGCACACATATGCACTGCTTATCAGGGCATCTGGAGGAACACACAGATCTCTGTGATTAACAAAAAAAACGATGGCCTGTCACTCATTATATCCCTCAGATTCAACAGAAAGGAAATTCATTTTAGTGAGCATTGAAACCAAACAATAGCAAGTCTGCAGCTGTTTCAGGGGTCTGATGTCAACAATGCTAAACACATTTTTATCTCATTTGAGATTTATTGAAAAAGCAGAGTGCTTGATAAACAGTGGCTGACAGAAACCAAAACAGATTAGCTCAGCAAGTGAGATGGGATAAGAGGAGAATTGTGCCACACATACTTTGGAACCTATCAAATAAATCCATTTATTATAAAATAGTAGCCAGCTGAAAAATAATTTCCATTAAGATTTATCCATACAGTGGGATTACATGGTCTGTGTATAGAAATTATAAGTTTAACTTTGAGGAAAATGCCATTTATTGAGATTTATTGCATTTAAAGAGGTTAGATTTTAAAGCAGTTTCATCAATGTTTATTCATCCCCTTGGCTAACAAACCTATCTCCCTCTCTCAGAGTGACAATGTTCAAAAAAAAAAAGGAACAAATACTATTCTTTGAAGATTTCAGAGATAACATAGTCAAGGATTAGTTATAAAATCTTTCTGCTTTCTTTGTAAGAGGCAGTATGATCCAATTGCTTTTTCTATTCTCTACATGGGATCTTCCTGTTTTCTTTAGCTCCCACACTGCTCTTTTTTATCTTCTACAAAAAGTCCAGATGGCCAAGATTTAGGACAGCCCATGCCTGGTGACTAATGCCTATTGCAGAGGATGTTACATTGCCTGAAGAATAGGCAATGAGTAAACAATCAAAAGATTGTTTACACTGTCCGCGAAAAAAAAAAAAAAAAAAGAAAAACTTCTGAAAATTACTTTCACAGCGTCCAAATCCCACCCTCCCATTCACAACATTTTGTAACCCACTGAGGATCTTTCAATGCTCTACAGTATTCCTTATGAGCAAAATGCTTCAGGGTGACAAAATGCATCCAAAAAACACCCCCACGAAACATTTTAATGCTCATCAGCATAAAGGGATTTTCATCAAAATGTGCAGTATTAGACAGCTCATTTAAACATGAGAATGGTCAGCCACTGGCCAAACTCAGCCCAGACACTGGGCAGTAAGTGGACCACCTGGTAGCATTGCAGGAGTCCTTAGACATGGAATGAATGTTTTCTCTATCATCTCCAGTCAAGGGATGAGGAATCAAGGCAGAAATGCAGACTCCACATGAAAGATTGTCAGGGATTGAAAGATTGGTGAATTGTGTGAGTTAAAACTTCCCACGGAAGGGAGTGGGAGGAGGAGGGAGGARAAACTTGCTTCCTCTGAAGGATCAAAGCAGAAAAACATACCCAAACTAATGAACAAAATGCAGTGCATCGTCTCAGGATAAGCCTGTGTTAATAAATTAACTTGCACCGAGGAACATTTCTGAGAAGAGTGCACACTGCCAAAGGAGTTTGTGACATGGCTTTGGCTTGTAAATTTAATAGTCCCTGAAACACAACCATATGGGTTGGCTGCTTTTGTCATCTGCACTGTGTATGTTCAGAATGGATGAACTGCACTGTGCATGTTTCAGAAGAAAATCCATCCATGCAAAGGTGTCTAATATGTCATGAAGAAATCTCTCAAGATAGATAAAKAAAAACAGAGAAATAAAGATTGCAKGTATCACATCTACCTATAAGTATAGTTACAATGAAGGGATGCTTACAAAGTAAAAATATAATAAGATTTTTGCAAATTTATCCTCTGAATGGTTAACATAGGCAATAAGCAGCACTGTAAATTGACTAAAAGATTGATGTTTTGTTGGAAACARTGGGGACTGACACAAATGATAAAAAGAAAGAAGAAAAATTATTGCAATTAATATGCCATCTGATGTCTWCCCCTTTGGGAAATTAAGATTAAAAGACTTATTACATGATTTTTCAGAAACTATATTCCTTTGCCATTAGCTTTTATATGATACCCCCTTTAAGGCAATATACACTTCATGCTRTCTGGAGACTTTTTTCCTCCAGTTACTAGCCTCTGCTGAGGAGGAAGATACTGGCAGTCAGTCAGGACTTCTGCAGCACAAGAACAATGTTCCCAAGGAACAGTGGCCACCCCGTCATACAATGACTTACTGGGGAAGCTCTGCTCTTGGTTTCTAAATTTGGACAAATAAAAACCAGTAAAGTATATCTTTCACCCAGAAAATTAAGGAAATCAGAAGCAATGTTTTCTGCCACTGCCACAGCTRAGACATTTTAACCGTTGCACAATCATCTCCAAACCAATAAAAATGAACTACAATGATGYCAAGTGTAAATGAGTAACCAAGCAACTTTTGGAAGGAAGAGAAGCATTTTCATGGATTGATTGCATGCTACAATACCAGATAATGCTATCATACAAATAGCAAACATTCCCTGACTGCTACCTCATGATGTTGGTTTCACTGCTGAGGATGCAGAATGGGTTCCTAGAGGATTTTCAGGCATGACAGTGCATCATGATGTCACATCCAATAGTGCGTGCAAGGTAACCCCTCTGCTTGTTTTACCACTGCAGGRCAGAGGAGGGTGGGCTGTGCTCCTACCAATGGGATTTTTGGGAACAGAACAGGTCTGTGAATGCAGCTTGCCCCCATTTACCTCTGCACACTGYGCACCCTGTTTACCTTTAAAAGCTCACTGTCTCAAAGGTCCAAATTCTTCAGTGCAACTGTAACTGCTTTGCAAAACAAAGCAGCCTTCATCTGGTTTATCGAGCTCCTTAAGAATTTTCCTTATGTAATGCAAAACTCAGGTAATCCACAGACATRAAAGCAATGCCTTTGCTGTTTGAACATTTTACATTGTTGGTAGGGGAGCATCTGAGGCAAATGGGCCATGGTTAAACATCTGCTCTTACAGATATTTGGTTCTTACAACTTTCTTCCAAGGAGTGCTAGGGTCTTGGACTTGCACAAATTGGATCAAGGAGTGGAGAGTACAAAAGTAAATCGCTGCCACCATTTTACTGAAGCGCAACTTAGTTGTGAGACAGAAGGACTGAACTCTGARTGTCAAAACTGCACCACCCAGATCATTCCAGAGGGCTTTCCACACAGAACTACTTTAGGCAAACATATTTTCATTTCCAAATGGTTTTACTAGATTTGAGCAACAACTAAACAGTAATGTTGCTGAGTTAAAATAAAAGTTAAAATCCCATGCATTCTGCTGGTAGTGTAACTTTTTGCATTAATTAGTCATATTTTTGTTCTGTTGGACTGTGCTATTACTATTTGCTTTCACTCTTTTCCCAGCAGCTACCTATAGTTACACCTGATGACAGTTATTGTTTCCACTGTTGCTTTTCTAGYGCAGTGCCCAAAAAGGCATTTTGCTTTGCTATACGTAATAAAACATTAACAAAAAAAAAGAGYACAGAAAGGAACTGCCCACTAAAATAATAACGGGCCCCTGATAAAGGAGCAGGAGTAAAAACCTGCCATCCAGGACTTCCAGTGATGATACTGGATCAGCAGAATCATCACACATAGAAGATTTATGTCTATGTAAACCTATTTCTTATCTTATTCCAGAAGACAAGTAGTAAAAATGGGAATCATTATGAATAACAAGTAATACACTCTATAAACAGTTTTATTAGTGCAGTATTTGTTAACAAGGAACTTTTTGCAATCATGAAACTTATAAGTGTATATTGAAAGGCAGCAGTTATTTAACATTGAAGATGAAAATTTTACGAACTGCAGCTGAAGTCAAGGACTATTCAGCAGTGGAATCTTCCTCTAGGACTCAAGAACAGGAAAGCTGAGGTTCCTCAGGTCTGTAATTCTGTTATTGGTATTGTCCTTTCCCATCTTGTCTAACTGACAGGCAATATGGGGTGATCATGCACTCCTCTGGAGGATTCCTCTGGAATCCTAAAACTGGATTTGATGACTATGGAGAAGAATGTCAGTGTTGAGAAGACTAGAGCTTCTTTATTTAGCTACAAATCTTGACCATCTTTTCTTTGCAGTAGCTGCAGAACAATTCCTACTACAACAGAAATACAGATGTAGCTCCAGAAGCATCCAGAGAGCAAAGTGAAGGGTGAAGGAGCATGTATGCATCACACTGCCATACTCCATGCTCAGAATCCTCTAGGATAGATGAGTTCCTATGCAGCTCACAGAACTCTGCCATCCAGCTCCTTGAGGAGCTTGTGCATAAACATGACTGACCTGTTAATCCTTCAAAATATCATTCAGTCAGGATACAGAAGGATATTTTCAACATCTTATATTAAATATCAGACTAAAGTGCTTCAGCTGATACTGAGGGTTKTCTACATAGATAACCCAAGGCATCAGAGAATCACTAATGGGAAGAGTTGAAGTTTGATGCCTCTCCCTTCTTGAAACATTCAGTCAGCCCAAAGCTTTCTGCCTACATYCAGAATGCCTAAGTGCCTTCAAATGAAACATTATCACTTATATTACTGAAATGCAAGATATTAACATATTTACAGGTGGGACTCCTGAAGATAAAGTAAAATTAATTTAATTTCTCCAAGAGAARCTAAGACAAAATAGAATCCAGATTCATACTAGTCCCCAAACAACTAAAAAATCCAAATCCCCCCACCAACACAAACAATGAAGTAAGAAAAGAGTACTAAAAGGAAAGAGAGAGGATAGCATCAGAATATGTGTTAGTTTCATGGTCTACTGTATATTTTCCTTTAATAGTTTCTGCAATATTGGAAAATGCAGTGTAATCCCATTTCACAGGTGTCAATTAAATATTAAAATTCAGAGACTCAAAAYGTTCCTCAGACCCATAGTCTCAAGTTTAAGTACATGCTTAGTACTAAAGGCTTACAGTCCTAGAGCTTCGATAACTCTCCTTCAGGTTACAACCAAACCTTGTGTCATTAAACAGGTCTTCTAACTCAACACTAGATCACTTCTTGGGTCTAACTCAATAAGTTCTCTTCTAAAACCTTTGAACATCTGAATGTGTTTTTTGTTAGATGATGTTACATAAATCCTCTCCATAAAACTTATTTTACAATCATGTACAGATTTCTAAACATAACTTGTGTGTCCAAATATTTAAAAGCACTTTTAGRAGGAAGTGATGCAAAAGACAGAGAGAATAGAATAAAAGGTAATGGAATAGATTAGAACAGAACAGAATAGAACATGGGAAGAGACCTACAAGGACCACCCAGTCCCACTGCCTGACCACTTCAGGGCTGACCAAAAGTTACACCATATTATTAAGGRYATTGTTCAAATGCCTCTTAAACACTGACAAGTTGGGAGCATCTACCACTTCTCTAGGGAGCCTGTTCCGGTGTTTGACCACTCTGTCCATAAAGAAATACCTCCCAAAATATGGTCTAATCCACCACTTGTGCAGCCTTGAAGAAATCCCAGCAATCCTGGACAGCAGAAAAAGTAGACCAGCACATTTCCCTTCCCTTCCTGTCCTCAAAAAGYTACAGAGCGCAATAAGGTTGCCCTCCAGCCTCCTTCTCTTCAAGATAGACRAGCTTGCACAGGAACTAGGCAACTCCTCACAGTTCATGCCTTCCAGYCCTCTCACCACCTTTGTTCCCTCCTCTGTCTGTACTCCAAGACCCTCACAACCTTCTCAAATTGTGGGGCCCAGAGCTGCTGAGCACTGCAGGGAGGCTGCACAGCAGTGAACACAGCGGGACAATCCCCTCTCCTGTCACTGGSAGTGCCGTGATCGAGGCTCCTGGGATGCCACGGCACCCTGAGGGCTCACACTGAGCCTGATGTTGACAACTACTCCCCATGACAGTTCCTACGACATTTCCATAGGTAAGCTCCTCATAATTCCAAAGACCTTTCACTGGCATCTTGCAAACTGGAGGAAATGAGCCATGGGTATATCACAGCCCATGGGAATCTTCAGATCAAAACCTCCAATAATTATTGCCATTAATATCTTTCAACATAATGCTGTTTAATAATGATATCYTTGGGAGATTATCTGAATTAATAGGTCCTTAGGAGGAAGATAACAGACCAAAACTGAAAAAGTCCATGAAAAGTAGTCAAAAACTAAATAGGCACTTCTCAAAAACYGAAGTGTTAAGGAGTCAGCAGCAGTAGCCACGTGTATAGAGACAGACATTAAAATAAATACATATATATATAAATTAAAATGACATGATTCTTTTGTTCCAAAGCAGGGAAAAAGTCAAGCTAATAACTTTTTCCTTCCCAATTTCCTGTATGGACTATCTGCATGGATTTTTTTTTTCCAGTAGACTGAAAATAAAACTGATGTGATTATTCCAGGTGGCAGCAAGGGGTCAGCTTTTCTGTCTTCCAGGCAAAATATTGTGTTTTCCAAATACTTAAAAGTTCTTCTTTGGATATTTATGTGTTTTTAAAAATGGGATTTTCAGCAGGGAAATTTCCATTGCTGTGTGCTATACACAGGAGCTCAGAAAACATTCAGAGTTAAATGGCCCAAAAGCTCACCCAGACAGTGGTGGTGAGGGCAATATTTGAGAGAAATTCAGTCTGCTGCTGCTGAGTGAGTGCTGTTGGCTTCTAAGAGTTTTTCTGTCCCCAAATTCACATGGCTGAAGAAAAGGTTACAGCACAGCTGCCTTACCAAAATAGAGGGGGAAGCATCAYCCTGCCACCTCTGGCTTCAGCCATAACCAAGGACTGGGAGAAAACTAAACTTGTCCAGTCCTAGTTCCCCACTCCCTTTCCAAAAGGGACAAAACTGCTAGGTTACAATCTATTTCATACTATCAGGCTTCCCGACTCAACATCCAAATGCTGTATTTGCTTCCGGACTAAACAAAGATCTTTGGAGAATATAAGGTGTTC
>NW_026623250.1:3072896-3077448 GCF_030028575.1 Malurus melanocephalus | reverse complement strand
AAATACTAAAAAAAAAAAAGGGGAAATAATGTGCCACCTTATAAAACCGTTAGGTTCCAAAAACCTGATGGGAAGGCAGTAGGTTCTATAGAATTGGAAATAAAAGCAGAGTAGAGCAACAAAGCCAACTAGAAAAGTTCCAACAGCTTCAGACAAAGAATGTGTAGGAAGACTGGATTATTTAGCCTACCAAAGAGATGTTAGGTATGAGAAGGGGTGTCAGCAAAAGGACATAATAGAAATCTTTGAAGCATAGAAATCTATGAAGGACATAACAGAATCTATGAAGTAGAAGAAAGAAGGTGAATAGGGCTTGATTCTTCCTTATCTCTTTACAAAACACGTTTGTATCAAATGAAAATGCAACATGATAGACTCAAAACAAACAAGAGATTCTTCTCCAGCAATGGACATTCTCCAGGCATAGAACCTTGTGAGTACCACATAGTCCTGATGCTTGAGAATGAATTTAGGCGAATTCAAGGAAGAAAAAATGATACATACTTTGCTCACATGACCAGCGCTCCTGTTGCCTAAAGGAATTCCAGGCTACAAATTCCTTGAACCTAGAACACTGATTTTGATAATAATTATCTTGCAGCTACCCTGTTGTCACAATATTGCTTGCTTCCAGCTAGTGACCACTTGCAGAGACAAGTTAGAAGAGCAGCAGAACTTTCATGTACATCCCATTGAACTACCACATGTTCAATAGCCATGTTTTTCTTGCAGACAAACGGAATATGTGGTGCTGTAAAACAGCAGAAAAGAGCTATTCTGGTACACTGGTGACCTCTCTAGTTTTTCAGCAGTGGCAATAGGACTATAGCATGATTAGACACCTGTAAAATACTCTGACATGCATCCCATAACTTCCAAAGCTATCCTAATTTATGGATTTATAGCATCACACTCAGAAACACCATGTAAGTAAATACTTATGAAAGAGATTTGTGTTGGCATTCAGTTCCCTGGCCTTCATCCTCTGAATGTTCAGTAAAATGGAAGCTGTGTTCAAAAGGGAAAACTTTGCTCTGAAAGTCCTGTACCGTCTTTCATCTTGCAATGTTTTCAGCAAATTACTTAACAGCAAACAATCCAGAAAGTGAACTTTGTTCTGTTTTATCACACTGGAGCTTTCCCATCTGCAGCCAAAGCAAGCTCTGGGATCCCAAAGGCTGACTGCATGTTGATTTTACAGCAGACTGCACATACTTCTGAGTGCACCAATGACAGCTGTTACTATCAATACACCTCACTTTCCAACAGTCAGAAATTAAACCTTATTCACCTTTGAGCTGAAGGATTTCTCCACTTTTGACCATTTCTCATTAACCAGCTCATCTTCAGTTGCTTACATACCAGGTGTCTGAGATAAACACTGAGAAGGGTGGGTAGAAGTGACTCAGCAAATTGTTTCTGAAAGAAAAAAAAGTTATCTTAAAATTACTTTTTTCCTTTCAGAAACAATTTGCTGAGTTACTTCTACCCATCTTTCTCAGTAAAAGCATAAAGGACCACATAGAGCCCTCTGGATTCAGGCTTTTGTAATTTTACTTTTTATTACATAGCTGATAGAGGACAGCAATTTTCTTCTCCACGCTTACTTGCCTACAACTGAAAACATTCTTTCAGGCTGTAGTAACTATCATTATCGTTAAAAAAGTTTCATGTAATTCAGCCACACAGGAATCTTGTGGCTTCTTTTGTCCCAATAAACTATCCCATTTGACACGAATTACAGGCATTTCAATGGATGAGACACAAGCCTATACTATTCCTGGTCTGGAATTGTATCTGTCTTTCTGTTCTGTATCTGCACAGTGCCTATTTGAACCCAGATGGCAGTTCATGAGAAAAGTGAATTTCTTTTTATTATTGCAATAAGAGATAAACACAGTTCATCAGTCCTCATACATCAGAAATAAAAACTAAATTCTTGGAAACTGCAAAACATTTCTTCTGCAATTGTACAAGTAATTTAGCTAATAGTTTTTTAAGGGTTACTCGTACTTTCTTAATGCCTGTCTGTCTACCCCAGCTGTGTAGTACAGGCATGAGAGCAACACAGGGATAATATAAACATTTTAGGAAGCTAAATACACCTCACAACATTTGATGTTCCCAAGACACCACTTGGTGCGTGGTCAAGTTACAGATTATTTAGCTGTCCTGAGAATTTCCCTGACCTGTGATAAATGYGGCTAAAGTTTATCTCTCATTTCCTGCCTATTCCCCTCATCAACTCCAGCTCCTGGTTACACTGTCCAGCACCAAAGTCAAGCCTGAGTTTGTAACAGCTTAGGARCTTTGGCACGGCTTCTGCCCCATCCTTTAAGCTGGCTGCTTCCTGCTTTTTCGTCTCTCATGTCTGGCRTGAGTTGAATGAATCTCAACACTGGTTGTCTAAATACTGTGAGCCTACAGACAGCTTTACTTCTCAAGACCAGGCCCCTTTTAGTGAGATAAAAAATAGCAGAGAACTCMAAAACTACCCTAATTTAGTTACTTCACTTGCTCTCCATTTACTTAACTAGAAAATGTGTCTATTATTTCACCTCTTCCCCACGTGTCTTTTGTGGTTATTGTAAAGGATAGTGCATTCATTAGGTTTTCAGTTAATATATATTGTCTGCCAGCTGTCCCTGAGAATATATTTGCCTTTCAGCAGGTCTGCTTTAAGCTCCCTAGCACCCCTTTCATAGTGTCACCCTTGCACCGAACTGTATTGCAATTAAAGGGCAGACTGTGAGTTCATAAACATTCCAGTTTTAAAGTGTCAGAGTTGGTTTTTTTCCCTTATGGAAAGGAACCTGAAGCCAGTAAATCTGCTATTGAATCTGAGTGTATGGCAGAGTGAATGCTCCACTGGCRGGAGAGGAAGGTGACTGTCAACACAGAGGATTTATTTAAAACATGGCCATGCTCTCTTCTCACACCACATCTGACATCCTTAGCCAAGCTCAGCTCCACAGCCTGCCTTGCTCCTAGATGTTTTATCAAGCAACTTTTGACTGAAGGACACTGTGCATGCATAATGGTTGTACACATTTAAAATACAGACTTGGCTGCAATCTGCCCAGATTGATTGACTTATGTTCTGCAAAATTAGTGACTATGTGCAGGCCCAAGAACACAGCTTTCACTATATGAAATCAAGGGCTTGGCGTACACTGTATAGAAAYTGACAGTGAGCAGAAGATTTTTAATGAACTGTAGAAGGCAAGACAAATATTCCAGGTTCAATGAACTCAAATTGTGAATATTTTAGGCTGTGATTTTTCACAGGTGTTCATATGAGCATGACATCTGAATCCAGTTAGAATTCAGTGTAACTAAAAATATTAATTTGCAAAGGCCTTTTTAAASATTTCAGGATTCACAGGTTTGTTTTTACCAACAGCAATTTCTTCCATGTCAGTTTTGACTGATTTGAATAGCCATCTTCTTAGACTCCTTTTTCTCTTCTAAAGCAAGAGAAAACTGCTGCCCCAAAACATGAAAGACACAGACTACCTTACACAGTTACAAATGGAGTGAGCCTCATTACTGCAGAAAAACTTACTTGCAAAATACTGCAGAGGAGCAATTTTTTCTTGGGTAGAGGAGCAAGGAACCCAGCAGAAAAGCTGTAAACCCGAAAGGGGTAACGTTCACAGTGATGGCATGTATCTCAGTTGTATACTCATAAAGGCTGGTTTATGTGCCAATCAGGTCTTTAGATGCGAACTGTCTTCTTTCACCAGGAAAAGTAAAAATCTRACCCACTGTTTGTAGCAGAAGAGACATGGGGGAGACAAACAGAGTGGTGGGTGAGCAAGTACACGAGCACATATCTCACAGAAATTTTGTGAAGAGGATGCATAGCTATGGATGTGAGAATTACAGTAAGGGAACTGGTGGGAGGAGCAGCTGACACACAAATGGCTGTATGCATACTACAACTCAGAGTTATTGTTCATTGTCTTTSCACTAGTTCTTTTCCTAATTGTGAGCTGTAACAAATTCTTATTAACAAGTGAGTCCTGTTGCTTCCTTATTTTATTTTCCACAGAAATTTCACATTACCTCTGGTATTCTGCATCCTTATCAGAAGCCTATTTGGCAGGTGTAGATATCAATATGTTCTTTTCTTTGAGATGCAGCTGATGAAATTCAGCTGTCTTGCACTCAATCTCCTTACAGACCATGTCTGTTTACTTTACAAAGAAGACCAAAGCCTTACCTAAGGATTTTGTTTATACACCTTAAATGTCTGAAGCGGCTCTTATTCCAGGATCACATCATACAAGTAAAATTTTATGGGCCAATTAGGAAATCAGAGTGTAATATCACTTGGCCACAGATGCTTCTGGGTGGGTAGACAGAGATATGAGCAAATTAATTTGCTTAAAGCTTGGCTACACAAAAAATAAGGGAAACTCACAGGAAGTAGGAAGATAAGAATTTCTCCAGGATCATGTTGACAAATTTTGTTTTGAACTTGATTAAAACTACTAAAACCCATCCTATTTATTTTTCTCACTCTTTCATCTGGTTTTTGGTTTGATTT
>NW_026623250.1:3045121-3072109 GCF_030028575.1 Malurus melanocephalus | reverse complement strand
GAAGAAAACTACTAGATAGCCCTGATTATTATCCTTGTACAGGGCCCGATCATTGTAAATTTCTATAACAATTAACCCAGTCTTACAAGATTTTGGAGCCATTTGTGGACTCAGGAAATACAAACTCCATGTGGTGAAGTTCCATCACATGTTTTGTCCATGTTCCTCATTATCCTGAAAGAAGCTTCCCATATCAAAAGCACATCTGCTCACAGGAGAAAGAACGTCCATAAAGTAATGATAATGTGCATATGARATGTGCATCTTGCACTCATTCAGTAGCCACAGATGAATGGTACACCTTCAGTGGGGCTGCAAGAAGGAGCTAAGTCTGCAGCTGAGAAGAGCCCTGAGGATCTCAGTGGCACACACTGGAAAAGCCAAATTYCCTGCCATTTGCTCAGTATTTTCATCCAGCAGTGCTCCACTGTCAGTAAGAAAAGGTGGGAGGTTAAAAAAGAAAAATACAGAAAGAATGAGGAGAAAGAGGCAGAAGAATGATTGTATGCTGTAAACAATCTCCAGATGACGCAGGGTTAATTTACTTCTATTTTGTGAAGTTTTGATGAATCCTTATCCTCAAGAAWTTTTTTTTAAAAAARTGAATCTGAAGAGAGAAAAGCTAAATCAATATCAACTAAAAACTGTGCTCTGCCTCTTGGCTGCAGAAGCCAGAAATTGGGAAAAATAACACTTGTTTTCTTGGAAGGCTTCTATTAAGGATGCTGCAAAACAGAGGTAATGTGAAATCTCTGCAAAATGAAATAAAGAAGGAGCAGGACTCACTTGTAAGCGACTTTGTTACAGCCCACAACAATTAGGAAAGGAATTAATAACCCTGAGATTAGTTCAGCTGGTGACAGCACAGTGCTAAAAACCCTGATGTTGTGGGTTTGATCCCTGTATGGGCAATTTACATAAATTTGGATTCAATGATCCTTATGGGGTCCCTTTCAGCTCCAATTATTCTGTGATTCTGTAATGCAATGATAATAAMCAAAAACTCTAAGCTGCACTAAGCGTGTGGGTCAGTCTCATCTTAAATGACCCACAATCCTTGCTACAGATGCTGGCTCCACTGCAGAAGGGTTAAAACCACTTTTTCCCACAGCTGTGGGCCCTTCCTGGGAGAAGTCTGTAATAGAAAATTCGACTCATATTCACATCTTTCCTCAGCAGCACATCTCCATTCTGTTTTCAAAACCTTAATCCCAAAGAGTTGGACACTGTCATCACAATTGCTATTGCTGATGATATTGTCAGTGTCATCTGCCACTGTCATTTTGTGAAGAAGCCTTGCTCTGCTTGCTGGCATGCCATGATGTAAAGAAGCCTGCAGACCAATCCTGAAAATGGCACAATTTTGCAAACAGAGAGAATGTGAGGGCACATGAGAGCAATAGAGAGGATTCCTCCAGCACAATCCTCTCAGGTTTTTCTTTACAACCTGCATTCTTACCTGAAAAAAAAAAAAATTACAAAAGAAACAGAAAAACTCACAACCCTCCACCGAAACAATTTTAAAAATCATAACTCTCCACCAAACCCAAAGCAAAAGGAGAAAATGGGAAGACGAACTAAATAACCTGAAACAGATTAGAGAAGAAAATCAGAATATACGGTTCCTTAGCAAAGGGTAAAACCAGACAGTCAGGATTCCTCCTTTATATACAAATGTTGACGCAGCACATAGCAGATATGATTTCAGGGCATGAATTGCAGCAAGGTTGGGTGCCTGGGATTTTCTTGTGAAAGATTAAAGTTCACATTGCTGTGAAATGTGCCTGGCACAAGGCCTTAATTACCCTSGGTGCAGCTCAGAACCCATTCTTATAAAGTGTCTTTGGTGATGAAGAGTTTTCTGCACTGTCTCTGTGGCATGGTTGAAGTCTTCCCATGATGAAAGATAGTGTCATTTACTTYAATGGGGATTGCCCTTTCTAAGAGATAAACTCAGGTGGAAGACCAAGACCATGGAGGTTTGCACTGGTAAAAATGCCATGGTTATTTCGTCTTCATAATTGGAACTCCAGAAGTCTACTTTAATCCCCATTAAGGCACATGCCAGTCAAACATGTGTACATAACCTCTCAGTTTTGAATGGTGCTCAGATGGAATAACACAGTCTATGCTGACTTTTGTAAAAGTAAATACAGAAACAGATAGAACCAAATTGTCAGAGAGTGCAGGACCACTTCTGTGTAGGCCATGTCTCAAACCTGTGCTCGCCCTATCTCACTTCTGCWTTTAAGAAGCTTTATTTAACATTAAAGTTAATTTGTTTTATACTGTAGAAGCTTCCAGTTTGGTTGCCTGTGGTGGATAATGTGGTGGTCACAACACAGAGAAGTCCAGCTCTATTTGTAGCAGATGTGGCCTTAGCAATCTACGATGCTAGTGACTTCAGCCACTTCATCCAGCCAGACAACAGGAGGTGAATGTTGGCTTCAGATAGCCCTTGTTTCACTAAATTTATGGGGTCATTTACTAACAAGTAATTGTAATATATGAGAATGAAATACGACTSAGAAGATCGTACAACATCAATTTTGCCAATGTGTTTATGAAGACAGAAACATCAGTAAGAAATACAACAAAGGCAAGGGGCTCCCTAAAATGCTGTCTGAAAGTGAATTCCAAGGTACTGTAAGTGTGACACTACTTGGGATGCGAGGGGACAGTGATCACTTAGATCATAATTCTAAAGGCAGGACTACTTCATGAAGATATGTCAGCATCAGCAATGATAAAATAAAAAAAATATATGATCAAAATATTAAAACAAGCTTCTGATACAACAGCGACATGCAAGTTTCTTGAGCAGACTTTCTCCACTTAATATGCTGAATAATATATTCATAAAACAGTGATCAGGCATCATTAACTTTCCATTTGAACATAGGAATAGATTCAGTAATATTTACAATTTCTTGATTTCTCTACAGATCAATCATTTTCTGAACTAGAAACAAGCAACTTATGAAAATCAAATGACTAGAACACATGTATTCTAATAAAGTCTTGGTTAAATGAACTAACCCAAAAGGTACATCAATGTAGTTTACAGGATTAATACTACCAGTGAAGCACAAGATCATATAAATAAAATTTGGTTTGTTAYAGGATCATCAGTAGAAGTAGTACATGCTGTGATTTTCCTCCATGTCTAACAAAGCAAGTTTTCTGAAGTCTTAACAATACAGGTGCCAGTTTTAACTATATATACAAATGCACATTAATTTTGAAACATACAGGTTGATATTTATGTCAACAAAATTAYATTTAAGATCCTGTCACTCATGTATTTGTTTGCTGGTAATTTAAATGATAAGCAAAAATCGATGATATCAAATGGAACAAACATAAAATGTAACCTGCCTAAGTTTATATTCATCTACTTTACCAGAGTAATTTTTGTTTCTTCAAAACTAGATTAGAGAAAAATAAAAACATAAGGAGTTTTTGACATTGATGTGTTTTACCACAGGTGAGTCCTCCGGTATTCACCAAAGCTGAAGACTTTCCTTTTCAAAAAAGAGGATGCCCAAGCATCTCCAAGGGGAGAATCTCCAGCTTCATCTAACTATATATTAATGCATCTCCCATGCAATGTCTTCCATGCAAACTTATGTCTTAGTGACCTCAATGTATGACTGAAGTTGGTCAACACATTCAGAATTGATCTGTATAAATGAATGATGTGTTCACATTTTTGTCAGAAATGATATTAAAAAATAATCCATTGCTGCTGGAAAAAGGTCAGACTGTTTTACTGTTTGGCACTGTAAAACAAAGTCACAAATAGGTCTGATATAGGGAGGAAAAAGATTTTTAAGTCTTGCTTTCATATCTARTAAGCAAGAACATGAAATTATTAATAGCAAAGTTTCCCTTCAGTTTTTCATTTCCTCCTGCAGATATCTGATGCCATGACACCATTTACAAAGATCCTCTCTCTTTTTCTCACCAGAATTCTTTTCACACCAGACCCTTAATGCTTTAAACTAAATCAAGTCATGCAATTTTTCAGTCTGGGTGCTACCTCTTCCTTTCAGTTGAGGCCCAGAAAAATATTAGATAAGCTTTTACAGAAAATTAAAGCTATGAGGCAAAAACATTAGTGCATCCTCGCCAATCCAACAAAAGGCTTTGTTCACCCACATTCACCCATGTAATTTCAATACCTGACAATCTGCAAGCAAGTCCCAAGGTTAAACAAGCAGCAGCAGCTGATCAGTTACAATTTTTTCTTCCTTTATCACGCATAAGCTTTCATTATGCATCTATGATAGCCCTATAGAGAAAATAATCTTCTTACCAGCTTCTACTTGAAATTAAATCCCACTATGCTAAATTGCCTCATATGCCTAAGCAGTACAGACCTGAAACTTCATTTTTGTAATATTTACTGGCTATTCTTCATTTATTATGAAAGAAAAATATCAGAGCTTTTCTGGGCACTTAATTGGTAGAATGGCAAAACATTTAAGAGAAATTTCAGAATATCAAATTTTCTATGACAAAACTTAAAGTATTTGTACCTCTTCCCAAAGTTTACTACTTATTTTTAATTTCATAAATAGGTTTTGAAAACCCTAAGGTGCTTTATTTAATATAGTTTTTCTCAAGATTAATTTTCCCCTCTAGTTGAAGAGGTCTAGCTCTCTCATACAGGAATATATATAATAGTATTTATTGTATGTGTGTATAATGTATTCACAGACACAGAACAATAATTTCACAGAAGCAGGATAGCAACGTGCATTAACACCCTGGTTTTCAGTGCTTTGCCTTTGTTTATAGAGATTGGACACAAAAGACCAATATTCTCAATTTTCTTTAATTTTTATATATAAATTTTTTTATCTTCATAAAATATTTATATRGTATTTTTATATGTTTTATACATGGAAAACTGTTTATACTAATTTCATAGTTTTGCTTTTGTGGATTTATAGCTGTTTTGAATTAGTTTTTCTTATTTCAATAAGTTTCTATTCAGGTGGAACCCACACAATCTATGGAAAAATAGCACCCAGGCAGAAAACCAGGTTATCTGAAACTATTCTAAAACTACTTTTAGTTAAGCAAAGACAGTTTTTATCTGGTCGTAATACTTTTATCTCTGTTGTACCACGAACGACCTTCTAGAAAAAAAATCTCAAATCCCGTCATCCAATAGGATTTAAAACACCATTAAGTGTTTTAACACAGAATTCATCTTTCAAACATCACATTAGTCTTAACATTATTGTGATCTRTAAGTGAATGTTTCCTCTGTATGTCAGTGATCACAACAATCTTTAGAAGAGATCACTGTTCTTCAAGAGAACTGAAACACTGAATGATGAGTTGCCCAACAAACTGTCTATGTCTGGAATGAAGCTAATCTATAGTAGGAAGGAAAAACCAGTTTGATTTCATACTCCAAACTCATGGCAAAACATGACTGATATACATAAAATAGTTGCATCTAAATAAAACTCTCTAATTCCTAGTCAGGAAACAGTCCTGAGACGTTTCCTGGTAAAACGTTCTTTTTCTTTTCTGCAATCACTGATTTTATAATCTAATTTATTGTCTTCATTATACATACATACATATATGAATGCATAACTACATAAACACCTTTCCTCATCTTTAACACTGCTAATATTAGCAAAGGTAATCATAAATGGCCACTTTCATCCTATGACCCTAGTCTGTACTCTTCATGGCCTGATATAATCAATGTACAATACCCAATTGTCTCAGACAAGAAGTGAAAAAAATGCAAGAATTTACTAAGTTCTACAGCTACATCTGACATCAAGGGCTTAAAATTAATGCTGTTAAGCTAGATCTGCAAATGGCATGTGCAGCTAGAATTTTAAAGTCTAGAATAACACTACCTGTGTATGAACGGCAATCTTTGTGTACAAATATACACACACATATATATATCTATCTAAAATCTTTCAAGAAACCAGAGAAAGCCATGTAGGTGTTTGATTTGGAAACTCGAATATTTATTATTGTCTTTTTATTGTAGTCTTTGTCATAGTGATTACATAAAATAAGGAAAAGGGTGTAGCACATACATTCAACCATGACTTGAAGGAGGCCTTAAAGACTCTGAACAAGATCCCTGTTCATCAGTCCCTGAACTAAACAATGTAGCGGCAGTGTCCTGCAAGGCCTATTTTTAATTTTTTTTCTGATGACACACAGGTAGGTGGAAAGAGTAAAGTGCAATTTGATGGAGCAAAGGTTTTTCCAAGGAATTACGCATCAGTTGCTGGCACCAGAACTTGAAACATATGAAAGGTGACAGGTATCAAGTGACACAGCAGAAGCAAAACTTGAAGAAGATGGCAAAGGAATATGATATAGAAATTAAGGGGATGGTTTAATAATTTAACACCTGACTGAAGCTTCAAAATGTTTTKAATTCCTCAAAAGGTTTTTATATAATCTCCAAAACACTCTCCCACATAGGAAAATATGTTTTACTGCTGCTTGGATCTATGTATGTCATATATTGCTTACAAACAGCTATTTGTTTTCAGTTTGATTAATAAGTTCCCAGAAGCTTCCCCACAGAGCCTGGGGAGCTGCTCCGTTCATTCCCCTCTGACCTTCATGTGAGACTAAAGCTATGAACAATGCTGAAGCAGCAGGACCCGTAATGCGAGGCTTCTGCACATGAGCATGCTTTGGGAAAGCAGTGACCCCTGCCCAGCCTGCTGGGACTGGCAGGAGGACCAAGATGGTAAACTGTCACATACTATTCAGATCACACAGGACTAAACAGGCAGGCTGGTGGCAGTAACATTAATAATCTAGAGCTAAATCCTTTAGCTTTTGGGTCCCTTACACCTTTGATAAGAACAAAGAGTCATAATGGGAAACAGATTGTTAGGAGCTGCGGTCTTTTTTGTTACATCAGACATATTGAAATGAACTTATACATTCCTCATCCACATTTGATCTACTGATTAGACAAACCAAAGAAAAGGGATGTTTGCTGGGAGGCTGCAGGTAGTTGCATTCCAGGTTTAAAGGACCTTAGCATTAGATTGCAAAGTAAAAATTAAAGTAAAAAAAAAAAATTMTTCTTTACCTGATCCTTCTGGATGAGCTGCTGTTAACACTGATGACATAGCAGCATTCATCAATGTCTTTAGGAGGAAGGAAATTCCCTTGCCTCTGCTTTCACAGAGGCACATTATTAAAGAATGTACAGAGCACAGATGTGTCTCCTGCACTCGCCTTTAATGCACATATCTTTAACAGTCGACAGAGTTAACAGTTGGCTTTTTTGTACTCTGAAGTTTTGAGATCAGGCAGTTTCTCAGTGGTAGCACAGCAGATATGCACTGGATACACAAATGCAATTTTGCACAGCAGCCTTGCATAATACCTTCAAATTTTTAAGAAGTACTTGGGAAATAGGGGTTTGTCATCTGCCATCTATGCAAAAGTGAGGTTTGTCGTTCTAGACAAAAGGTCCACTTCATGGTTAATTGCAATTCCAGGAAATATACTTTCGGGACTATTTCTTATGGTCAAAGACCCAACTGCTGCACTATCATTAATATTTACATTTAATAGTAGGGCTGCCCTCAAAACACACCAGGGAAGAATTTCATAGACGTCTTGAAATGGATGTTCACTTTACCATAAAAAACWTTAAAATACAATGTTTTCTTACTAATACCTTACTAACATCAATCTAACTTGCAATGTAGATTAACAGTGCTAATAAAATAAAGGAGAAAGATTCATTTCAAAGCAGTAGGCTCAGGATATCCAGTCTTTTCTAGTTTGACTTCACATGTAGGAGATACCTGTATTGGTAAGCTCACAAATTCAGTGATATTTAAGTGTCGATAAATGAAATGGTCTGATGTCAAGCAAATATTATTTCTACTTGTATACTTGCTAAAATAACCAGAAATCTGGTGTACTATAATGGTATAAAATAAGATAGATTACACTACACTTAAATTTGGAAAACTTCAGTAAGCAGAAGACTTAAACCCTAAGGCAACTCAAGTACTTTAATGCTATATATTTTATTTGCTATTGGAAGGGAAAATAGTGAGTCATCCAACAGACAAGATTAAATTTCAGAGTGAGCGTGTCTCTAATTGAAAGTGTTAAAGAGAGAATTTTCTGTTAAAATCTATCGTTATATTCTAACTAACTAATCCACATAATGGATTTCCTATGCAAAAATACAGATGTTAGAAGAAACACATTTCTATGCATTTAGGTTGCTATCATGCATCCTACTTCATAGAAGGCAGAACTCAGTAGAAAACTATATTTAGGTATCAACACTAGCAAGCTTACACAAGGAGGTTTTCTAGAGTGGAAATCTGCAGCTGGTGGTTGCTAAATTGGCTTCCTTAAATTTGAAAGCCTGTTCCACAGAGAAGTTTAATTGGTCTAATTGTTGTGATCAGTCCCCTCAGATGTATGGTAGACTAGGAAGTTATTTTTCACTTTATAGCCAGGTAGAATCAGGCCCTGTCTACTTCGACAATTTAACATTGCACATATTAACAATTTAACATTGCACAGTGCATTTTAACTGGTTTGGTTAAGGAATATAGGACCAAAATATTTACTACAGATACTGTTTTGTACTGTACCTCAACCTCCATTACAAGTTCTGAGCAATCAGTGCAGATCTGAACATCATATCAACATGTCTATACTTGCACCAAACAAGTGCACCACTTGACTACTTTCCTATTCCAGTTGTTGACAATATCCTGGAGGATGCATAGCAGAAGATTTAATACACTAGGCAAGCTTCTGCAAACCATGTTTTCGTTATCATACTCCATAATGCAAGACAGTGAACACTTTAGCTTTGAGTTATTTGTCTCCTAGACATATCTTTTCTCTGTACAGTAATACAGCAGTTTATCCATATTGTCATTGAAATACTATATGCTTAGAATTTCTGATTGGGAGTAGAAACCTTAAAATCAAGTACAAAACAAGGTGGACACTTTTTTTCACATAATTTCCATGTGTTTAGAGTTCATAGTTCCTCCCTCATCTTTGAGAGGGGAGTAATACAGCCCAAAAGAAACTAGAGGMTCCAGGAAAACATATTTATCTTGGGAAAACAAAACTTTCATTTTGTCATTTCCATGTGCAGTATATATTGCTTTACAAGTTTTCAGTTACAATTCATGTTAGTATCTACTTCTATTGCTTTTCTCATTCCTTGAAGTACATGTTGTTGAGAAGAATGGCAGGTTCCTTTTGGTACCCATTTCTGTAGTGACAGGAACCATCCAGACACTACATGGCCTGTGCAGCAGCCCTTTGGCAGAGAAATTACAGGACAGAGCCACAGCTCAATGCACTGTGCTTTCTGCACTCCTCTTGTCCTGTGGTAACATATCAGGGAGACCTGAATGCAGTTCTGGTTTGCTCGGGGTTTAGCAGCCTTACATAGATTTGCTGATGAGGAGGGTTATCTAGCTCCTCATAATGCAACTGGAACATTGCTTCCAAATGTTAATTTTGGAGAAATAGAACTTTTGCTCCCAGCAATGTATTGTTAAGATCCCTCTACCTGCTGATCCATCAGGGTGGCTGTTATTGGGCTTGCCATCGCCCTGACAGAGCTCCCACACCTTAGGGAGAACAGGAAATAATGGGCCTGGGTGGATACCTACATGTCAATACATGCATTTTTCATGTGTTTTTTCTTCAATGTTAGCACACTCAATTAAATACTTTTCAGGTAACATGAGATGTCASGTAAAGGCACAGATTTAATCAATATACATTATTACCTAGTTGACTAGAAATAAGCAAAAGCTAAAAATAGTTAGCTAAATGTAGCTAAAAATGAGCCAGAGAACTGAAATTATAGGACAGCAAAGGACGTTTCAATGATAAAATCAGGACCAGACATGGTAAAATCACTTGCACAAGGGCATATTTGGAAATGCTGGTAATTTATGTGTTGGCTTATCTGAGTAAGGTATGCCACCAATTTGACAGGTTACAAAGGTTAGCCATATTAGTTAAAAAATGTTGTCAGATGATATATATTTTTCATTCTTTTAGTTTTCCTTACCTATTTTCAGGCCATCCAAGAATCATTTTTCCTTGCCAGGTCTTGAATTTAGATGACATTAACCAGAGATCTAATTCATTAACAGCTTCCATTTCTACCTGCATAGTGACACTAATGACAAGTTTGTGCTGTGCTTTACTGTCACATAAAAATGCATTTATACACACAGTCTGATAATGTGAGAATGTATTTAGACATCACTAATCCAGGATAGTGACAGCTATCCACATCATTCTGCATTGGAAAGTAGAAATTAATACACTGCCCTGTGGAACCAGAACCAAACAAAACCAAACCCCCAAACAAGCAACAATAAAATCACTAGGTAAAAAAGGATGTGACTGAAACAATACACAAGGGCTAAATGCAACTCTAGAGACCTTGCTACAACCTCAAATAGTCCCATTTAGCTTGCTCTCCCTCATTATTCGCTTATGCTATTCAAAGCTGTTTATTTTCCACACCATCTTTTCTCTTAAACAGACATTGGCCACATTAATTTCCCAGCTGTCATTCCTATCACCTTTCTGCAGTATCAGCCTTCAGCTTCACCTCTGCTTCCTGTCCTGCTGGGAATTTTATTTTTGTTTATAAAGATGCCTTATGTTTTAACTTTCTTGCTTATTTATAAACGAAATAGCCTATAATCTGAAACAGAATAATACCCACTTATATTTTAACATTACTGATTAAAATATCAATTGAGACCTCAACACAAAACATTTACAGATATACTTCATTTGGACGCCAGTTAGACTCCTCCCTAGCACCAAATGTTCAAGTTTAAACAAAATAAAGACAGGGAAGGATCTACTCCATCCACCAAACTATTTGGTATCATAGAAAAGCCTTCATCACTTGGCACTATGCACTTGGGATAATAGTTAAATATTCATTGAGCCAAAGAGAAGGAGACAAGGACTTTCAGGCTCAGTGGTTAGGGCACTGAGGTGGGAACAAGAGATTCCAGTCTCTGCTTCATTGAATATTTAATTATTAATAAAGCAGAACATCTCCAAAGATAACATTAAGAAAGATTGTCTCAAGAATAGACAACTACCTGCAGAGTATTGCATGGTGAAACCTGGATTTAAGTCTCTGCCTCTTAGCAGATGTGGTAAAGATTCAAAGCTCAGCCTTTGTAACATCAGAGTACTCAAATCACTGGCAGTGGAGTAGAATAACCCTTAATATCAGTACCTCACCAAAATCTCAGCCTTTTTACACATCATAGGAAGGGTCCAGAGTCCTGTCCTTTCAGGATTTTGGTGTGGCCTAGTAGCTGCAGCTAGCAAAGAGTGTGGATAGAAATCCACTTTTGAGCAGAAATTTCGGGACTGAATGGCAGAACTGAGTCCAGACAGCCCTGCTTAAGCTTTACCACATTGAACCAGTGACGTGCAAGGCATAACAGCATAAAAAGTCATATTTTTACATAAATTTATCTTTTGCTATTGGATATCACTGTAAGAAAATGTGAGGATTTGTTTCCATGTTCTACATATGACATGGTTTGACTTGCAGATTACACTTCCACTGTTATTTTACATAAACCTCTGATTTTTTAAGTGATTGTTTTCAGCWAAATACTTTGTCTTCTTATTCCTGAAAACATATGAAAATAGTAAAATATTTGATTTTTTTTCTGTTTGGAAGAATAGATTTAGAAAAGTTTATATCAGACACTGGGCTTGAATCCCCTAGTCTCTGCAGACACGCTTTACAAGTTAAGCCACAGAATTTTCTAAAAAGGAGTTCAAACCGCAAGTAGAAWTTTTTTGTCTGTTTTTTCTCTTCGCCTTATATAAGGCAGGTTGTAACCATTTTTTTTAAAAAAGCATCTCACATAAAAGCAAGATTCTCATCCCATGAATAATAAAAGAAGTATTATTTGCACCAATGCCAACACCTGTAGCAGGGTTAAAGTAAAAATTTGCTATTTGAGCTGAACTTTCTTTCCAATGCTTATTCTAYGGGACATAGACACTGAAAAAACAGGGGCTCCTTATCCCAGCAGTGCACTCTGTATTGATAGTTTTAGACAGAATTACAACTACAGCCCTAAGAACTAGGTGTTCTTTCTTCCTGGTGAAGCAACAGATTTCCTCCCTGTGCTTGACTAAATCATTAAGCTCCAGTGAGCCAGATCTAAGTATTTCAGCACTACCTCAGGTGGATTGATAACAAGAGTCCTTTAAGTAACTCATAGATGTTCCTTTTTTTCCCACACTGCTACAAGGGGATAATGCTCTCTTTTCCCCATGGAGAGGTGTGAAGCTCAAATCTTTAAAATATTTAAATCTAACAGAAATCTCACATTGAAAATGGTGGAGACCAATAAAATTTACTTGTACTCTTATGTATGATTTCCTCAGGCACAACAGTCTGTCTAGAAAATTAATATTAAAATAATGACCAAGTTCTATTTGACCAAACCTTAAAAAATACCACTTCATCCTATGTGTAACATTAATAAAGTACCTTAAAAAGACATTCTGTTTCTTTATCATGTATACTGGAAATATGCATCTCAATTCACTGAAGAAAAAAAATCTGGGAGATGCATGTTGAAAAAGTGAAAAAAGTTATATATTGCTAAGGCAGTGTACTTTTTAGAGTTAAAACAGTWATTTGCAGCAAAAATCTACACAATATCCTCTATTCTTCTGTTATTCTGTGAAGAAGAAGACTTTTTGAGAATAGACTTGTGGCTTCTTTTATTATACCAGAAGGTTTATACCAAACAAATGAAAGTGTGACTTAATAAAATGTAAAAATTATACTGTCCATCCTAGTCAGCAAACAATGATCACTTCCTATCCAAGTCCTACTGCTAATGGAACTATCTATTGTTATTGTAAAAAACAACAATAAATCATGACCTTTGGTGTGGAGGAATGATATGTAGCTGTGAAGCTACAGCCACAATTCCAAAAGAAGAAACAAAGGGTGGAGCAGTTGAGAAGTCCCTTGACAAAGCAACCTGCCTGTTTTAGAGAGCTGGCAGTGCACCTCACTTGTGAGTCCAGCTCTCTTACTGTTACCTGCATTTTCTACGAGAGTGCTAATGATAAGCTTGAAGTGACCACAGCAGGTCAGAGTGACTCTAGGCTGCAGTAATAAAGCTAGAAATAAATACATGAGTAAAGGCCAGTCAGGGGTAAATATATTTTGGAGAGTAGCAGATGTTGTCTACCTTGACTTGGGCAAAGATTTTGATACCATCTCCCATAAAATCCTTATAAGTGAGCTAAGGATATGTGAGTTAGATGAACAGACAGTGACAAGGATCCCGGGATGCATCAGGAAGATGTGGCCACCAGGTCAAGGGAGCTGATCCTCCTCTCTGCTCGGCCCTGGTGAGGCCACATCTGGAGTGCTGTGTCCAGTTCTGGGCTCCTCAGGACAAGAGAGACAAGGAGCAGCTGGAGWGTGTCCAGTGAAGGGTCACATCTCCTGATGAGGAGAGACTGTGGGAGCTGGGCCTATTTAGTCTCCAGAAGAGCAGACTGGGGGCTCATTAATGTGCATAAATATCTCAAGGGCAGGTGCCAAGAGGATGATGCCAACATTCTTTTCAGAGTGTCTAAACACAGAACAAGGAGCACAAATTAAAGCTGAAAATGTTCCAGCTCAACACAGGGAAGAACTTTCCACTGAATGTGTCACTGGAGGAGGCTATCTTGGGAAGTCCAGGAATCTCCCTCCCTGGAGACATTCCAAACCCACCTGCATGCATACCTATGTCACCTGCTCTGTGGCTCTGCCTTGGCAGGAGCATTGGACTACATGATTCAAGAAGTCCCCTTCAACCCCAACAATTCTGTGATTCTGTGAAGTTATGATGCATGATATGCTTTCTGCTCCAGTCTTCACAAATATAGTTACTCTGTGTGCATTTATTTAATTACATAAAAGACAGCTATGGAATTCTTTCTGTCCCTGAAAGGTAGCTGATATTAATGAAAGTCTCATTGAATATTTTTTTCTATTTATAATACACCTTTCCTATTATGAAATTGTGCCACATAAAAGTGGCACATAAAAGATTTTGGATGTCCTTCAATATTGTATATGGCAATTGGTATAGCAAAGTTGGATATCCAAATACTGAATTAAGAAACATGCAACATTTTCTGTTTATTCTGGTTTTACTCTTTTATCTCAAAACTTAATTTTGTCAGTTATTTACTAAATATGAATAGTCATCTGTAAAAATCTTAGACTTATACCAATATTGCAAAGGCTAAAATCTTGGGTTATAGTGTTTGTGCTTGGATTTAGCAAGATAATATGGTGGGATTCAGAAACATTTCAGTGACTTTGGASGAAGGGATTACAACTAACAATGAGCAAAAAACTTTACAACAAATTACAAAAATTACCTGAAATCAGGATATTTTTCTGAGTCTGTCAAAAGTACAAAAGGTCAAAACCATTTAATGTATTTTCAATGTAGTAATTGCTGTGCAGTCATTCTTACTACCCTGACATTGCCTTCCTGATGGAATTTCTCATACTGGAACAGAAGGATGTGGTACAAGAAGCAACTTTCCCTAAAAATGTACAAAGTCATTTGATATCCATTTTACTGGCAACCATGAGGATGGATTGATTGAAAATGCATCCAGTAATGGAAAACAGCCACTCATTGATAAGCATTGTGTTTAATCCACTCTTCCGAAATCACATTCCCTCAATTCATGCTCCACGCACATTTCCACACAGCAACAGCCACCTGCTCTAAGGACCACCCTTTTGTTTATCACTGATTAGGACCTGACTTATTTGTTTCATATCTTCCCAGTACTAACAGATCAAATTAGTACAATAGCAAATACAAAGGGTGATCCCTTGACTGATCTTTGACATTAAAAATTGTAACCTTCTCTACATTAATCAGCAAGAGATAAGGTTGTTTTAATAGAAATGAAGCCAGGTTAATTTGTAATACTTCACAGGTTGCAGGCTGTTCTTGGGTTTTTGCCTTTTTATTTTCCTTCGGGTGACCAATGCCTATGTACTATCATGATGAAAAGCACCAGCTTACCTAAGAACTAACTCAAATGTTATCAGCCTTCATACTTAAGCAGATTAAGAACACATGGACATATTTTGATCAATGATGTCTATTCATCACTATGATTCATGATACATTGGAAAAGTTTCTTACGGGTAGTGAATTTCCTGGAAAAAAGCGGGACACACAGAGGGTGGGGGCAGAAAGTAACACACTCTAGTAGCAGATAGGTGGCTTAGGAAAGTTCATTTTTTTTCTTTGATGCAAAAAGGCTCTGGACAGTATTATTTTCCAATTCCACATCAGGATAAAACCAAGACACTTGAAAATAATATGAAAAGTTTCTATGAAAGTCTTTACTGGAAGTACAAAGAGATTCAGAGAAGSCTAATGATGGGGGATGTTATTTGGGATGCAAAAGACGCAGCTTTAAGTCCTTGGTATGCATTATGTACAGGCATGACTGTCTGGTCCCCTGTTTCCCCAGTGACTGTTCTAACTTCTAAACTGATATGACAAGTTGTGACTGAATTTATCCTGTGGAGTTCTAATTGTGTAAATAATTGAGTGCTTTTTGGGGCAGAGATTTGAACCTCATTCTTCCTAAAAGAGTACTCCTAACTGCTGGGTGGTACAGCTCTTCCTCTCACTACTTTTTTCTGGTTCAATGAATATTGAATATTTTATATAAAGTAGAGCTGTTCCAAGAAGAAAAAAACAGAAGAGCAAACTATTTTCTTTTAGCTTATCTCTTTACTTTGACTAGCTGCTACACTGTCATGTGTTTCCATTAAAAACATCTGTCTTAGCACCACACAGTCTGTCAAATTCTCTTAATCCTCTTTTGAAGGGCCTTCTCTTCCCGTTGGTCTTATACTGCATCTTAATATTTGGTCAGTAAATTTTTAGTATTCTCCCCACTAACTTTTTGAAATGGGCTCAATTTTTGTGAAAATGTTCATTTTCACTGCCAGATTTTTCATAACTTTCATTGTGATCACATTTKATTTCGATTACTTTGCTATTGGCAGACAAAACACCATGGAAAGGAACAAGTGATAAACTTCAGTTGAAATGGAGGAACAGAGGGGGAAATGAAGATAACAAAAGCTAATATGACATTACTTCAAAGTACAATGAATATAATGACAAGAATCCTCCTTTGTTTGGCATTTGTCAGAGAAAAACTCCAGTGAACTTTTGATGTGACAGGAACAAATGCATCTTTACTGCAGTCTTAAAAAATAGAACGTCATGAAAAATAATACTAAAAACATACATTAAAAGAATAATATTAATGGAAAAAGAGGCCACAAAGAAAGGCTGCAAGTTTTTCYCATTTAAAACAGAATGATGTATTCAGGTGAAAAAAGAAGTCATGAAGACAGGATTGAAATATGGAYAATACTCAAGAAATGGAACAGACCTCTTCAGCATGTCCTGTGGCTAAAGTGTACTTCAAAGTGTACTCCAAAGTCCTTAATAGAAAAGTCTTAAGTATTGTCTTCAAGGTTATGACATACCCAAGAAAAAAGACTTAATGAGCCTTCTTGCTGTTTTATATTAAAATAAAATAATTTTAAAAGTCTTAATTGTCATAATGTGTCAGGAGAAAGCTCAGAGAGTGAGGAACACTGTCAACAGATTGGAACAATATGCTTCTTTTCAGTTCACAGTTTAAAACAAGAAATATATCAATTTTCTTGAAATTCAGCTATTACCAGCTTCAAGAAAGCCTTTGAAGTGCAAGTGTTATGTACTCATGAAAAATTTCTATCAGCCCAACATCTGTGCTTCTGTGTGACAGTTGTCTGAAATGTRCAAATAGTTTTAAATTCTGGTATATGGGCATATCATACTATGTAAACTTCTGTAGTTAGTGTTTCTTAGAGCTGGATATGCTACTCTACCGAGATTTCAAAACCCCTGTATTTTAAAACATTCTGTTTAAGTTGTTGCAGCTGTAGTCTTTGCACCACACTTCCAATTTTCTCCCTTCTTTTTTAGTTTGTTTGTAGAGTTTTGAAATGTCTGGGTCACCAGTGATAGGTGTAGGAATCCAGATCTTTATTTGCTTGATCATGATTCTAAATGTCATAAGGTATCTGCGTCAGTTTTCCTCAATATGTGGTCTCAATAAGTACTGGATGTGAATAAAAAAGGTTAAATGTCATACTGCTGAATGACTGGAATCTTTCCGGCTCAGAAGATTTAAACATTAAGACACCAGGATTTTATCTCACTCTGAAGTGAAAGATCACTTGAAGTTATTTTCTAATCCCAGAGAAAGGAGCAACTTGTTGAGTCTGTACCCTTTTCCTGAAGTGTCCATATAACACAGCTCAACTTGTAAGAATGAAACAATGCGAAAATAATTTATAGTTCTTGACTGTTTCCAACTGACRCATTCTTCTTTTCTATCTTTCTCCCTATGTTGTTCCCCAATGCACTTAGTACAGAAAGTCCATCAGGTCCAGACAAAGCCAGTTGTGTTTTTGGTCAGTGAGCTGGCCCAAACCAGAACACTCCCATCCGTCACTGATCACTTTCTGCCATCATTATTTCCAGCAAATTAAAGTTCTAAATTTGGTCTGAAGAATGTAAGGAAAGTTTAATGGCCCTACAGAATATTATCAGAAGCCATTGTTCACTATTTTCTTATGTTTCAAGCGAAGTCTTAATTATGGTATCACAAGGCATTATGCCAAGAATGCCATTTTGTTTGAACAATCCCATTATCCACCTTTTTGCCTTTTGTAATTCAGCTAGATGGTATTTTTTCAATTATATTTCCATTTCCACTTTCAGCAGTGATGTAATTCTATTTATACTCTTTTCTATTACTGTTTCTTGGTAAATGGATTAGTTTGAATGTTTGGATATTATTTTTTGTTTACATTTCAGAATTAGCAAAATAAATACTCTAGTGTATGAAGAATTTTTAAGTAAAACTCACTTTCCTTTGGAATATTATACATCATTTCATAAAGAGCTCACCCTGGTTTTAGCTGTTTGGAGGTTATAGTAAACTTAGAATGATATTCTAAGGAAAACATAAGGGAAAATGAAAAGCCTTCTCTCCTATAAGAACTTTGTCTAATGGTAGAAGAGTAAGTGGATTTAGCTGCTATCACATAATGTATTTGTGACCCTTTTACACTTCAGATCAGTAGATCAGTGYAGCTGAATAATATCTTTCTTGGTAGAAATCCAGGACTGAAGTACAGAGGCAGAAAGGCACAGATAGAAAAAGTTACAGAACAAAGTTATACTGAGAAATGGCGAGTGCTTGTCATTCTAAGTATTCAAGCTGACAAGACTACAGATGTAGAACACATTTTTACTCCATCAGACTATGTGGCTTTACCCTTCTTGTTGTCATCTATTTTCTTGTGACTCGAGGATGAGATAGAACATAAAACCTCTACATCTAGGAGTGACAAGGACACAACAAAGACACATTAAGAGAGGCATCTTTGATTTGTTCTTCCAGGGCAAATCTCAGTTGTATCAGTGGGATAGGACAAGCTGACAACATTCTCTGCCACAGGTGGACAGCTTCAGGGAAGGAGAACAACACAGTGCACATCTCTCTGCTGAGAACTTGACAGTCATTGCTKCAAGAAAGAAAACTCCTTCTGTTATCTACTGACTTCTATTGAAAACTTTCCAAAATAGCAMTATTCTCTCTTAAAATTTCAATGTAAAGGCTACTTCATTTGCAGCAACTTATCTTTTTTATAAGATGAAAGTATTAAATCCTTTTTCCTGAAGGGACTTTATTTACTTTTCCATCTTATTTTATTTTTTAAAGACTGCATTATGTGCTGGCTCATCCTTTTTTCAGTGTAAAGAAAAGATCAGAAAAATTCTAAACTGCTATTATTTTGCTTTTCATCTTTTTTTCTTTAGTTAAAGCAATAAGGAYTATAATATATTCTTCTTGTGAATACATATACATATTTCCAGATATCAAAGGCTGAGATGCGGTCTGGCATTTTCGAATGATGCATAACATGACAGGACATAGACTGTAATTGCTGTGTTGTAACAGACAAACTATTTGGCTAGTGAAAATGCTACTTCCTCTTTTATTAAATTGGCTGCTGTTTTATACTACAGGCTACATTCTGAGGACAGGAACTGTTCAGCTTCTAGAAGCCGACAATCATTTATTCCTCCAAACTGTTAATTAAAATAGAAGCACAATGCCTTTTGAATCAGATTTAGCCTGCATTATTGGTTCTGGGTTTTGAAATGGAGATTGTTGTTGGCAGCTGCTGGCTGCATACAAAAAGTTAAGACTTAAAAGAAAAATTTCTTCTCATCGCATGGAAGTGCAAATTACGCCCTTTCTTTGTGATGAACCAAACAAAACTGCTTAAGCTCTAGAATATCACTGCAGAATTAGGCCAACCTACTGGGATAATTTCAGTGTTGGAGAATCAGCAGTATTTGTGGGTCTTCAGTAAAGAAAAAACAATGAATAAAAATAAAACAGAAGTTAGTATTATGTAAGGCTTTGCTTTGAAAAACACCCAAAAGTTATCATTTAACACAGCATTATGTACTTTCCTATATCTTCTTAGTGCTGGAAATGCATTTTGTGTTATTCATATGGAAATGATCTGTTGCCATTACCTTTACGACATTAAAAACCATGATTTTTCCATATTTTTCCAATATTCTAAGAAGGATAGTTTTAAAGCATACATACAGACAACCAATTTAATCATACAGATAGCCAAGCAGACAAGAACTAATGCAAAGAAGGCAAAAGTAATCCCTGCAAATACTCATTTGAGCTCTTAAATAAAATCACTGATTTGCTAATTTTTCTTTTTTTTTTTTTTTTTACTTTGCATCTCTGTTGTGTTACTTTCCAGTACCTATGGGTGAAATGAGATACTTATCATAAATATTCCCAGAAATATTAACTTTAACTGACATTACAGTCATAAAAATATGTTTCAATTTGATATTTATTATACTCAGCAACAAAATATAATCAGTTGAAGCTGCACAATCAGCCACAGCAGCCTTAATTTGGAATATTCAAAAGAAACYTTGAAATAAATTTTAGACCTTGCATAGGGTAAAATGTCAAACTCATTCACAGCCATGACTATTCACAAAGAAAATAGAATAAACACATTATTTGTCTCCAAACCAAATTTTTTAATGTTAAAAATTTACAGGGTGCTGTCTGTTACGGAACATGAAGTCTTAGAAACAAGTCTGTCACCTGKTTTTTAATTCAAATAAATAAAGAAACCAGTGCCTTGTGTGATCATCTGTGCAATGGCTGTAAAGCTGTTTATTGCTTTTTGTACAATCTCAGTGTGAAATTGGGCACTCTGCATGTTAGATGTCCCATGGAATGCAGACCAGCAGAGGTGCCGCTGGTCTCCCAGTTGCCCTGTTTTGTCAGGCCTGTGCAAGTTCCTAAATAAACCCCATGTCATTAAAGATATCATTGAACTCCTTTGTATAGGGTGTCATAGTAGAAATATTAATAATCTAATGCTAAAGAATGTTAAAGGTACTACATTCCTCATTGACTGAAAAATGTTTTGTCTGACACGAACACCTTTTCCCCACAAAGCCAGTGCTGGTAATAGTTCTTCTGCATTAGCACCAACAATATTTACTGCACAGAAGAATTCCTGCAACACAGTAAAAGAATCTTCCTGAGAGCAGGCCTTACAAGGACATTACAGCATAGCACAATAAAGTCCTTTTGTGGCACAAGTACTTAACAAAGTTGGCACAGACTAAACATTTCCATTTTTTTTTGTCTGAACATGCCTTAGAAGGAATGATTTCTAAGTCATGCAGCAATTAGTTAAGACATGTGGGTGCAGATGTACTTCTGCAGCTCTGAATGCTGCAGGTTGTTGCAAGCTCTTCTGTATTTCTGCTTGCGCTCACATTAAACTGAAATACTTACCCTCAGTTGTAAGAAGACCAAAAATATTTTTTTTTAAATCCAGCATTTAAAGGTAAGTGTAGTAGAAATCTCAATCATGCATTTTAACATGAACATCTAAAGACTAAGGAGAAGAAGGAATCTGGCCTTCTTTAAGAATTATTGGTGGAGTTTCTTTAATTATTGGCTTATTAAAAATTAATCTGTGCATATAAAAGGTATTTTGTTATTGAAAGAAATGTAATACATGGGAACATAGCTAATAACCTATTGCAATGAGATGGGGAAGAATAAAAAAGGCATGACAAGAAAGCATACATTAAAGTTGAGCCATGAATAAGAAACAGAATATAGATAACTTCTGGCCACTAGAAAAAGCACCATACAGAGGACCCTTTTCTTCAGGGACCTTTCTGTTTCTGAGCCCCACTCATACAGTTTGACTGTATTTCTTGAGGTAGCACAGATCTGGACATACCAGCCTTCATCTGAGCAAGGAACCAACATAAAGACTCTACAAGCAGAAGGGCCTCGATCAGCAAGCCGCACAAACTATCCTTTTTTGGAGTCAAGATGGTACTCCTGTGAATTGCTTTCACACAGTATGTGAAATGGTTCAGCTAACCATGAGTTAACCAGAACGACATGACAGCAGCAAAAGTCAAGAGGCAAAAGACAAAAGGAAAAGGAGAATGCAATGGGTAAGATAAATGAGATCAACCAGCAAGAGGAATCTTAGGCAGGATGAGGCTGAGGGGAGCACAGGAGGGAGGCAGCCAAGCAGTGAGAGGAAGTGAATTTCCCAGGACAAAGCTCTAAGGCATACTGATAATTTCTACTCCAGGGGGATAACCTGTTGCTAATTCTATTTTGTGGTATAAGAGAGAGAATTGTACTTTTGTGCAACAGCAAAAAAACACAGATTGAGTTACAAATTTGAGCTGGCATGTGTCTTTGGAGATCAGGTAGTCCAAATGACTCTTCAAGAAGGACTAAATGCAGGATCAGACAATGTTCTGCTGTCTAATTGGGAATAAGGATTTTCCCTTTATAATCAGCAAAATTTTCCCTTGATATAAATTGTGACTGTTGCCTCATGCTCTTTTGCTGCACAGCTCTGAGCAGAGTCAGGCTCTGCCTTACTTCTACCTTCCTTTTAGATTGTGGAAGATTGGTGGTCAATGTCCTTTCCCATTTCCAGGCTAAACAATTCCATTTCTTCCAGCCTCTTTCCAGGTCACATGCAGCAGCCTTATAACCATCCTGCTGGTCTCTGACACAATCTTTTCCATTTGTCTGCATTTGCTGTACCAGGGGCCAGTACTGCAGAAGGAGATGTATGCGTCTAGTTTAGAGGGAAACAACACTCTCCACCAAGCTGGTGGCTATATTCTTGCTTATGCACCACAATACATGGTTAGCTTTCACTGCTGACCCACGTTTRGACTGTGAACCTGAACTTCTACAGACCTTCTATCCAGAAAGTCAGTCCTTGGCTGATACTGTCACACGTAATTATTCTATCCTCATAAAGGATTTTGTTTCTGTAGAACTTTCTGAAATTACTTCCAAAACACTACTGCAGCCTATGTTTCCCTGAATTCCTCTCATGTATCCTTTTTTTCCCCAGTTTTGATCTCACCTACMAACTCACAGAGGATTTCCTCTGTCCCAGTATCCAGATCTATTATCTCTTATTGATGAAGATGTTCAATGATATTGGCTCCAACAAACCTTCTGAGTCCCACCACTTATAATTGACTGCCAGTTAAAAAGGAAAGAGTAGGAAAAATGTTACCTCATAGTACTGGAACCTAATTCTTATTATATTTAATCGTTTTTCATCACTCCCTGAAGCTCTCTTACCTGCTGTGCATCTTTTTTATTTCTTTTAGTGTTTCTGCCTCTTCAAGGTTTTTAGTTTCCACATTATAGTAGGTATCTAAAAAACCTCCCTCACCTGACACAGCAGGTGCTATTCACTGACTAAGCAGCTGTAACAAGGAGTCACGTTGTTACACAATACAGGAGGAACTAATTACACTAATATTACCTAGACATGCTAAAGTGAAGCTTGAAAATTAACCCAGAGCTGAAATACTGATGGAGCTTAAAGATTTTCATCTAGAAGCAGAGTCATAGAAGGGTTTGGGTTGGAAGTAACCTTAAAGATCATGTTTTTTTCCAAGCCCCCTGTTATGGGCTGGATCACCTTCCATTAGCTCAGGTTGCTCAAAATTCCATCCAACTTGGCCTTAAACATTTTCAGGGAGGGGGCATTCACACCGTCTCTGGGCAACTTGTTCCAGTGTCTCACCAACCCTCACAGTGAAGAATATATTATTTACATCTAATCTAAATCAACCCTCTTTCCACTTGAAAGCATTACCCTTCATTCTGTCRCTGGAGTTGGTCATAAAGAGTCCCTCCCCATCTTTCCTGTGTGCCCCCYTTTAGTACTGGAAGGTTTCTAAAGTCTTCCTCAGCCTTCTCTTCCTTAGGCTAAACCACSCCATCTCTCTTGGCCTGTCCTCAGAGAAGCAATGTTAGAGGCTTTTTTTACTTCCAAAACAAGGACAGACAGGCATTTATCAGCTTTATGCAAGCTGAGAAAATTTTGCTAAGAAGGACTTACAGCATGAACACCAAGGTAATATATGGTTAAAAGTTTTGATTCACTTTGTCACTGCATGCATCTATTTCAAGAATTGTTAAAWACAGCATAAGTGTTGTAATGTACTGACATGACAGGAACTTACAGATTTTCCAAGATCCTGGTTATTTCTGATTAAGCATAATGTCGATCCAGACAACTTCCTTTGCTTTTTTAAGGAATAATTTAGTTTGCCATAACAGTGAGGGGGATAGATGGAGGGGGAGGATAGGAAAGAAATGAAAGTTGTTTTTCTGGTCCCTGAACTAAATCAGCTGGCATAAAATGAAACCAAGTCTTAAMAGTCTTTTCCTGAGGCCTGATCCTTTTGTCTTTCACATTAAAGCCTCTCATCATGAGCAGATGCAGAAAAGAGATTTAAAGACCTGCTACAAAAGTTCAGAACTAATCTTCCCTTTAAGATTCATGACAGGAACAAGAAATATTATATGCAAATCTGCACACAACAGAAAATAGAAGAAAGTTGGATCTCCACAAAATTTCACAGACATGAAGTGATGAAKWACATTTGGAAAACACGTTTGTCAGTGCAAGAAACTGATAGCCTGAAGTCCTCATAGGGACAAAGATTMACAGAAGTTTTAGCTCAGTTTTTCATTTTTACATATGAAAAACGTAGAAAGTTTTCATAATACAAGTGGCCAGTTCCAGCTACATGAATTGCAACAAAAAAATAGAACTTAAAAAACATTTTATAAATACTCATTTCCCAGGGAACAATTGTAAATTTTTATAATTGCAAGTGTAGTAACCTTGTGACTTATTTCTGCTTTGGACACAGATAGAAACCACACCAACCTCATTCTCTCTAATTTATCACAAGCAATTTGCAGCAAATGTTAGACCAAACTTTATCTTGAGGTATAGGAATGGTAGTTTGGAGCAATGTGGTCTATTGACATTTTCACTGTGACATTCTAATGCTTGCATCAGGGATTTGAATCAAAAATTTAATTCCCCTCTACTTGAACTGAATGGAACCTTTGGACTTGAGTTTCAAAATGGTTTTCTCAGTGTTACAAAACTTAACCAACAACAACAAAAAAAAAAAAAAAAAAAAAAAAAAAAAAAAAAAAAAAAAAAAAAAAAAAAAAAAAAAAAAAAAAGGGAGGGTAAAAATAAGGATAAGAATAAAAATAATTTTAATATCTAACTAGACCAGAAAACCAGTAGCCTTTTCTTCTAGTGATATAAGGTTCAAACTATAAAAATCCAACACTTCATTAACATATTTTAGAAAAGATCTTCTGGCAGAAAAGAACTAGAACAATACAGTGACTTAAACCATCTATGTATTTTGAGAAAAGAGGTCTAGTGGGAATGATAAATTGAGAAGTTTTATGATCAAAACAAATATCTGTAATTCTCTCCTGAGGCTCATGACCCCTGACTCTGTTTGCCTCTTAGGTGAGTATATCTGGAGTATCTTTAGTTCCCAACTATCTGGAATATTAAGCACAAAAAGCAGTGGTGTTATTTTAGAGCAAGGTAGGATACCAGGGAGAAGGGAAGAAGGAAAGGATGGGGCTACAATTCAGGTGCTATCAAACTGGCTGTGCTTAAGCAAGGGCAACCTAACCTTTTGTAAAATGTAGCATTCAGAAGTCAGCTGTTTTAAAAGTATTATGTCATGATTTCACCCCTGMCAGTGGTCAGGCCCAAGCAGCTGCTTGCTCACTCCCCCACCAGGATCAGGGAAAGAATCAAAAGGGTAAAAGCTGGAAAATTTGTGAGTTGAGGTACAGACAGTTTCATGSGGAAATCAAAAGCCCCACAAACAAGCAGAGCAAAACAAGGAACGATTTCACTGCTTCCCATGGGTAGCCAGGCATTCAGCCATCTCCATCCCTGYCATGTGTAGTGGTGACTTGAGAAGGCAAACACACCATCACTCCAAATGTCCTCCCCTTCTTCCTTCTTCACCCACTTTATATACTGAGCATGATGTCTCATGGTCTGGAATATCCCTTTGGTCAGTTGGGGTCACCTGTCCTGGCTGTGTCTCCTCCCAGGCACCCCCAGTCCCCTCCCCAGTGTGGCAGTACTGCAGTGTGAGAGGCAGCAAAGGCCTTGGCTCTGGGTGAGCCCTGCTCAGCAATAACAAAAAYATCACTGCGTTATCAACCCTGTGTTCAGCACAAATCCCAAACACAGGCCCACACGAGCCACTGGGAAGAAAKTTAACACTGCCCCAGACAAAACCAGCACATAGTAAAGTAAAAAAATTAACAGCATATATGGTCATCTAGATTTGCTATCTGACAGCAGATAACCTGCTATGGCTCATTCAGTTTCTTCATTCTTCATGGTATCATCACAAATCACTTCTTGGATGTGCCAGGGTGACCTGGTTCTGAGGACATATATGTGACTGGGCTGTCCCATAGGTAGCCATGACACAGCAGACAACCAGGAATAGAAAGCAAAGCTCAATCTTTTCACCTAACAGTGAAAGGGGAATGTTTCAGAGGATATTTCAGCTGCAAAAGCAGTGTCTTATGAACTATCATAATTTTGATTCTACAGGTTAGCAAAGTAAGTTAATAAGTGCTACAGTTACTTATTTAAGGTATCAGCTGATTCAGCTCTCTGAAAATATTAAAATTCAGCTCCCATACAAGGTACCACATGCATGTAAAAGGTGGGGAAAAAACACTCGCTTACCAGATATCCATAAGATTTTGCACACACAGTCCAATGAGAAAGATTTTTTTTTTTTTCAGGATTAAGAGAGTTAAAATAGCTGTATAAATTAACAAATGAATTTTTAGTCATCTATGCCACMCAGGACATGACTCTTCTGCATAATTACATAAGTTCTGTATTTAGTACAGAGCCAAGAAGATAAGCCTCTCACTGCAACAGCTTTGAGATCACTCTGGTAATGTGTTGACTGCACAGGACTTAGTGAATCTAGATCGTCTCCTTTAGAAGGGTGATGACTGAAAGTGCTAAATTATCAACACCATGAGAGAAACTGGGGCCACAGGCAGGTAAACCTAAAGCTTTCCACACTGTCAGTCAGATTACCCTGACCAAGGGCAGGAGACACTTCTACTAAAGTAAAACATGTTTTTCAGAACTGGAAAGCATGGCATAGCTTCTGGCTCCAGCTCAGATAGCAGTTTACTTGCTCAGTGAAGCTTAAGGTAATGCAAGTAAGCCTAGGAATAAAAAGAGAAACATGGAAAGAAAAGGAAGGGGAAGGGGAAGGTTTGGGAAGGTTTGGGAAGGTTTGGGAAGGTTTGGGAAGGGAAGGTTTGGGAAGGTTTGGG
>NW_026623250.1:3005247-3044611 GCF_030028575.1 Malurus melanocephalus | reverse complement strand
AAAAAATTTAATGGATGTCTGTGTTTTTGAAAAATTTAAAGTAATCTGATATGGTTTAATAATTTTGCTCCAGACAATCATTTTTTCTATGTAATATTTTCCTGAACTGGAGCATTTCTGTTGTGGGAGGTCTGCTGTGTACAGCTGCAGCACSGCTTAATGTGTAGTATGGATCATATAATGTGGAAGAGAAAGCAGTAGCTTGAAATACTRTCACCCCTACAGCACAAAGCTCTGCTACTTCCAGCTCCTTGAACTATGCTACATAATAGATCTCTRCACAGTTCAGGGTGTTACATAAAGTAGAATTAAAACAGCTTTATTCTTCTGTGCATGTTTTGGAATTTCTGTTTCCAAATGAAGTTCTGTAGGAGTTAGAAACTGTGATTATTTAAGAAGGGTGCCTGTGGACACCGGAGTGAAAGACAACATAAGTTGAAGTACAGTGTCATTTCTCTTTTTCGATGTCACCAGTGAAGAAAGAATGATTTTTAACAGATATTTTTTAAAATGTCTTTAATCTGAAGCCTTTTTAAACAGCCTCCCTCTTAGCCAGTTTTGGGTTAAGCGATAATCAGTAGCTGCTGCAACAGCTTGGGACCTTCTCTAAGCCTCCCAGGAYTTCAAATCAGTGAAGAGGAATAAGAGTAGGGCCACCAGATCCTCTGTCTATACATGCCCTCTGACTGCAGCTGAAGTTTTTAGCAGGGAACAATTCTAGATATAAACTTTTCCTTAAGAGACAGGGAAAAGAAAGAGCCAATAGTTTTTTTTTTTAATTCTCAGAGAGCTGAGTGGAATAGCCATTACAGAGTTCTCTTCTCACCCATCAGTGTGGGAAASCCAGATCTTTACTTARCAATTCCCTCTGACACACAAGCACCTCCCTCTTACACAATATACATATATAACATTAATGAACTGTTTAATTTAAAACTAATTGAATCTTATCCTCTGTTTAGCCCTGGGGACTATCAGATGGCAAACCTGGCCTGACCCTTTTTCAGAACCTGGTTTCCTATTTGCTACAMCAAAAGGAAAAGGTTTAGGCTAGTTTGGAAGCATTCCATGATTATGTGTGGAACAGCTCTGGCAGCATCCAATTCCTTCTTTGGTGACCCGTTTTTGGCCACCCCTGTGAGAAGTGTGGAACAAGATTAATTTTCCCAACTATAAATGTCTGCACTGTAGCCACCTACATCAGAGCTAGTCATCTGGACTCCCTGCGCAGYGGGAGAAAAGAAACAGGGACTTGTAAAATGCAGTATTGCTTATTTTAGACATCTGTTTTAGAATGAGATGAATCAGTCTCTGCATGCATTTATATTTTTTTCATTTGCTAGAAGAGCTGTGAGATCTCAAAGACAACTACACTGTAGATTTCTGAAGATTAAGTGAATTCCATCCATCCATTATTATGGCAGTCCTTTATAGGACTGTAGCAGGCTGTGCTRTCATCCTTTTTTATTTCATTCCAATGTAATGTTTTAAAGTGCTTCTGAATTTTATTAATTGTAAATGTATTTTTTGATGATGTGTTTAAATGTAGTTAACATACTGAATTGTTGTGCAAACTGTGTGAGGAAATCAGTGTTCCCTTCTCCACTTTGAAGAATTGTAATCCTTCACCTAGGCAAGGATAGCTTAAGCAATACAACCAGCTAAGGATATATGCAATTATCTCAATAAAAAGAGCTCATATCTTTTATTCTAGACCAAGATGGAAATAATCATAAATTGAAATAAGGCATTACTATACTAGAAAAASTGTAGTCATTCTATGGAATTTACTGGCTATTTATTACATATATTTTTATATACATTATTTTATATTTATTTACCATGTATATTAAAACTGCCAAACTCTCCTGGTGTTACAAGTTTGTGGAGATCAGGCTTTAGGAAAAACATATTTTTAATAGTGCCCTTGAAAATTTCATACCTCTGAACTTCTCTAACATTTGGGGTCAACAACACAGAGATATGTCTCCAAGTTAGCAGACTTCCCTGGTAGTGATTGGAGTGGGATGCACTTAAACATTTTAAGGGACAATTCATCTGAATGAATATGTATTCAGAAAAACAGAATCATGCATTGAAAATGTCTTCTTTTCACTGGCTGTAGTCTCACAAAAACTAACAGTGGTGCACTTTTCTCTCTCATATATATCAGATTTTTGGCAAATTAATTCCACCTCACTGTTTTCCGGAGTCCTTGTCTCTCTGACCTTGTCACCGTTCATGAAACATGACCACAGTGAGAGACTGCACAGGCACTTGCACAGGCATACCCATGATCATTATTTTATGAATGCAGCAACCTAATTTTGAAGCCTAAGGGATTTTAAGCCTTAAGGGATTTTTCCCTGGATATGAGCCAGCTTCATCTTTGAGGCTAGAGAACTCTGCCTTTGGGTACTTAGGTCAAGATCATTGTATTATCAGGGCACAGGCTGGAGAGCTGCTTTCAGCCAAGTTCAATATCTAATCTCTTCTTCACCAAAGATGAAAGTTATTGCGTGCCTGCGTGTTTGCTACACTCAATACAAAGGAATGAACTCAGCTTTTCAATGTGCAGATTATAGCTTGTGACAAGACTTTAGTTTATGGCATTCATAAACACCTTTTATGAAGCAAGATGATTTGCATTATCAGATTTTAAGTGAGGATGTTTCAAAAATGTCATTATGCCTCAGACTAACCTAACAATTATGACTATTTCTTTCATTGTTGGTATTTCTAAAAGAAAATKAAAAACTTCTGTGTGGTAACATTGTTCTGTGCTGGTTTTCTAATTGCAGCTTGAGAAGACCTGCACAAACATGTATTGATTGTCATCTGCTCTTACAAAACAAAAGCTCAGTCAACTTCTGTTCCCACCTCTCACATCTGGAGTTGTAGAGGGCTCTACCGTCGAGTAAGCCCTGCCCCGCACCCATACCCAACTTTATACCTCAACAACTAAACACAGGCCTACAGACTTTCTGGCAAGCAGTCTCAATATTGTGCCAATCTTTCCTGGTACAAGTGCTGAGATCTCCAACAGCTAAGTTTTCAAATATGAAGATTCAGACTATGAGTATTTTGCTCGTACAACTGGGCTTGTTAATTCCCCCRTGCATACTGCCCACCAAAAGCAGTTGCAAATTTTTACAGCTGCAGAAACTCATTACAGAAAACAAGTTAGCTGCCCTAATTGTGCACAATTAGTAATGGTTCATCTCTGACTTAGTAGTAACTTCGAATGGAAAGCAGAATTTGCTGCTYAATCTCTTTTTCCAAAAGCTGTTAGTGACATTATTGTGAACTCTTCACATGCGCATTAAGCTCCTGTAACCAAAATTTCTTGTACTTTGTAGGATGCCTACCGCAGTGGGACTTAGATTCTCATCCTTTAAGCCATAGCATATACAGACCTTTGAAATAAAACCCAAAATGTGTCAAATAACACACAAATATCAGTTAATTTTTCCAGCAATACTATCTATCATCCAAATTTGATAATAATTCCAGGGACACTATTATTATCTGTCTGATAAACAAGGCTTTTGTTCCTTTTTCAGACTGGGAAGCAGGATACATTTTCATACTACAAAATTTTCTCATAAAGGGTACAGTCCAAGAACCTTAGTAATGCCAAGACAGAGACATATTTCCTAGGTGATAAAAAAGGAAAGGGCACAATATCCAATATGTGCCTTCTGTTCAAATATACTCTTATTCCTAAATGTTCTTGTTTGGAGAAGGTTCAGATAGGACCCATCCCACCAGCTGAACAACTGTGAGCCMCTCAACAGTGAGAACTCTTGTTCTGATAGGAGTTATCATAAATTATGTMATGACAAAAGGAAGCAACACTTAATAGCTTAGTCAAAAATAGTCACATCAAGATGTTATTAGGCTGTTTTGTAGCATAACCATTAGCTTGTAAGATGAGCAAAGAGAAAAAGGAGAGGGGAAAAGGAAACATTTTCCCTCCATTACTCTTCAAGGTTTACTGTGAAGCAGCTTTTGATATGAGGTATTATATCTGCTTCTTGTATCAACCTTATTCCTAAAATTTTTATGTCAATTTTTCCCACTATGAAATTACATAGGTGGTCTCTCCTGGTCTACACTAGTCTATGTGCAGGACAGTCTACTCCTCGGAATAAATTGTTCTCATTTCCTGAATGAAAAGCTTTGATGACAAAAGGAAATTTTCTTTAATGATGGGATCTATGCCTGTATTAGGATTTCTGCTGTGTCAGTTAGCATATCAGATTTAAAAGCAGACCAAGCCAAAGATTGTGCCAACTTTTCCATTAAAAAAATTTATCTCGAATTACTCGTAGCTTACTGAAATAGTTTGGATATAATTGCTCTAGGATAGTTTTTGACCAGAGCTGTCAGTCTGCTTCAGGCTTTCAGCKAAGAGACTGCCTCTAAATGTGTTTTAAATTAGAGAAAGCTGAAGGACAAAAAAAACCCAACACATCACTTCCTATACAGCAATGCATTTTCATTACTGGTTTAAGATCTTTGAGAAATAAAAATATTCTGGGGGAAAAATAGTCTTGAGTAAAGAAAAGGCCTTGAAAAGTATTTTTGGGAGAACTGATGGTTATGTTACTGAGTTATACAGTGTTCAGAATAAGATTTTGGGAATTATTTGGGTTTCATCATCTTTATATCAAAGTAAGACTATGTGTGCATGTGGAGTTAAATTAGCTGACGGGAATATCTCCAAGCAATGCACAAAATGGAATCAAAATCAAGAAGTAAAAACATCCATATTTGCTGCCCATGTTCTTTGCTCTTGGAAGTACTCASTGTGGGAATTGTATTAGCTTATATTCTGAAGGCTATAAATCAGCAGAGGGTGAAGTTATGGTATAATTCTCATGAGCATATATTAAGGACCCTGCTTTTTTGCCAGATACCGTACTGCACAAGTATTATCATAAGGAAGTTCTGATATAAGACACACAGCACAGTTCATTAAAGCTCTCATTCAACACAAGTGCATCTTTCCTCAATTCATGAGCATCCTAGTTACAAAACAGRCCTAGTGTGGTTTGAAGGGGAGCAAATATTTAAGCCAGATCATCTAAGTCAAAACTGTAGGACCTGTGTACAGTGTCCTTCTGCAATTGTGCGTGCAATTACTCTCRTACTGAAATCATGGACTCATAAGGGAGGTCTGATTTGGAACGGACCTAATTAATCATCTCTTTCCAACTGCCCCATTGTGAGCAGTGATTCCTGCCACTAGACCAAGTTGCTCAAAGCCCTATTCAACCTGGCCATGGACACTTCCAAGGAGGGGGCATTAACAACCTTTTTGGACAGCCCAGTGTTCCAGTGCCTCACCACCCTCACTGTAAAGAATTCCTTCCTAATGTCTAACCTAAATCTACACTCCTTTAGTTTCAGTCCATAGCCCCTTGTCTTAGCACTAAACATCCTTGTGAAAAGTCTGTCTCTGGCTTTCTTGTAGGCCTCCTTCAGGTACTGAAAGGCACTGTAAGGTCTCCTTGGAGCCTTCTCTTTTCCAAGCTGTCTCACAGCCTCTCTTCATAGGAGAGGAGTTCTAGCCCCCTGATCATCTTGGTGGCCCTCCTCTGGACTCGATCCATGTCCTTGTTGGGTTGGGGATCCCAGAGATGGGTGTAGCATTTCAGATGGGGCTTTGACCAAAAGAGTATGAGGGGGAATCACATCCCTTAAGTTCTTGGTCATGCTGATTTTGATAAAGCCCAGAATATAGTTGGCTTGTTTTGCTGTTCCCCACCCATAAGAACAGAAWTTCATGAATATGAGGAGTTTAACACCCCCTACTCCCCAGTTAAGTATCTTGGAATACAAAAATAAGTCTCCAAGGGCTGAAATGCTATCTTGAAGCTATAATAACAGTGTAAATGCTATTGTCCTAAAAGGAATAAAGTCAGACAGCAAGATCCTACAGGTTCAGCCTGCATAAATCTGCCTCTAGCCTTTCATTATTTATGTTCTATGAGAAAATTCTTCTGAGCATGGACAGGTTATTATTTGTCTTGGAATACAGACACAGGCTTGGTAATTAAGTTTCTAACCAAACATCCTTCTGTCCCAACTCCCTCAATTAAAGACAGTTGTTCTACACATTTTTCTGGAGCCCAGCATGTTTTTCTGCCCCATACCATAACCCAAAAAGCTGAAAGTGTTTGCAATATCAGAGATCAGTGACAACAAAGAAGACACAGACTCCGTGTAGGAATAAAGTAGGCATTTAACTCAAAGCACAGTGTATGAYCTTGACACAAAAATTTGTCTCCCTGCAGTATGTGTGCCCTTACCATACATAGAGATTATGATTCTGTATGTATTTTTCTTTTTAATTTGGTTAGTCCTCCTTATTAAGTGCTATATAAATTGGTTCACTGTGTTTTTCAAGCAGAGTCGTAGGAAATACAATTACTTTGCCTCAAATCTCATKAAATTCAGGGTGCAGATAAAAAATTTGTAAGAAAACTTGGAAATTTCTGCCAGAAATCCTCTAAATAAAAATTTATGGGAACTATTCATCTGTTTAGTATCCCRGTCTCAATCCTAAGTCTTGACAAACAGAAGTACATCATAGATCGATCGACTGACACCTGAGCAGGCTGTGAATATTTTCAGAGAGCAATGTGAGAACTTCAGAGATTCTTCATGCAGGAAGTTCCATTTTTAAAGTTCCCTCACGCTAGCTTCAGTCACTGCAGTGACTGTGAAGCACACTGAGCTCTGAGGTAGTTTATGAAGCTATTTAAAGATTCCCTCATAAAACCAGTGCTGCAAGTTTGTAAAAGAGATTTTTAATTTCTTTGCTTCTAATGCACCCAATATGACAGATGCAACTTGTCTGGCTCCCATTTGGGATCACTTCRAATGCATGTACAGAAATTCCATGCTGAAAACTTCCTTTTAAGTGGAAGGATCTGTCCTCCTATTTCAGTACTAATTGAAAAATAGTATGAATGTCCCATGGAATCTGAATTACAAAGAGAATTTGGCCAGATTAATCTTTTTTTTCATAACACACCCAAAGTATGCACAGATGCCTCAGACTTGCACACACCCTTGTCTGGTTTATTGCTGTGATTAAGCAGTAGCCCTGTCTACATTTTTATTTTAATTTTTTTTTTTTTTTTTAGTGAATTTTTTTAAAAACAATCAAATTTTGGGTTGCAGTTTCAGATATCCCTAGTCTCAATATCATAAAGCAACTTCATAATCTCATACAGGTAAGTGTAAAAGAAAAGCACAGACCCTATCTGGAGGGTCTCCTGAAGCTGCAAAAGATGGAAGACGTAAAATACATTGTTCATGCATTTAGCTGGCAGTGGCTAATTTTGTGTCTGGAAAACAGCTGCAGTAGAATTTATGCATGGACATAAAGATAATTAAATTCTGTAGACACTCTAAGAGAGTTCTGACCAGTTTCACTGGGATCTCTTCCAACTCTCACMATGTATGGAACAGCCACAAATGCAACACATTTATAAATAAAGTGTGTGTCCTTATAAGCTTAAACTGTATCCAACTCCTTTCAATTATTATTCAGCAATATTTAATTGAAAGAACAAAACAAGAATTTTTTTTGTGCTGTTGCCACAGCTAGTACCCTACTCACAATGCCAGAAAGACCCTGCTTGGGGAGAGATCTCTATGCCTTAACTGCAACATCCAAAAAGCACTCTGATATGCATTTGAACTGAGCATTTATTACACAGAATGATAGAGACAACTTTAATTAAAAATACAGTATAGGAACAAATGCCTGGGGTTAGACAAATGTCAGTCTAGCCTCCTATGCTTTTTCATGCAGTGACCCAGGATGAATGTCTACCARACTTAACAAGAATATGGTAAATGCACTGTGATGGTTCATTCTGTGCTCTCGAGTTCCAGTTTAAGGGACTGTTGATTCGGAGCTGTTTGTCCTCATGATTAATAGCTTCTGATGGACTTTTTTCTATGTTTCCTCTAACTGTTTTCTGAAAGCACAGAATCTCTCAACAATTTCAATGTCTGGCAATACCAAACTTCACATACATCTTATGTGGACTACTATGTCCTTTTCTTGTTTTGAAAGTGCTGTCTGACAGTTTTCTCTTTGCCATCTTGTTGACAGTCAGAATTTTATAAACGCATATAACTTCCTTTAAATATCTTGTTCCCGTGTCAAACACTGCTACACAATATATGATTGTTTGCTTACTTTCCTGCTGTTTTCTGTATTCTTTTATTTCTTTTTCCCATTTCAGGGGAAGTGGGGCAGGTAACTGGATCCATAGGGAGTTTCCAAGGAATGTTTGCATCATGGATTTCTACAAGAGATATTTTGTGTGTGTTTAATTATTTTCTGAACATTTGTCCATTTATGTAGGTTTTTTTCTTTGCTTTTGATTGCTATTGAATACTGAGCTTAAGTTCTCAATGACCTGATTACAATATCCTCAAAATACTTTTTCCTAAGTAAAATTAGGTATCACAAATATTTTGATTATATATAGCTTCTCAAGACTTTTTCCTTTAACTTATTACATTACATTTATCAATATGTACCTTCATTTGCCACTTTACAGTGCAGCCACTCATTATGGAACTTCATTGCAACTCTTTAGATCATCACACATCATGTTCCCAAATTATTCTTGACTACATTTAATGACACAACATTCATCCTAGCTTTTTATGAATTATACTGAGAAAAAGCATCCAACCTGAAAAATCATAGTTTCTTTCTATCTTTTAACTCCTTAATTTTTTATATCATAGATCCACAAGATCTCTTTCCATAACACTGTRGTTTCTTTAAAAGATTTTGGAGAGGAACTGTGCCAAAAATGTGTTTCAAATCCAAATAAATATTATTTTTTCCAACCAATTCAYATCATCAGCAACTTTGTCAAATAATTCTGATATAATTATTAAGCATTATTTCCTACACAAAGAAGGGGTAGTTATTTGCCATCATATCAGAGTTTTCTAAATGTCTTAAATTATTTCTGGTTTTAACATTATTTTTATCTGTTTAGTTAATAAGGTCTGTAATTTCTACCACCGCTCCTGAAATGTTTTTAAAATTAGTGATGTGTTAGCCATCTTCTAATTCATGGATAACAGAGCAGTTAGTGTAAGGATTTCTTAAATATCACAGTTGGCAGTTTAGCAGTTTTGCAAGTGAGTTCTTTTAGAATTCTRCAGAGAATACCAACTGCTTTAAATAATTAGTGTTTATTATATTGATTTATTTTAGAACWTCTTCAACTGCCCCTTTATGTGAGACAATCCCACAGCATAATCTTGAAGGCTAATTAAGCTGATTCATTAAAATACATTACATATTGATGGAAGTAAAATCCCTTACAATTCTTAGGAACAATGGATGCAAAACACATATGTAGAATGAGAGAATGTATCTTGGAAAGTTACTCATGCAGGGGTTGTAGGGATCTTGATGGAAAGGCAATAAAACCTCACTTGAAGGCCAGTGACATTGGCAAACTAGCTACTAATACTGTCCTTTGACAAAAAAAAAAAATGGTGAAACAGTAGGAGCTAAGAGAAAAATCAGAAGCTCTTAAGTAGGAACCTGACTGAAAATAGGATCTACACCATTTTACCTTATGTAGAACATTAGTGAAACATTACTAGAGTACACCAATGGTTGTTTTGTRTAAGATTCTGAAATATTGGGAAACAACATAGAAGAGAGTCACAAAAATCATCAGAAAACTGGAAGATACTCCATTTTCTTACAAAGGAAGAAAGTATTAATTGGTTGAGGCCCACTACTCTTTCACATTTTCAAAATAAGTTATAAAGACTTTTCAGTATACATGCTTTGTTAAACACTAAAAACTACTAATCTCTCCCTTCCTAAATTTCTGTCTGAAAGAGATAATTTTTTTATGTGGGACTAAGAATTTAACAGTTACTTTAACATGTTTGAAAATTATATTGTTTATTCTCCAGAAATCCTAGACTGATAACATTATGGGGAAAAAAAGAGAGGGGAATAYGTATATGTGTCGATGTCAAAAATTCTGCAAGTCCTTAAACAAATACATAAATAAATAACACAGCTGACAGTGTGGGGAAGCCCAAAAATGACCTTGAATTGCTGCTGGTAACCTGATACCTGTGAGGCTGCATTCTTTTCTTTGATAGAGTTGCATTTCTTTTCAGATCAGTGGTCTTTCTTGTACTATTGAATGTAAGATGTGTCTCAGTGACAGACTGACTGATTGAAACAGGGACAGAGAGAAACATCATTAAATATTTAAGTAGTTTTCTGGGTCGTCTTTGAGGACGTATCTTGAAGAGGCCAGGATGCCGTTGAAGTTAACAAGTCCTCCATCATGTAGCTATTGAGCCAAATGCTTATTTTGATTTTTTTAAATTATGTAACTGAAAAGCATTTTTTCTTAGAAAGACCAGTGCAAGCAAACCCAATGAAATAGCTATGGGCCTTCAGACAGATTGTACAGAGATAACATAGAAAACATTCTGCAGAATAACAAAAGAAAGCTCATTCAGCACTTACARTGGAAGAAGTCCTGTTGATACCTCATGTTATGTTGTAACTCTTGCCAGAAAAAGCTGTTTTTATTTGCATATCAGGTCTTACGCAACAAATGAATCATAGGATTTTATAGGAAAATGTAGATGTATAAATCTCATTAATAAGCGTGATCTACACTCCATCACAATATGAGAACAAAATCATGACTGTGATTACTGTCAGGGTAACCTGCATGGATTTTTCAAATTGCAGCTGACTGGAAATAAGAGAATGAGTCTCAGTCACATGTATTTCAAAGTCAAAGTTTCCCCACATTTACAGCATTCAAATATGAACATAAGGGTCAGGTCTGGGGTGAAGTTTTGGCTTTCAAACAGTTAAGTGAAGACCGGGATCTACGCAGYGAATTATTACTTCAGCTAAATCAGAAGCTGTCCTGACTGACAGGTGTGTGACTTTAGGTGCTATGTTCCCCAGCTCTCTTTTTGTCAACTTTTGCAGTTTACTCTCTRCTGAAGGACAACATGCAATTGAGAGCAATTGAATTGCCAGTTCTGCTGGCTAAGTGTAAGTGCATCATATCATTCTGCTTCATTCATTGATGAAACACGATAGGGAGCTAAACACCAGCCAGCAGAACTGGATATGGTTCTTGCCTCCCATGTGATTAAGACAGAAAGACTTCAGGAATAAACTGATAGAGAGACAGGGGACCAGCTGACAATTTGAGGACATGTTCTCCCACATCACTGCTGGGACACACAACAAGCCAACAAAGCCAGCTGGGAGAGAATTATGTACTGAAGGATATTTCCTCACACCTCTGATGAAGTTCTCTAGGAAAATGGATCAAGTCCATTAACCTTTCACATGGATCATTAAAAATCCTAAAGTTCCTATACTCTGCACCCTACCTGCTACTTTATAAGCAGCAAGCCACTCTTGGTGCAAATGAATTTGACAGAGGGCTTCAAGTTAGTTATGGGCCTCATGCAGTGCACACAGCTCTCTGTACAGCTATAGTTACTCATATTCTTTCCTTCTATGCTTTTCTTCATCTGTGTCAGCCTCCTTGAACAAAGAGACTTCTACTGTGGGGCGGCTCAGAGATCAGAGACAAGCCTCTGGCAGAAGCCAAGTTCACACCAAGACCCTGAAGCCTTCCTAGCATGGATAATTTCACAGCATATCATGTCAATCCAGCTGGCTGGTACCAGAGTCTCAGAAGGCTCCATTACCCTCCCCTGTACAGAAAAATTCCCAATGCCTGTTATTGTACTTGAAGAAAGCAGACTAACAGCTTTCTCAGTTAGAGTATCTCCACTTTGTTAAAAAACATGTTCTCCACAAACATGTTCTTGGCAGAATATCTGACACTCTAAGCTTTACCTATAGGATTACTTATACATGCCAGAGCCATCGGACTGCCAAGCCCTTTCACCCCATTTCTAACCTCCGTAATATCTAAGAAATTTTGTTCTACTAATAGCAGGTCTTTCAGTTATTGGTCAGATTGTGTGCTCATACATGACAGGACCAGCAAGATGTATCTGTGACAGAGCACAGACTACTTTTGTGCACCTAGAATTTCTTCTGTGCTTCCTGCAAAGTATGTTTAAACTCTCATATTTACAAGTTCATGAAAGGAAAAAGCCTTCAGAGGACTCTTTATCATTTCATACATAGCAACAAGACAGTGAAACTGCCAGATTTAGCATCTATGACAGGTTGAAGATTTATCATGGAAGAGTTTGGTGTATTTGGGGCATTTTTCCTCATCACAGTTTACTCAATCTGTTTCAAAACTCAAATAGAGCTCTCATATCAGTATTAGCAATGTGCACAGTATGAGAAACACACAAACAAACAAAAAAYGGCCAGTATTTGTACAAATGTAGAGTGGATAAAGTCTGCAAAGCCTCTGACAGAGGTTCACTTTAAAGGAAATGGGGAAATGAAGAGAAACATAATCATATCCATAAAGCAATCACTTGCTCTTGTAAAATTCACCCTTAAGTAAAGTTAAGTGCTTAGTTATTTCCCTGCATTTGTTACAAGGTCACAGTGTCTCATGGTGTTGTTATAGATTACTGATCACACAGTCTCATAGGCCTCCCAGACAACCTGAAGTCTCAAGGGCCCTTGGAACTGAGAAGTCTGTCTAAGTTCAGGGCATGTCTGCATTCTTCCACAGCTCTTCAACAAAGTAATTACTCATTTTAACCACAAGTATACTGAGACTCCTATTCATAACACTCAGAGGTACCTTAAAAACCTGAATGCTCAGCTGATAATCATATAAAAAATCTGCCTTTTGCTCAAAATGTTACTTTAGTGGAAAACAAATTTGGGAGGGCATGACAAAAAGATTTATTACTGTAATCTCATTACTCTAGTGATCTGTTTTTATATGGTTGTCATTTCAAAATTGGTTAGAATACAGCATCACTGAGTGAGATTGTTAAATAATAATTTATCAGCAAAGGACACCTAAAGATGTGTCTGCAGAGCCAAACAGCAAATCAGTTGGAGAATTGGAGCTTTGAACAATGATAAAAATCAGTTGTTCTATGCCTCAAGAAAGTAATCTGAATGAGAAGAGGAAGCAATTGCAATGATCTAATAACATGGCTTCATAAAAACTTGTTCAAAAAGTATCAGTTTATATATTCTGACATCTTGAAATATGATATTCACGCTCTTGTGTTTAAGTTCTCTCAATTCTCTCAGGAATTTTGTGTGTTTCTACAGGAAAGGCAAAGGACTTGGAGGTGTTGGTGGTGAGAGCTGGACATGCCCCAGCCATGGCACTCCCAGCCCAGAGAGCCAAACGTGTCCTGGCTGCATCCAGAGCAGCGTGGGCAGCAGGGCCAGGGAGGGGATTGTGCCCCTCTGCTCTGCTCTGCTGAGASCCCACCTGCAGGGCTGCATCCTGCTCTGGGGTAATCTTCCTGTACAGGGGTACAGGAAGGACATGGACCTGCTCGACAAGTTCAGAAGAGGCCACCAAGTTGATTAGAGGGGAAAAGCATCTGYCTTATGAGGAAAGGTTGAAAGAAGGTTTGTTCAGTTTGGAAGAAAGAAGGCTTCAGTGTAACCTAAGGATGGCCTACAAGGAAGATGGAAAGGGACTTTTTACAAGGGCATATAGTGAAAGGACAAGGGGGTAATGCATTCAAATGGAAAGAGAGTAAAGTTAGACTAGGCAGTAGGAAAAAGTTCTTTATTGGGAGGGTGGTGAGACACTGGAAGAAGTTGTCTAGAGAAGTTCTGGATAGTTATCCCTAGAAATGGTTGAAGGGAATTCTGAGCAGCCTGGTCTAGTGTAAGGTGTACCTGTCCATAGCAGGAGGATTGAAACTAGATGATCCTTTAAGTCCCTTACAAAYTAAGCCATTCTATGATTCTATAATCCTATGATTCTATGATTTATTTCCTTGACATTCTGCAGTCACAGAGATTGTCAATCACATGATAGTTCTAGAAGAGCTACAAAATGATAAGATTTTATTGACKTAAATGTGGGAATTAATAATGAAATCAGACCAGTGTGGTTTTAATTATTTTATTTTTACTGATCCCAGATATTTTAACAACATGCCATCTGATGTGGGACAATTATAGAATTACCTTTTAAAAATTATATTGGAAATGTGTATCTATGGTTGCAGAATTACAAGAAGTCTAGAGTTCCTGTTGTTGAGCCCATAATGTGCYATCAACACTGAGGACAGAAGTCTTACATGGGGAAGGGAGTAAGGAGTTAGGATATTCACTGTTACAAAGTACATGAAGTTAATTTCAGAAGTAAGTCTCACTACAACAAACTACAAGTTGTTCTGTGTGAAAAGGATAATCCCCACTCCAGTTGAAGCTCTTCTGAAGAGAGAATAAATATTCATAGGACAAGAAAATAAATGGAGTCTCCTAGGTAGGAAGACACTATTGCTGCCCCTCRCAGATGTGAACTGTGCATTCCTTGGGTGGCCAAAATAATTCCTGCGTTTTTTTCAGTGATCGTTCAACATGAAATGAATATGTCCTGAGAACAGACCTGGGAGCCCTGATTTGGCCTCCCTGCCCTATATGAAGACTGGAACATGAGGCTGCATTCCTGAAGCAACAGGCTTGGAAGATCAGGTTAAGTACCCTGCTCTAGGTTATCAGGTCCTGATCCTTGGAGAATGGAGGGATGCCAGAGATCACTGGTGAAGATTAAAACAGCTTGGTGACTCATGGGATTTAAGACATACTTTTGTTGTTGTGGTTCACATGAGAGTACTCCAGGGATCTTTTTCACTTCTCACCTGAGCRGAATATCATCATAGGAGTTTAGAGCTACATGTATGTGGTATCGATACTGCATGTAAGGCTTTGGATTCCCCTGTACCATCAGGCATGAAAAGATAAGTATTGCAATTCTGAAAAGGAAATCAGTCTCAGACTCTCTGTTTAATTAATATCTCTATGACCACAAAACAGCAGGTTTGTTAAGAGATGATAGGGTTTAAAAAGACGAAAAATATCTTACGGTAATAAATAGCACTGCAATTTGCATATCTACACTTTTGTGAGCAATAGAAAGTTTGTGTAGTCTTGAATTTTGGTATCCAAATCTGAAAAAGATTAAGTTCTCAAAATGACACACGCAGAGGCTTGCTAAATACCATGGCTTCTGTTAAAAACAGGACAAATCCAAAGCTGCAACTATAAGAAGAAATGAGACAGCAAAACTTTGAAACTGCCATACTTCAATGAACAACCAACACCAATGCAGCTTTCTAACCCAGCCATTTTGAAATATGAGTGCTTTCGCTGACAAGACCATATCAGGACAACAGGACCTCTTCCACARCACTCTTGGTCCTTTATTTAAGTGTTATTCATTTGGTAGACACTCAGCTCTGTTTAGGTTAGTCAGTGCATTGAATAATTATGCTCTGAAAGGAAATATTCATATCAGAAAGGGAAACTGCCCTAATTAATTATAGTTGGAAATAATTAAGTAACATCAGTGATAGAGAAAATTTCACAGCAGACATTTGTAACAATGATAGCTCACACTYGCACAGTGAAAGCTTTGACACAAAGCTTGTGTCAATGGTGAGTTAGTCACTCTGTATTAGTAAGCACTTGACTGTATGATTTCCTAACAGAAGGTCCAGGACGTGTCTGAACAATTTTTAAAATACTGAGAATTCCTTTTTCACACTGCAGAGTCTTGGCTCTTYGAGGAGGTAGGAAGGAACATGCAGTGCAAAGCTGTTCTGCTATTTTACAGAAATACGTATCGATATGGATGTGATGCTAATCTCTAAGTGTTCTCCAACTTTCATTAACAGTGTGTCAGGCTTCTCCTAAAAATCTTTATTTTTATGCCTCATATCTCAGCTCAAAAATTTCACTGCCGTGAAACATTTGGAAAATCTCAGCCTGAGCACAAGTCTCACCTTCCCATTTAAACCAAATGCTAAAATACCACCATAAAAAAAAAAAAATAAAATAAAAGAAAGACCACAATCATAATAAAGGGTGGCACTGAATTCAGAAAGGAACTGTAGGATTCACACAGAAGGCTAAGATATTAGATATTGAATGCCACATCCATCACTCAGGCACTGAAGTAATTTCCTACAGCAGATCATCTTCCCTTGTAAATACTGTCTCATTGTGTACACATGCACTAAGGTTGAAACAATGACTGGGTTGGGCTCTGATTTTCCATCTGTGCCTGTGAGAATCTGATGTTTGCAGCTTGGACTCCTCAGTGCTTGTTAAATGCAAATAGATGCTGGACCATTCATTTTACTAGACCTGGTGGTAAAGGAGAACTAGCAGATCTAAGCAGTTCTTGGATCTATAGCCAAATTAATTGATTGGCTGAAGTTTTTCCCAACTATACTTGGAAAAGTGTAGCAGAAAAATGGCTACAATTTACCTTTACTAATGATATTCCTCCGGAATTATATGCCATGAAATGTAATTCATGGTATTTCTCTGGGTGTTTCTCTTCTCCATGCTTGTGATAAAACCTGCAGGGAAAGGAAGGAATAGTGGCTATGCCAGCATCATGCTCACAAATGACCCCACCACACAAGCCTTCCTAGCTGGGTAGTGTCTATTTCCTTTCCAGTGCCAGGCTGGCAAGGGACTTCCTCCTTCTTATTATTCTACTGCAAACACATATACCCCAAGGTTCCTGCATGTAATACAATACAGATGGGAAGAGCCTTCTTCAGTTTCCTTTAATCTCAAGAACAATCTTCAGCATAGTATCCTTAGGCACTTCCTAATGACACATCACTAATTAAATAGAGATATCATGGTTGAAATACATGAACAAATGGCAACATAACAACCAGACTGGTCATACTGTAATTATAGTGAAAAACAAAGGCCTGAGAGCAAAATATTTGAGGATCAGTGGTTTACTGGACAAAATTTCTTGAGCTTTAACCTTCTTAGGTTACAAAGCTTCACATTTTGTGCCTCATCTTTCTGCAGGACATTTGCAATAGGTTTCTCTCCATTRCATCCATGGCTTTTCAGATAAGTCCTCCATGCCTGTGCAGTGTGATGTGCATGGTAGGGCTGAGTCTACAGATGATAAGACTTTAGTTAATACCTAAATGAAGGTTTGGCAAATTTATTACTTAATTTACACACTTTTATTTTTTTTTAAAAAAAATAAACTAAAACATTAATTGTAATTAAAATGTGTGTAGTGCAGCAAGATATTATAATGTGTGTACTGAAGCAAGATTTTAAAATGTCTGTAGAGTTATCCAAACAATCTTTTCACATGGCAACTAAAGACTTGTAACTTCTCTCCAGTAAAATGAGATGCTCTGATACTTGAGAATTTTTTTGTAAGAGCAGCTACTTTTGATGCAAATACAGAGTGATCATGCCACAGCTCTTTACATTTGAGTAGACACATATTTGTGTCAGGGGTGATAGCAGTAGCCTCTGTTAGACTTTTTARTTAGTCTGTTTGTCTTCAGCTTCCATCCAAGACACAAAATGAAAGGCATCAGAGCTCTTYCAGGATCCTCATAAAGTTCTAAAGAGTCAAAGCATAACTGTATTTTCAATGGCTGTAATTATGATTAGATCATTGATGTGAAGAAATTATGGATGCTTCCAGAGAATGTAGCATACTTTACTGATGCAAAAGAGGTACCTGGAAAAATTAAATCTCAATGACCATTTAAAAGCAGACTTTCCTTTTGATATGTAGATGTGTCTCAAATTTGCATGAATTAGAATTATTCTTGTGGTATGAAAAAATCCAAGACACTTTTGTCTAAGAAACAACCCACCTGTAATATAGTGCAATAATAAATCAAATAATTGGAACTTTTAAAAGGAGACTGTTTCCACAATGYAACTATTCCATTTGGTGTATTTATACAGTTTCCAAAAAGAGCTGCTTCTCTTTTTCTCAGTCATCATTATCATAGAAAATACATTTGTTTGATTTTCTCCTTGTAGCAAAATTTCTGCCATGTTCACATACTTCTATCRATGCTTCTTTCCAGCTGAATGATAAAAACATGTACTTTTTACTGCACAACTTAAGAGACACTGGATAGAAAATTTAGCCCAAGAGGGCCTGAGAAAAAAGTCTAAMATTAAGAAACTGTACCCATTTGCTCACCATTAAGGCAAGATAACTCCCCACTGCATCTTACTAGTGGCTCCCTAGAGACCTCATATGCTGTTTTTCAGACAAAAATGACCCCAGTTTAACAATTCTTCATCCACAGCTCTCTAATTGTGGATGCTATGAGGAGGGGCAATATAAAATTATTATGTCAAGTCCCGACTGTAATTTACACAATGAGAAATCCCTCAGGTTTCATTGTGGAGGCTTTACATGCCATCATGGAGACATTAAGAGCCATGGTGTACAGAAAAGGAATTTTTCTCAACGTCTTTTTCTTTTAAGGCAAGTTACAACAGATACCTCAGGTGCAACATCTAAATTTCAACACTGATTCCCACGGAAGTTAACCACAGTGGAATTCCTACCATGGCAATTGCATTCACAGCACTTAACCAATACGTAGAACTGATACAGTAAAAAAAATTTGCTGAAGCTTTGGACTGTTTTTTAAACTGTTGGTTATACATATTTGCTAAGCATATTTAAAATTTTTGYTCTTCTCTTTTCCCCATCTGCAACTACAAGATGGAATGCCAGATGAACGCAAAATATTGCTCTTGTAATGTTTCTGATTCTGATGTAACTCATATAAAAATGTCTTTAGATTGTGTTCCAAAGAATTAAAACCAGTTATARCATCTTAAGGAAGTTTCTAGCAATCCAAACATTTGAGAATTTAGCCATCACCTGAAGCCCATTGATTTTTAGTGCTTTCACCCCTTACAGCAAGTAGAGGTAACCTTACATAAAGCCACACCACAGCTATAAACAGTGGTAATTGAAGGGTCATCCAAAAAGGTTAAATTTATCTTTGTTCCTAAACATGGCAGAATGTTTCTAAGTTAACATACAATGGGCTGTACTCCTATGGATCCACAGACCCCAATCACTTGCACAGCCTGAATAAAGAATTTTTTGGTTGGTTTTATTGCGCATAAATTTAGACAATGATGTGATTTTTATCTCCCCATAGTCCCTCATCAGATATTGSATTACTCTGGCTTTATGCCGCTGTTGTGAAAGGAAGACAGAAAAAGTGGGGGTAGAAGATTTTATATCAGCTATCATAATTAACTTTCATAATGAGTGTTACATTTCCATTTCCACATCAGTGTAAAGTGATGGGATTTAAAGATGTCAGATTGAATTAGTCTAAAAGAGWATGAAAAATGAAGCTTTATTCAGAAAGGCATGATATAGTAAGGAAATAAAGAGTAGTTTGGCAATTACCTGGAAAAAAAAAAACAAACCCAGATTTCTTTCCTGCAACATTGTGCTTTGCATGGCAATAAGATATAACATATATAGCAGAGTGTAGGAAATGCTGTGGCAGGCCACAAAGTATCTTGGTATTTAGTTAAACATATAAATATACATAAAGAGAAAGAAACAGTCTAAAGAAGACCTTTATTTAGCATTGACCCTTAATAGAATGCAGAATAAACAATTTTTTTTTTTTTTTTTTTTTTTTTTTTTAATGCAGTAGGGTTAATTTGCAATCTAACTACTTCAAAAAAAGAGGGTCTGGTCCTACCTATCTTGCTAAAACCTATTAAAGAGGCAGGTGCTAAGTAGGCTGTTGAAGCTGCTGAGTGCATGACAGTGAGTAACAGCATCTCTCTTTGTTTTTCTACCTTTGTTTCATTTCACATTGTGTTGCTATTCCATAATCACAACTTCTAATATTCAGAACTTGTGGCAAATGTTGCTTGGGAATCCAATTAATGAGCAAGTGCAGGACACTGCCATGCCAGACAGCTGTTCACATGTCTGGGTTTCCGTGTCATGGACACATCAACAAATTTTAAGTGTTGGCAAAGTGCCAGTTTTGCATTTCAATTTTTGCTACTGTATTTTTAGATATGGTGCTATAGGAGAGAAAGATGTTTTGCAAAAATGTAAGACATTACATATTTTACAATATTATATCCAAGTAAGTTGTAAAGTACTATTAAGTCCCTTACTTTGCCTGCTCAAAATAGGTCATTTTATATGGCTGCTTCTATAGATTTTAATCTCTTAGGCTGCAATCCTGCAAACACTCACGCATGTGATTAACTCTGACTACCCACATGCGTGAAGTGTTTGCAGGATGGGGGCTTTAATATGTTGTGACATTGTCATGGGGAAAGAATCTAAGTGGCAATATGTGGGGAGAGCTGTATAACTGAGGCCATCAAGAGTGGGCTGTGTTAACCCTCTACTGGGTAAGATGTTGCTAATGACTCCTACATCTCTCCACTCCAGTGGTTCATAATATAGTATGTTTTGCTTCTGGAGATGCCAGAATCACTATCAAGAAGCTCAAGAGAAAACAAAAGGAAGCTCATCGTTATGCAAACTTTGGTTTTGAAGACTTTTTTCTCCCCAGTGCCTTTCTGTAATGGATTGACCTGGGATTTACCCTTAGGACTGTATTGGTGTTGTCTGCCTGTCCAGAATGGCAGGASAGAGATACATCCAGTGTTTGACATTCCTGAGAATTGGCATGTGCATAATGAAGATTGTATCTCCTACATTTATGCAGCACAGTTCTATGGCCTCTCTCTGTCCAGGATCCCTTGCGCCAGAAGTGGATGGTCTGCAGATTAGGGTGACTCCCAAATTATTTGCATGTACGTCAAAAAGCAAGACAGAAGTCACAGTGACGACTTATGCCCARTACTCAAAGGAGCCCTGCTTTAAGGCATTTTCCCTAGCTGCAGTTTAGTGCCAAAATAACAAATAACTTGCTACAGGACTAGTCCATACAATGTGATGACAAGAGGTACCACATGCAGAAGCAAATGGGCATACCCATATCCCAGCTAGGAAGGTGGCCATGCTTTCTCATGTGCTAGAAAAGACAGAACCTGCTACTTGTATAACTGATTCCATTTCAGTCATACAATTTCACAAAATAATGTTTTTCTACAAAATATGCAGGCTATTTTTTTTCCTATGAAATAATGTTATTACTGTTTGTCGTGAATTATGCTTACTGGATACACCACACATGACTATCTCTTTTCTTTCAAAGTAAAGTTCAATATTGCTCTCCTCATCTCAGATACTGGAGGACAGAGTAATTTTTCATCTTAATCACAATGCAATAAACCTTGGCAGAAAAAGTGATAAGCAGAACTTGTAAGAAAATACTGAAATGTCACTAGGAAATGGAGCAAGGGAGATCCACAAGCTTTTCTTCCCAACCTTTGCTAGCACAAAGAACTATAAAAATCAGCTTGCTGTTGTAATTTAATCAGAGCAATTTAATAAGAGCAAAGAATATAGTTTCTAGAAATATGAGTAAAACTATTTTTTCTTGTAGAAATTAGACAACAGAATGCAAACTATCATAATTGCAGCAAGCCTCTTAAATAACTCCCTGCTTCAATAGACAGTGGGTGCCGGAGGATATCCTCATCACAATGCATTATCAAGTACTTTACCTCTAGTTTTCAGTTCTGTCAACAATTTATCAACATCTAGAAATCAAAACTTCTTATAAAATTATTGATTCACTCTAGAAGTGTCCATCACAACTATATATGTAATAACACAAGAGACTGTCAGGTGTCAAACTCTAAACCACTGAGAACCAAGTGATAATATTACTGTGGTCATAGTTCAGTACTGAATATATTGGGGTTTATTAAACAAGTTCTGTAAGTAAGGGAATGAAAAAAAAAGTGGTGGCCCATGACTTCCTGTAACATGGATAGATTCTTCCCAGGAAAAAGCAAGTCATTTCCTGCTTTCAAAATATTTGTCGATCATTTGATTCTCAGCTATCAAAAATGGGAAATTATAACACTGCAGCACTTCTGCCAGTGGGAGGACAGGAGTGTTGCTAAACTTGAGCAACTCCTAAAAGAAGGGAGACCTCTAAGTACCCTATGTCACTATTAAAACCAAAAAATGCTGRCCAAAATATTCAAAATTGTTGGTAGATGAACACAAACTACACAAGCTCCACTACTTTTGGAATTCAGACAAGAACACCACAATATCTTTGTAATTTTTCCATACGGTTAGATATTTTGAACCTATATCCATAGGCAAGAAACAGGACACAAGAAAGAAAAAGAAGCATCTAAGAAATATTTTATTTGCTGCTTGAAAGATTGAAAATAACTTGAGACACTAACTCACAACCACCGTGTTCTAATTAGCACCGAAGGCATCAGTCTCCTGTGTTGTAACCTCATGTATGGTATGTCTAGGTATCTCCCAAGTGAGCCAGGGCAAAATGTGATCAAAAATCAAGGGTACAGTTTCATCTAGTGTGTCTCRGGAAATCTTGTCTATGAAGAATCAAAAATTTGAAACTCTGTCTGGTGGGTTTTATRTTTACAGGACTCATTGAATATTTTAAGTTGGAAGGGTCCCACAAGAATCATCTGAGTCCAATTCTTGCCATGCCAGGACAGCCCCTAGAATAACACCACATGTATAAGAATGTGGTCCAAAAACTTCTTGAGCTCTTTCAGGCTTGGTACTGTGACCACTTTCTTGGACAGCATGTTCCAGTGCCCAACMMCCCTCTGGGTAAAAAGTGAAGCTGTTGAAAAGTGTTATAATAGCCACGGTCCTTTCAAATTGTTTTTGTCCCCCTAGACACTCAAAAGCTGCTATAATTCAGCCAGGTCTTGAATTTCCCTAATTTTGTATTTTGGATTTCCTTAATATCTAATATGGTCTATGGAAGCCGGATCTATTTATTTACAAAAGACATGAATTGCTTTCTTTGGACAGTCAATGCAGTTTGTCAGATTAAGAGCTGYTGTTTTGTTGAGGATTTTAACTGAATAGGATGAGGTAATGTTTGTATTGGAGAAACACTTCAGCACATTCACACATAACTGCAGAGTTTGTGATGCAAAAAAATTCAYTGAATTTAATTTCAGAAAATCAAAATATTTTCTGTTCCACATTTAAAAGATTATGCCTTCGGAAGTATTTTACTTCATTTTTCTCTAAGTTTGTTTGCAAACCTAGGCTACCGGTCCAAAGATACTGACACGTAAATTCGGATACCTGATAGACATTTTACACCATGCAGTCTARGACAAGGTTACAGGTACTGAACAAGCTGGAACAATTACTTGATCCAACACAGCTCAGATAACATGTGGCTCAGAAGACACTGACTTGCATTAGCACAGTGCTAGTAGAGCTAATTTACCTAACTMCTCTCTGCTGATTAATTAGGGTGTAATGCTGCACTGACATAGCAATTCTGCATCCAGTTCTGGAGTTAGCTTAGATACCTCTGCCCATTGCTGAGCTGAAAGGTGAATACCCTGAAAAATAATTTCTAGAGAATACACAGTATTCTACATTTTCCTATTCTTAAGTTATAATTCAACATAGCTTTTATCATATGCTTAAATTCTGATATGAAATGACCTTTTTTTTTCTTTACCAGAGCCTTTTATCACTCAAACACAGGAATTTTGAAAAGACATGTGAAGATGAAGTAGGCTACCACTTTCATACCCTCCTAAACATTGCCTGCACAAATTCTCTTCTAATAACAAAAGTAAAGAAAGTTGGAAGAAGATGTCTTTTCACGTCTTCTTGAAGTTTATAGGGTATCTTTTTTGGCCTTTATAAAAGCTGTCCTTCCAAAATACATCCAGYGAATGTTTATACCACCTCTAATCAATCCACTGCCAATATTCCAGGCAGCATGACAGGTACCAAGCTAAAACCTCCTGACTAAGCCAAAACACCCCCCACAAACAAACAAAACAAAAAATTCAAACAACCAACCTCAAAAGTCTCAACTTGTATCAAAAGTCTTATGGGTTAAACCTTTTGGATGGGTTTTTTGAAACATAGAATTTATGCGTGTCACATAAAAGAGATTTTCCCCGAAAGAAGATCAGACGCTGAAGACAACTGTTCSCCTGTGTGTTATCTCTCCATAGTCAAACCTCCAGGGCAATTATGTTCTTCCCTTCTTGTGTTCCTGAAGATAGAAATTTTAATTAGAGTTTTACCAAAATGCTAGGCGTGTCTCTCCTGCACAGATATGTACACTAAAGACAGCACTAAAGCTAACTCTAAAGTGACTACTCTTAATTTTTGCACATCTTGGGTCATTCCCAGCACTGAGACTTGAAGTCAACTGGCTGAAATTTGCCAACTGAAATTAGCCCATTCTAAACTCCCTCACTGCTCCAAATGGATAATAACATCCCATTTGACTAATTCCCCTGCCATGTTCAGGAATTGTTTGGAACAGAGATAGCTGGCTTGGGTTAAAGATGTGCCCAAATCTAATAATCTCGCARTGTGAACAACTAACAGGGTTTCAGTGCACTTTTTAATTTAATTGCATAGAGTCCAACAATCTCCTAGTGAGAGCACAAACTTCTGTACAGGTTTATTTACCCCCTCTAGTAGGGCTGAGCAGCCTGAACTGCCCTGTGGTGCAGCCAGCCTGCCCTGTGGTGCAGCCACAGAACTGCTAATCAATAGCTCTTTAAAGCACTYTAAACTTCTGTTGTGTAGGTAAGATATGCCCTTGTCTTGTTCCATGCACCGCAGACTTCAGAAAGGAAACTGCAAAGACACTGTGGCATGAGTGGCCCCATGACATCCTGCAGCTTGTATCCACAGCCTTTCCTTAAGTGYAAAGTGCCAACTGCTATGCTGTTTCACCTGACAGGAAAGACCCTGAAAGTCTTTCTGTAGTAGATTATGATAAGTGTCCTTGATTCCAGATGAAATCAGGCTCTATGCAGAGGCTTAGCCACTTAGGGATTGTGTGATCATCCAGGAGTGGCACAGTAACAGAGCAGTCCTGTGGAGATTGTTAAACACTGTTAAYAGCTGTACGTTGTTACACAGCAGTGCATAGTTAACACCATGGGCACCTAGATGAATCATCTAAGAGGTCTTTTTGAAAGACCGACATCCAACAATATCTGTATACATACTTCAGTAACCATGCAAGAGCGCCTTTGGCCTGAGTGTTAGTAATAAGGATGTTATTAAGTTATACAGACTGTGGCCTATCATTGACCATGGCCAGCACTAGACACTGCAACAGAGATCTCTGAGAAATCCTGCTACAGACAGTGGGGAAATAACTTCTCCAATGGGAAATTTTCTCCCACTCTCAGGCAATTATCAATTGACTCACATTCCAAAGGAACAATCTTTATATCTCCCCTGAAAAACATACCATTGTGGATTATTATGTTTGTGGAACAGCCAAGCGGCTTTTGAAAATTTTCCAAGTCTTGATCTCATTATATCTTCTGGCAAATAGTTTCCCAGACAGAATATCTTTTCCCTTTTTAATCTATCCTGCAGTTTCAGTATCACTGAATTCTCTCCCCCATGGCAAGTTCCTTGATTAGGAGATAGGACCACACTTCCACTCATATCGCTATCTCTACCATCTGCCTTGTATTGTTTTCTTGCCTAAGCATTGGTGGTATTTTCCAAACTCTAGAAAGAGGCTACTTCAATAATATAGACTTGATAGAGTATGTCACATGCTCCCTGAAGCTCTACATCAAGATTTGAAGTAAGGAAGCACCATCTGTGTGGATGTCYCTAGATTTGTAATAATTCAGAAAGAATCAGAGATTTTAAGCAAATGGTTTGGGGTTTCCTTTTTTTATATATAGTGACAAATCTTGCATTGAAATTCAAAGAGCTCTGTTGCTGGATGGTATTTTTGTTGTCTGCTCAACAATAATTGGAACAAATAACAGTAATTAACACACCAAATAATTAAAAGACAAATTATCGAAGATCATACAGAATGTTTCCTCTGTCCACATGATTATATTATGCAATGTCTGTCTTTGCATGTCAATCTGAAATGGAAAATGAAGAGAATCCTTTTTAAAAAAAAAACACAATTATACATTCTGCCTAAGAAMAAAAACCCCCAGGATACTATCCTTGCTCGTTTATTTTCTTCTCTGCAGGCCTGGTGACAGCAAGACCAAAGTCTGCAGTCCCTGCTTGGATATAAACTTAGAAGGATTTGCTGACACAAAGAAATTACCTCAAACAACTCCTCCACAAGAGATATTGTGTACTGTTCTCTTCTTACAAGTGCCTCTTTGAATGACTRTTTTGGAACTATTTATCCAGGTAGAGAAGCCTCCAAATGTCAATTTATTTCCTTTTATCTCTCAACCTGAAGAGTATAACAGCATAAGAATCCATGAAATGCAATCACAAATATCTACTGTTCAGAGAGCATACTACCAGCAAATTTAGCATGATAGGTTAAAATGTATCTTCTATATCTAAATCTGGTTGCTGAGAGGTTCAGCCTTAGATCCTTTTCATAGCATAACATAGTTTCTCTACAGCAGAGTAGTTTTGAAAAAGAAGACATTTATGATGATCATAACCTGGTCTTCAGTGAATGTTGTTTATAAAGAGTTGGAAATATATACATAKCTCCTCAGCAGAGAGCAGTGCCAAAGGAGAGGAAGCCTCTGGCAGGTATCCCTTAAGAACCACTTGGATAACCCTATTTAGGCCCTACAGCTGTAGGCATTAATCTATCTCCCCGTAAGGGTCTAAAGAGTCAAACCTCAAACTGAAAAAAATATGCCTCAAAAACAAAGAAGGATATCTTCCAGGGCAAAAATCTCATGTATCTAGGACAAAGTGGGAGAGAGGATAATATGGTAAAGAAAAGTGCACTGTYCTAATGTTGCACAACAAATATTCCTGCAAATTCAGACAAAAGAAGAGATTTGTGTCTCTTTTAGTTCATATCAGCGTAAAATGATCAGAACCAAATAAAGAACTCAAAGATTTAGTGTACAATGGTTAATAGTCTACTGTCAGGGGAAAAAAATGACATTTAAAATGATGACAGCTCATATTACTTGGAATCTCTTTAGCTTATCATTTTTTTTTTTCAACACACATATTAGAAAACTTTTGAAAAGTAACAATACWTTCTGTCATGTTTCATTCATGTTTTTTTCAGGCAGAAAATTCAGAAAAGTCCAAACCAGCAGTGAAAATTTTATGGTGATAATGGTACATCAAAATGGAAGGAACAAGATGTTTTCACAGAATTGAAATTTTCTATATTTAAAAAGGTTTGGGCCTTTTTCATGGTTTAAGACAAATGAAGTGCTGATTAGAAGTGTAAAATGGTGGAAAGTTTAATATAGAGATTGATAATTTTTGGTGATTATATGACTCATGACATCAGAATGGTTATTTTAGGTGATTATATGACTCATGACATCAGAATGGTTATTTTAAAACAGCTATTTACTTTGGTAGATTAATGGCAGTGGTTTTCTACTGTTTGCCTATTTCTCTCTGCAATGCTTTGGCATACAGGATATGTGTGCACGGAGGTTAAATTGAATCAATATACCATATATACATTGGGATTTATAATMTTTTATTCCAGATTATTACATAATTCAGAAAAGTTCTACAGATCTCAGGGTTGTACAAGAGTCATACCTACCCTCTGCCATGTTATGTGTTAAGTGGATCAGAAAAAGCACAAAGCCAGTGTAATTTGCCTTACAAACTTTACTCACACTTCCTCCTCCTGAAAGGGTACCAGCAGTACTACTGCTTACTAGATGCCAGAAGCACTGAGRTCAAACAGCCTAATCAGTGAAATTTGCCAAGCACTCAACTAGATCTTGCAGTCCATGCTGGGCTCTGTGTTTCTGATACCCATATCAGGCACTTTATATTACTTTGTTCACAGTTACAAGAAAGGCCACAGCAAAATATATCAGCTTTACATATGTTATGGTTTTACTTGGTCCAATTTTTGGTGGTGGGGGGAGGGGACCAAGAAACCACAAAGATGGCTGCTGTGAGGAAGTTCTAGAAATTTTCTCCTTCTTCTCCAGCAAAAGGAGTCCTGCCCCCTGTGTTTTAGAGCCAATCCATCATGGCTCTGAGGGTGATGGACAGGCTGCCCATCAGGCCTGGGCCAATTTCACAGGTTGGTTACACCTCTGTGATGACGTATTATCTAGTACTTAAGAAGAATTCAAAACAAGATAGGGGCGGCCGCCATTGTAGCTTTAAGGTTGTTAGTATGTAGTTTTATTATCATGCACTGGGGAAAAACAGAGCAGGAGGGTGAGGAGATGTAAAAAGAAAATTGGAGACCCAAACATCACAGTAAGGAGAAGATGGGATTGGCTTKCTGTGTTTTTTGCTKTGGTTCTCGAGCATGGAGCAAATAAGTTGTTCTCAAAAAGACTATTTCATCAAAGAGAGACCTGAATAGAAGAAGTAGAGCAACCTTGCTCTGAAAAAACCTGGCTTTTGAGGACTGGACTAAACAGCCAAAAAGGGGGAAGAGGCTTGGCCCCCCACAAAGTTTGAAACTAGTTGAATTGTGCTCTGCGCAGAGGAGGAGATGTCCGCGCCCTACATCTGAAGTAAGTGGATGCTTAGAAGAAGCTGCACTCTGCCAGGAGATTTGTGATAGTGATCTCACGCCGCTGAAACAACGCAGTTTGGCCTTGAAGGACATTCTTTCTTTTCTCCTACGAGGTAAAGGAATACTCCCTCGCCATCAGCAGTTACACACTGACTGTTCTTGGGAAAAAAAAAAAAACCAACTTCCACAGCTTGGAGCTGTAAGAACACTTATCCTATGATGCTGGACAACAACTGTAATGAGTGGTTTGATCAGTGTTAGACTTTCATTCCTGCCCCCCTTTGTGTGAGGGAAAACCTGTGGGGGGGGAGAGGGAGGATCTGGGAAAGAGACGGGTCCTGGAAAGGATAACAGGTGTCTTAAAATGTCCGTTTTTTATTTTTCTTCTCCTTGTACACTTGTCCCTTATCTTTGTTCTCCTCCCCAGTGCCGTAGTATTCTTAGTAGTTTGTAGTAATAAATCTATTTTGCAACTTAAGTTATTCWGCCTGTCTGACTATTTCTCTGAAACACATATGTATCTCTCTCTCTCAATTATGTTATGTTATCTGAAAGCCATAAATTTTCGTGTTAATTGGGCTTTTGCTCTCCCTTCTTCCTCTCCGGTGGGGGGAAGGGAGGGAATGTCATGGGTGCAGTGCTTTTGGCTTTCAGCACAGTCTAAACCACCACAACATGTTAATTGCCAAATTGTTGATGTGACCCACCATCAGCATTTTCTGTAGGCTGCTACGTAACACTCGCCAGGTCATCAAAATTCACATGGAAAACATGTGCAGAGCTATAGACTACCTGGCACTGCCTACAAAACTTCTGTGAGGCACAGGATGAAAACACCGATGGAAACACAGYCTTTGACTTTATCAATATGTGAATGGGAGGGTAAGAGGAATTGCACAGATGTGGGAGATGGTATGATGCACCAAGTAGTTCCGAAGGAGCTCTGACTTTGTCAGCCAAAAGGGGTATCTACATCTGGACCACAGACACAAATTGAAAACAAATTGACCAGGTTTAAAACTTTCATTTCTCTACAAATGACTACTTTTTTGTTTGTTTTCAAATGTGCTTCCCTGTCTTTGTCATTTTATAGCAAAGTAGGGAAGTTTTATCAAAGAGGTAGCAAACTGCAAAGATTGCRATATATAAATAGAAGTATTTTCTGGCCTATAGAAATCACTGCAAATTAGTGATATTTTCAAGATTCTTGATCTATTGGCCTTTAATCTTGGGAAGAGGAGAAAATGGGTCATCCTTTTCACATTGTTCTACAGGGAGTATAATCTGGTGAAATAACATGAGCTTTTTAGTTTCAGTTGGTAATTTCTGCCCTTTTCAAGAACTGTCAAATCAGTCAGCTGAGGAGTGCAGTACCAAGGGTATAAGAGAATAATGCAATAAGGGGAAAAATACTGGGAGATATTTTTAGACAGGTCAATACAATAAGAAAAAAAAGTCACTATAAACTGTTGAATAGAACTTCAAGAAAATATGTTCATTTCCATATGGTGCTTGAAATCTATAGAAGAGACACCATGTGTTTTATGAGTAAATCACATAAGAATTGAAGTGTTTCTTACAAAAGGAATTTTTCAAAGATAATTATTAAATATCAATTTTAAAAATACAACACACAATATAAATCAACAAATAAACWATTTAATTGCCCAACTCTTCATCTAGAACAGATATCTAAACTTCAGACACATGAGACAAGGAAATTTATTACCTCAAATCTGTGTTACTGCTTAGCAATAGAAAGAAGAAATCTGAAGAATAGACAAGGGATTATTAATCTGAAGGACAGGTAAAGCAACCAGGTGAGTCAATCYGCCAGCCTTGGTCACAGACACAGCACTTTGCTCTTCCTCTCCCTTTAAGAATATTGTGAAATTATCTGAAATTAGAAACCTAAGTTATTATAAAGTTTTAAAAGAGAGACATTCATTTTGTTGATGTTCTTTCATTCTGGCAATCAGAAATCAGCTCAATCACAAAATCAAACAAAGCAGCTCCCAGACTACTCTTTGTGGTCTCATAACCCAGCATCCAACAGACTGGAAGAGCCAGCGTAGAACTGGAGCGTTACAGCCCCCAGCCTAAGATCCAGCCTAGATTGCAAATCTGTCTGCAAGATGCTTGCTTTGCTGCCAACTCACAGACAAGTTGGCTTAGTGTTGCCTCACAGGTCCTATGGCTTGTATACAGTAACTTTACTGGTTTTATTTCACATACTGTTTTGTATTGTAAAGAAGCTGATATCCTGATGTAGGTAGCCAAGAACTGTGCCTAGTACAGCACTAAAAAGATCAAGGATCAACTGGGTGCCAGGCCTGGTTTCACTCCAAATAAGCAGCATCCAGACAGTTGTTTAAATAAAGAATGCATGCACTCCTGCACTAGATATTCACATTGTATTCGTCCAGAACACAGCCGTAAGATGTTCAATTACTTTTAGGGAGAACAAAAAGCCTATTAGCATATTTATCATTATACTTTAAAATAWGATTGAATATTCATTAAACAAACATAAAAGAATGTAAATGCAACAAAATCCTCACAGGCAATTCTCAAACATAGGATTTTGCCAGTTCAACCAAAACCTTTTGCCACAGTGCTCTGCTGAGATTAAACATACATGCAAATTGATGGTTTTCCACCGCCTCAGCAAAATAGCAATTACATTTGCAGAGCAGTTAGTATTTACTTCTTCTTTTGTCCCTGCTACCACCTTTTCATCCCTACAAATCAGATGATATAAGTAGGCTACATTCTTTTTCCAGCCCATCTCTCTACAGCCTCTGCTAAGAGTTTACTTTCAGTACCAGTTACTTAAAGCATTAGATATTTAATGAGATCATTAATTTTCTATTTTGGGATTTATAACCTATTCAGATTAGCATAGGCTGACTCRAACAGTCATGTTCCTTCTTTGTACTCATCTATGAATAGCTGTGTTAAGAAGAACAAATTAATCATGTTTTTTAAAAACATATGTAGAAGCTACATCTTTTCTGAGACTAATACCATATACCAACAAAATAAAACAGGCTGCTGGCTTATTTGTCAAATCTATGCTGTTGCTATTTATTATGTATATAGCTTCATAGGTAGACAGGATACTTACAATACAAATACAGATGTGTTCAGTTTTCTTTTGGTTTGAGTTATCATGGTAGTMTTGCGTAACAAGTACAACAGGCACTGTTTCAACCCCAGCATACCTAAAAGCAGGAAGTTTTCTTACTAAATATCCCTTACTGTGCCAAATTAACATTGAAACTCTACAGTTTATACCTATTAGGAGTAGCATACACGTTGAATCTGCTTTGTTCATCACCAGGAGTTTGGCTAGAGAAAGATTGACTAAAATCTTAAATTTTTTCACAATTTTGGCTAATGTCCATAAAGAATGTTGAAGAAATCCTAGTCCTGAAATAACCACAATATCAAGTATAACAGGTAGAAAATTATGTTTCTTTTGCTCAATTTGCACCACTTATGTCAGAAGATTGTTCAGTTTATCTCTATAAATKATAACAAACATAATATCTATAAATTACAGGAAATTAAAAATAGCCTCCATTTCATAACATACATTATTAATTTAGTTAACAACTATGTTTACAGAAAGATGCAGGGGAAGACAGTGGTAAATGGGTCAGGGAAGGTGGAAAAGTACTRTATTGGTGTTGTTGCTGTAAAGAATTACTTTACACTTCATTATGCATGTTGATGTCATGTTGGCACAGGAAAACCATCAAATGTGTAAAACCAACCTAAAAAGCAAAGGCAAAATATGAAGTGGCTTACCTTTACTTAATGAATAACTATTTTAGTAWCAAAACAAAAGAAAAATCAAGTTATTTTAGGAATAAAATTATCAATATATTCACAGTATTACCATTGGAGAATTTTCATTTGCACATCAGGGTAATTCCAAAAGATCCAGACAGTAAAATAACAGATGTGTGTACTGGACAGAACATGAAAACCATCTGTATCTTCACAGTAGAATTGACCTTGGAAATACTGTTTTATTAGTACTATGCTTTTTATAAAACTCACAGTAATGTTTATTAAAAGTCTTTGAAATTCCTAATTTTATTATTTCYAAGTATCAAGTAAAATGAATACCAACTAATTTGCCATAGCAAGAAGCTTAAAAGTCAGTAGTAAGCTAGCACTGAATTAACATGCTGACCATGCAGTGAATGTTTATTTCAAGCCTGGGCCACTAAAATGAAAAATTAGACATAATTTAAAAATTGTTTCAAAAAGTCAAATCAGAAAAAAATGTCCAAAGTAGTCTGAGGTGAAAACTTTGAAACCGCTTGAAGTGTCAAAATAGTGAGCACTGAAGTATTCAATCCTTAGGTGTTTACCTTAAGTGTGGTCCACAGTCCCAGGGTAAGTCTGTTCTAATCAGGCATAGAATCACGTTAAACTCACCAACACGAAATATTGAGAAGGACAGGTGTTAAATTCTGTACTCCTAAAGGACTTGGAAACTTTCCCCTATCTGCAAAGAAGTGTTTCTGGTTCCTTGAAGGTTAAGAGGTCTGAAGCTTTACTTGAAGGTAATTGCCTACAGCAGCCTTTCTCCCAAAATTCTGCCAGCAGTTTCCCTCTCTGTGCTACTAACTCAATGAGCCAAGAGAAGGCAGACTGTCAGTCATCAATTCAACACCAGATATGCATCAAAGTTACATTGACCACAAGATTCTCTACTGGCTTCAGATGTTGACTTTGTACCTATTGAGGGAGGACTTCCTTCTTCTAAGAACAGTTTCATCCTTCTCTCGCAGAAGGACTGTCAAGTACTAGTATGAATTGGATAAGCAAAACCACTTCATAATAATGCATAGTTCAGTGGACCATGGTCCACCAGCATGAACTGTATATAATTCTCCACACCTAATAATTCTGGAGCAGTCTATAACTAGATAAGTTTGAAAAGGCATGCCAGAGAATACAGAAGATTATTTCTAGTCTGTGAAGGGATAACCTGCTCGTTATATTATCTGACTGAAAGAAAGAAGAAGAAACCATGCCGGCCAGAGTCCAAAACCTCTGCGCAGGTCTCTTGCAGATGCTTTCACAACTCAGCATGGAATAATGCTGTGCATAGTATTTAAATGCCAGATTTAGCGGGAAAGATTATCAGCACTGATCCAATTTTACTTCAAAAACTAGCAAGCCAGATGAGAGAATAAGAATGAATAAGGCAAACAAACCTGGYGATTTCTGAGGAACAGCAGCAATTTCATTTGAAGGGGAAGCCAAAGGCATGTGCCCACTTATGAGAGATGTGTGATCTCTTTGCAGGCAAACTACAAAAACTAAAGAATAAAACACCAAAGTGAGAATCAGGTGAAATGGCAAGGGAAATACCTGATAAAGAAGCACAGAAGAGGGGGGATGACAGTCATGCTTCTTAGGTCATTCTATAAGTAACAGGCTGTCCTGTATTAAAATACCAGGTCTTTCTTAGAATAATAATAGTAATAATAATAATAATAATAATAATAATAATAATAATAATAATAATAATAATAATAAACCCTCAAACCCCAAAACCAATTCCCNCCCCCCCCCACAAACTCACATGCAAAAAAGCCAAAAAACCACAGAGGGATTTTCTCATATGTCACATTAACTGCCTATTTTCCCCAATATTTAGAAGCCACGTTTTCCTAATTCATACAGAGAGGCCTGATAGAGAGTTAACTGTATTTTCTGTACAATAAATCAAAGTCAGATTACAGTAATGTATGTTTGTTCTTAGTGGACTCATGTTTGAGCACTTGGAAACATTATGCAGCTCTGATATAAAAAGACAATTATTTTCAAATTTTAAACCATATTTTTAAAATTGTCTGAAAAAAATAACATTCCTTCAAGASAAAAAAAAATGGAATCATGTTCAAATAGATTAACTTCCATGTAACTTGTGTTTTGGTAGCAGAAATACCAAAATATTCCAGGAACCTTTGAAGAGAGAGTCAGAAGACCTAGCACAGGAATCAGCATAGAAAGGAAACAAGACTTATTGGGAATTTGCACATGAGTGAGACTTTGTATTATCAGACAAAACTTCACACTGGGAATTTTGGATAACTATTGTCTGTTTCAGTTTGGAAGCTCTCCACAACACCTTTTCATCCTGGAAAAAACAAAAAGTAGAGTCCAAAATAAGAAGGATCAGTGAGAACTAGAAACATTCATGAAACAGGTAAAATGCAAACAGCTATCATCACTCTCCATAGCTCAAAAAAGGGCAAGTGTCATGCCTCACAGGAGATGGCAAGTTTTATGGTATCTCTTCCAGATTTTTAGCCAGCCTTTGAATCTTTGCTCCAAAGCTCTTCCACTGCATATTCAAGCCATGGTATTGGCATGGGAGTGGGGGAGCATATTCTTTGAAGGGTGCTCCCAGGTGGTGAGCATGAATAGAAATTCACACTTCAGAAGACATGTTTAGAATTTTCCATTTGTAGCAGGTTTAAGCACTGCATGAAAACACTGTAGATCTGGGACTGAAGATTTCAGAGTTAGTGGAAGAGTGTGCGTAGATGGGCACACTATGTGACATCACCACTGTCCATTACAAGCAGCCTGAATGCAAGCCACGTCCATGCAGAAAGCCATATAGCTATGCCATAACTAGGTTGTCCTTTGTTAGGGTGTACTTGGGATGACAGCTACAAAGACCATACACGCTTGCTTTTGACAGGCTTGGAGCAAAAGGAATGTGAGCTCAGGCCCATCTGCTTCTGCCTGTGAAAACAGTTTTTCAAAGTGATATCTCTGGACTTGATTATGCTCTTTAATTAGGTTAATGGTTCACAGATTTTATTGGTGTCAGATCAGGACATAGCATCACTTGTATTACGTCATGCTACCCAGGTGTGTCACTCAATGGCCTGGCCTTTGATAGCCCTTCTTTGTTAATTCCAGCAGCCTCTGTATCTTGGTCCAAAAATAATCTGTGTTTTCTCTGTATCATACCCTCTGCACGGAGTGCCTGTCCTGAGTCGTTCTGCAAGTTCACTGTCCTGAATTCTCTTAAGTCCATTCCCCAGAAACACTTCTTTCACAATGCACTAATAATACTAGCARATAGGACATACACCCTAATTAGAATAAAACAACAAACAAACAAGCTCTCTTAACTACACTATACCAAGCACCAACCCTTGGCAAGTGACCACATAATCTTATTGTTGCTCCTCCTGTCATTCCTTACCTCCTTACTACCCAGCAATTATTCTGTGTCTATAATTAGTTCACACTGCTGCAACAAGAGATACTAACTCATCTTCTTGGGCCAGTCTGAGCATTTTGTGAAATAAGAAGGGTTTTTCAGGGGACAGCAGATAGTAGTGGCAAATATTTGGAAACCCCCTCAGAAGAAGGGATCTTATGTCCTTTCTCTTCAGGAAGACACTTACCCAYCCCCAAAAATCATCAGCACTAGATGCATTCCTGCTATCTCGGGCCCTTACCTAATAAGATCTCTGGCAACAAATTCATCTTCCCTTTCTCAGTGCAGCTTTCCTGGTATCAGTGGAACTGTTAAAGGTAGGCCAGGTGAGCATGATTTATCCAGAATAAGCATCTAAGGTAATAAAGTGTGTCTATTTCATTTATATTAGTTAATGATTTCACATCCCTTCATTTTTGAGGARCATGCATCATAGATAGAGATTCCTTCTTAAAATGACACCAGTAAGTCAAACTCAGCCAAAATGCTAAAAATTCTTTGCATTTCTTYGTGGCTCCATTCAGAAAATAAGTAAATTCTGTGTTGAAATTTGCTGTGCAGTACCTGGAATGCTATAAAGTTTCTTCTAAATTTAACTTATGTTAGGGATTTACTCATAGAGTTATATGTGGAGTTATTCTACTTGTTCTGTGAGCCTGCTATAATCTTACTCTCTAAGCATTCTTGAAAGCATGAGATTTAAAGGACTTAGAGTTTTATGGTTGTTTTACATCTGTTCACTAGTAGAAAACATTGGATAGCTGATCCCTTCTCTCCAGTGAATTCATAAAGCCTTTTATAAGCCTCATTGAAACTACAAACATGAAAATGGTCTTTCTAAGGCTGTCAAAGACAGAATTAATTTAACAAAATATGTGAATACCTTTTCAGTGGCTGACAATATATTGATTACTTTGTCCTCTATTTTCTAGTTTGAAAGGATCCAAATGAATTTTAAAAACAGCATTTACAAACATCTACTACTGAAAATAATTCGAATTGCAATGTCCTGTACTCAACCATAGGAAATCACAGAATTATAGAATGTGCTGGGTTGAAAAGGACCCACAACGAGCATGGAGTCCAAGCCCTTTTCTGGCRCAGCACCATCCCCAAGAGTCACACAATGTGCCCAAGGGTATTGTCCAAAGGTTATTTGTACGCCATTAACTGGATACACAATTACAGGATCACTCTTTGTTTTTCTAAGACCCTGTTTTCAATAAGTCCACAGCATTAATCCATTGTTTGGGGAAAGAGTCAGTGTTAAATAGAAAATGCCATGTGTGTCTATAGCATCCTTCATGGTTTTGGTTGCTTTTTTCTTTTCCTCACCCAAAAACAAGGTCATCACTAGTTGCAAGTTTCCTCTTTTCCAAGTTCCTACTTTGAGACCCAGGACCAGATGAGGAGAAATGCTGAGTATTCCTCCTGAGGATGAGGAATTGGCACCAGTAAAAGCACTGAATGCTGAGAAACACTAGAGAGAGAGATCTCAAGCTGATAAAGAGATTCCTTCTGCACTCTGTCTTATTTTTACAAAATGGATGTTCTAATGCCTTTTATSTGACAGCTGTATTCCATATAGCAATATGTTAGCATCCAGGAGTAACTTGAAGTGGAAAGCCCGGCAGAAGAACACCTAAATACTAAAGAGATATCCAACGCACTTCAGCACTTTAGGTATGAGTTGTATGGATACCACATGTAAGAAGGAGAACCAGGCTGTAAGTCATAAAATTAATGATGCTACAGGCACTAATTTTGGGCAAGATTCCTGTTTCATGTCGTTGAATTGTTAACTCTTCTCAGGTAACAGTACTTCCAATGTACACTTCCCTGAAAACTATTTATGCTACCAAATCCTTGTCCAAAATGTTTAGGATTATCTGAGCTCTGTGCATCTGTACTGTTTTCCTCTTCATTTCAGTTTGTCTCATTGAAGAATGGAACTTTTTACTGCACTGCTAAACCTGAAACTATATGAAAAGGTAAACCTGAAACAAAAGAAATAATCTATAAAGAACACACTTATTTCACTTGTTGTGAATAACTTAGAAAATAGAAGCTTATTTTGTCATTAATCAGGTACTAATGTCATTAGTCAGATTTCATTCACAATTGAACAAAAACAGTAATGAGCAAAAAATCAGAAAATTAACCACAGTAAAGCACTAGGACATGGGGCACTCCTTCCATTGCAAGTAATAGTCCAGAACAGCATATAAAAATCACAAATCATCCTCACTGCTGAAAGATTAGGCTCAGAAAATCAGTGGTTGGTTCTAAAAAGGCCATCCATATAWCACACATCTCTGGCAACAACTGCCATATCTCCAGTCACCCACTCCAAATACCCCACATAATCCCTGACCAGTCTGGAGCAACTTCATGGAAGCAGTTGCCATGCCTGTTGTTTAGTCATTAGACTTCTYCCCTGTGAAGATTTCCAGCAAGGATACCAATTAATGCAAATGGATTGTAATTAACAGTGATGATTTTTGTAATGTGGATACCTTCTCAGTATGAACAGGAATGACCACCGACACATTTCACATGAGGCAACCGTCAGGAGGTGAAGATTTGCAGTTAATAAAGGCCCATGTGAGAACGAAACCAGTGACTCAGAAGAGTAATGCATTGTCTTGTAATACTGGTCCCCAGTGCTGGCACCACTAATCTAACTGGATCAAATCATTGTTAATCCTTTGTTTTACTGAGAATGTGAAAATTCTCTAAACACTTACTTCACATTTAATTTCCTCAGAGATGCGTGTTGTGTGTAATAAGTGTGCTGCCTCCTGACATAGCACCTTCTCCATTACTTGGAGGGGAATTCACTTTCTCAGCATGTCTTTTGTTTTCACCCATCCAGCTCCACTCCTGTCTCTCCTGTGAGTATGATGCCTGCCTCAACTGCCTTCACTTTCACACTGCTAATCCTGCCTTTGACCCACTTTGGCRCTGCTCTCTTGGTTCTACTGGCAACAGATGTGGAAAGGCTACTAAAATGCAAGTTCAAGTGTCTCCCTTCTCTTCTCAGCTCCATTTACTGTGGCCAGACTTTATTTTTTTCTGTGATTTTGATTTCTGCACTTGACTCATTCCCTGTTGTTTCCTCACTCCTGTTACTGTCTTTTCTCTAGTCACAACACTTGGTATTTCTGTTCTGCTCATACCCACTTTTACCACTAGYAGAGCATGCTGGCGGTCTTTCCTGTAGTCTCATATCCCCTCAAAYAACTTTTTATGGCACAAGCCATGAGAAAACACTTGCGATCACTCCCTGGCTGCAAAAACATGAGCTCTCACTCTTCTTTTACTGACTGATAATGGATCAATTATTATGGATCAATAATTCTCTGTGACTTCTAATTGTCACTATTTTCTCCCTCAAAGACCACTCTCTTCCTCACCTCCCCAGCTTGGTGATGCCCCTTTCCATACGGCAAAGGTGGGTGAAAGGGAGCCTCCTCCATGTGGGTTCTGCTGACA
>NW_026623250.1:2961922-3004888 GCF_030028575.1 Malurus melanocephalus | reverse complement strand
CCCCTCTGGGCCTGTCACAGCCTTGCTCGGCCCTGTTGGCCACTGACCTGCCACACCTCATTCGTCTGGCTCCCTCCTGCCTTGCTGCCACCACTTCCTCCACAATGTTTGCTCCAGGTAGAGTTCAAAATGGGGCCTCTGCCTCCCAGAATATCCCCTCCACCAGCTGCCCCAGCCAGCGTTCCCTCATGTTTCCATCCAGGTCTCCCTCCCCTGAGTCACAGCTCTCCAGTACCTTCCTTTCCTCCTGGTGTTGAGCTCCCTCACTTTTTCCAGAACCCCACTGTAAATCCATGTTCCCACATACCCTCTTTCTGCCATGACTCACCCTCTCTAGCTAACCTTCTAATTATTTGTAATTAACAATAACAAGAAGGAACTGACATTAAGTGGAGATGATCAGATGTGAAGATGAGCTCAGTGCAAATGCTTAGAGAGACAGAAAAAGCATCATATACGAACTGAATAATCCTATAATTGTTCTGTGTACATTCCTCTTTCCACAGCCCCTGCCTGACACTATCGTGCTGTGTCCTTTTATGAGATATCTAACCTATATTAGAAGCAGAGGCATCCACTTTCATTTGCACAGGTGYTCATTATTAACACAGGTCAGGGCATCTGAAAATCAGGCTAGCTTTTAAAATTTTCTTTGCAAAGCAACATCAAATATAACTGTTGCAGCTTGTGCTAATATATAATACAATTGAAATTACCATGAACTTGTCTCAGCTGCCTTGGATTTCCTTRTACTGAAAAGTCCAGCATTTCCTGTTCTGCCCACTTATTTTGCCTCTCATGCATCTTTTCTGCAGCTATCCATAACTTAATGCAATGGCAAGCATGAGAAGCTGGCCTTGAGGATGATATGCAAATTGCTTTTTCTTTTCTTTCTGTAGAAGATTAAACTTGCTTTGATGGCCTAACCTTGCTTCCTTTCTTCCACTCTCATTGACTTTCTTCTTTTGCCACTGTCTACTTTATAATGCATTATGCTTCCCCTTTCTTCCATCAGAATCAGCAGTCTTAATCCACTGGAACTAGAATCCAACAACAAAATCCTTGTCACTTTCACTCCTCCTGTGAAGGCTATTCCAAAACAAAAAACTACATTGAACTTTATTATTTATAATAAATAAGGAAAACAAGTCTTATGCAATGCCACAGATGTTACTTTATGAGCAGAAAATATCATATATATGGAAGTTTCATTAATTGTCAGAATTTACTAATAATTTGACTCTAATACTTGTGTCTGTAAAAACCATGCAACGCAACCAGGAGCAGGTGAGGTCTTCCTGAGCTGGCAGTAAGATTGACTTTAAAACTTCTTGTTTTTCATGTTGTTAACACCATTGCTGTGGTGGYCATTTGATGCGAAATACTGTGAACTGGATTTTTCAAAAGAATTTTCCACAAGAATGATGTCCAAGATGAACAGGTTCTAAAGGGTAATTAATTGTATTATTTTAGCACTTTGGAGCACTTTGTCTAGGAAGACCTAGTTGTGTGATTGATTATCAGCCCCAAAGATCTCAAATCCAGGTAAGTGATTTAAATGAGGAATAAATACTCAGGATGGGGAATAAGACAAAAATAAGTTCACTTCTGCCTAAGATTCTCAGTGTATGGAGAGAAACCTATGCACCCATCCACTCACTCACTGAGAACATTAGTTTCACCTTTTTACTTTATCTAACTTTTAAAACTGTCAACAGAAAATGAACAGTCATTTTAATTTTCRTTCAATATATGTAAGGGAGGCAGAGGGTGAGTTAATCTTATTTCTGTCCTGCCTAAAAAGACGACAACCTACAAACTGCCAAAGTGCTGGTGAGTTCATATAGTTCTTCCACTGGGAATCCTTGGTGGAAGTAACTGTAAAATATCTTATTACTTTTTAAACTCTGCAAAGAACGTGTTTAATAACACTGTACCTTGGCCAGTTTGGTGTTAATAATGCCTTTGTGTATGGTAYTATTGACTTCATTAACTCTTCTATGTTTTCATTGTAAGGATTAAGGTGCTTCCTCCAACAGAAAGCAGGAAAGGGCATTAAAATGGTCAGGCAGGATAATACTTTACTCCTGTCCAGATCACATCAACTTGTTATGGACAACAGAAAATGATTCATTTTCCCCATGACTTCGTAGTAGAGAAAAAAAAACAAACAAAAAAAGAAAAAACAAACAAAACAAACAAACAAATGAAGAAACAAACAAACAAAAAACAAAAAAACAAACCACCAGCAATGGTTTCAAGTGTAGCCAGTACAACAGAATCTTTCAAATAATTTTATTCCCATACTGAAGCTAATTTACATGGATAAATCCCAGAGGCTAAATCTTTACTTTCTATTATCTTAATTTCCAAACACCATGATGATCCATGATATTTTTTTACAAATATATCTATTTAAATATATATTAAAATAGAGTTTAACCTCTTAATTTGTATGTCCTGGTCTAACATTGTGGCAATTCAAAGATATTTCTGCCACTATTGGCACAAAAAACAATGTGAAACCAGACCAAACCAAAAAAGCTGTGGTCTATGCCATACATGATTCTGGTTGATTCCTTGGATATGTATCTAGTTGGGGGTTCCTAATTACCTATAAAAACCTAYAATTTTTTAAAACTCAAATTTATATTTAGAATCTATTTATTCAGGCTTGAAATTACCTGTTATTGGTGTGCAACTGAAGGATCATTCTCCAATAAGACTATTTTCAGAAGTAATAAAATAGCCTTAAAGTAACAGAWCATTTTTCTGGTTTACTAAGTAACSTGGAAAATGCTGGAAACTTTATTCAATATTGCAAAGTAGCATATAACCAAACTCTCTTCTTTTTTCTCATATGTATTATATATAGCAAYTTAATGAAATGAAAATAATTTCAGAACCCTGAAAAGGATATCCCAGAATACTTGAGTTACTAGTGGTATCACTGGGTAATACATTTTGTTAATGTTGAAGCATGACCTGTTTGAATAATTKTTTTGACTTCTTTGCTACCAGCAGGCTAGTATGCAGTCATGCAAGTATATTGGCAAAACTATATYTTAAAACTTCATAAAGATGTTTTCATAAGAGTACCACAGATTTTTTTTCTTTCTTGTCAGTGTAATTTCATTGTGTCCAGCATTCATACCTCAGAAACCTTTGTGCTTCACCTAATCTTTTAATCCCCACATTTCCTTTCAAGTACATATGCTCCCAAACTAAACTTGTATGCTGTGTTTTCTCTTGGTTTCAATATAAGAGATTAGAACAATTGTTGAAACAGCTTAAAATATAGACCACGTCTTTCAAGAGAACGTATATGTGTTATATAGAGGATATGGACAAGTAGTTTCTAATATTTAGCTTCCTATATTCAGAATACAACAGAGATGTAATGTGTTTAAGTAAACAAGGCCAAGTTGTGCACTACAGTGACTTGTTTAAGACAGGATCCACCCTGGGAAAGAATTTCAGAACCTTTGTTCCTGATGCAAGTTCTTATAACCAATAATTTTAAAGCAGCTTTCCCTCCTTGGTCTCAGAGACTAGGACAAAGGTACTTTGARAAGCGCATTTCTCCTTAACCTGGCCTAAACATCTTTCCTGTTTTGCAACATAAAAATAAGAAGTGACGTAAGTATACACAGTAGAAGCTGCACWAAGTAGAAAGATACATAAGAATTTAGAAACCACCAAACATAAACACTGCATACAAATAGCTGACTCACTTATTTTAGTGAGGTGTATTTCAATCATCCACAAACAACTAGYGTCCTGGGGCCTTTACATACTCTACATTTGAAGTCAGTTTATTTGCTTACACAAGCCTGAATTAGAGCCACAAGCATGATTTTCGTACCCAAAGAAATCATAGCAGCTGAAATAAAGGTTTGCACTTTCTCCAGCACATAGACAAACAAAAGTGTTTTTTCCATGTGAAGTACTATAGCTGTAGCAAATTTTGTGTTTCAAATGCACATAAACTTACTGGTGTCATAAACAATGAGGGAGATTTTACTTTGTTAAGGAAAAGAACTCAACAGTAGCTATATGTGTGCAGCAGAATTAGGTAAGTCATGGCCTCTCAGGAATAAAATCAGCCATTATTCTTTGAAGAAATTAGACAGCTGGGAAGCTGATTTCTGCTCACTATAGCAAGTATATATTTCACTTCACTCAACTGCCTAGAGTTACATTAATGAATCCATCTGAAGTACTCAATGGGTTCTTCCTGTCTAGACTTGCGGAGTAAATAAATGTTACCTAATGCATACTATTCAATACAACAAACCCAATCAATTTATCCCCACTTGCTGTAAGATGAAGCAAGCAGCAATAACTCCTCTGCTCGCTATTCAGATTGACATCTGTACTTTGTTTATTCTGCATTTTATTACTCTGACTGCCTGTTCCTTGCATTCAGCTGCTATGATTGATACACTGATGGCAATTGATGTCTTTCAGAACAGGCCTCATTCAGTTATAGGAACAGTAGGTCAAGTAAGCAATTGAACTGCTTGCTGTTGCATCAGAACATTTCCTTGAAGACAGCTATGTTTATAARGGTCCAGGTGCTATGTAATATCTAAGACAAATAAGCTCCCTCCACAAGTGAGACATTTTCCCCTTGCCTGGAGTCCACGAGTTCTCTATAATTGTACCTATTTGGATGGTTGTCACTAAAAAATGGCACTGCCTTCAGTTTTGGAAAGCAATTACTCCCATAAGTGTAAGTTTAGAAGAAGTAGGATCGCAGAGAGCAGYAAGCCACCCCAACGTAGGTTTCAGCTGTTTCGAGCTATTTTACAGAAAACCTAAATCATAGTTGGTCTTAGTAACACAAGTGATGATTTAATGTTAGCAGTTGGGTTGAGTAAGCCCAAAGTGGACATTAAGTCACCCTTTAATTTTTTTACCCTTTTGCTTTTACTTTACTAGGGTTACTGTTTAACTTTTTCTAAGGGTAGAAAGTAACAAAGCACAATAGAGGAGGAGTGATAGGTATGGTCAATTCCTTCTGCTGTTGAGGTACCAGGATACTTAGCACCTTGAGAAGAGCAATTCTGCCACAGCAAGTAGAGAAGAAAACTTACACAGCTCCTTATCTTATAGACCCCCAGGTATCATCCAGAAGTAAGTGGTTCTTTTCAGTCAGTGTAAAACATCAATTTTGAGATGTAATATCTCAAAGAGATTCATACTTTTAGTTTTAAGCCCCTAGGACAACAACTAAGTGTCAAGGCCTACATCATTAGTCTGTAGGCTCCATCAGCAGCTGTTTCAGGATAGCAGCTATAACTAACAAGAGCTGTGTTGCTTGGGTATGACTACAAGTGGGCACAGACTGACAAACCTGCTTGCCATTCATATGTGGACATGTAGCAGACTTTTTAAAAATAGCATACAGAAATCAAACCTGTGAGATTCTTTGTAATGCAAAATCAAGTATGTTGAGTTACATTGGAGAAAGAGTAGGGAATGATGCTTCAGATTTCCATTCTCTTTATTGCCAAGAGATTTATATTTAAAATGCCAAGGTCCAAAACCAAAAAGTAATAAATACTTCACTTTAGGCTGTAATAAATTAAAAAAAAAAATTAACAAGGAATGCACTTTGCCAGCCACAAGTGTGGGTATTCTTGAGAAATAAGGAAAAAAACAGTATGGCCATAGTTCACAGTTAAGCAACCAGAAGCTGCTTGTTACAAATATCCCCAACAACGGAGCTCTCCCTTCCCTCCCTTTCCAGATGTGTATTCACAGTTTAACTCCATCAGAGATGCTCTCTTACAGAGCAAGCTGACACACTGCGCTCCGAGTTCAAGTCAAATATATCTTTAACACACATGAAGCAAGGAAAACTATGATCCGAAGAACTCCTTGTCACATTTTAGTCCAACAGTAGGTTTAGGCTTCTAATAGATGTGTGCCCAGCACACTAGGACAGTCGCGTTTTCGTACCACCACACATCCATCATCAACATACTGGTTGTTCCACCATCTCCACTGTAGATTCACAGTGAACAAGAGAGTCCATTTGGTTTAACAGAGTCAGTTCCTTCAGTTACATCGCTGCAGCAGCATGTTCAGAGCATATTCCATTCTGTGTTTTAGTTCCAACGAACATCCAGAAACCAGAAGAGTTGTCAGACGAAACGTTGTGGATATCCTATCTTCATTGATGTAAGTAAGAAGATACTCCTCACTCTGATTGCAAATTATGACTTTTGTGTGATCATGATAGAAGTTCACCTGTAAAAAAGAAGCGAGTTGCTGTTTGTCTACTTTCTCCTTCAGTCTCTGAGATTTAGCTTGTTTTATTGCAATAAAGTATTTTAGGACATTTTCTCTGGTGATGCTAACATACTTACTTGAAACGTGCCATCATTGAAGAGCATCATTAATGCTTTATCTGATTTGAGCCACTGTAAGAGGTAAAGCCTGGGCCTGCGTACATCTGTTAGGCTGGGCAAGTCTCCTCCCTAGGAAAGGGAACAGACTATGTTAGGCACTCAGTTCACGYTTAGTATATTTTTGCAGCTCAAGATCCTGAAAATTATGAACTTACATCCATAAGGTTCTCCTCCATATAATGAGAGAAATACTTCAGTACAGTTACTTGGCTAATGAACTGTTCAGGAGCCTCTGTGGCTGCAAAGACAGAGCATTGGCCTAGCTCAGCATAGTAGTGCACTGTCCTGAAAGAGAAAAAATAATAAGGTTAGTGATGAGAAACAGAGATTTCATGTTTAAACTGCCTTTGCGAGGTTTTGCTTTGTAATGTTTCTTACTTTTTGTCTGGCAGAAGACTCATGTGTGCCCCATTGTTGAAGAGGACACCAACAGTGTGATCTGACAGCTGGTACCCAAAGCCGTATTTGTTGGAGTAGTCCACCCATTTTGTAACCCACTGGAAGGATGCTGTCAACTGCTCTTTAGGATTGCAGTCTGCTTCTGGCATGTTCTCCAGACATCCTCTCAATACTCTAGCAACTGTGTCGGCAACACTTCCCATGGTACTGTCTTCCAAACCTGAAACGGAAGGATTATTAAACTGGTAAGAGCACATAGAGAGCAGATTTTCATTCTACACTTTTCAGTTATCTAGGTTTTAAGAAATTTAGCCACATTTTTCAAAAATACTGGCTTCTAAAACAACATAAAGCGAGAGCATAGATGCTTGGTTTTAAGCTTTTAGGATATGAAGAAAACAAAGGTGGGATTCAGACTTCAGAGACTACATTTTGTTGCACTTACATTCACTGCTACTGCTGCAGCTTCCCAAAGTTCCTCTGACTATCATGCGAATGGAGTCTCCAATCTGCTTAGTTTCTGGCAATGCTCCCGGCTTCGCCACTGTTGTGACAACAGGCTGAATCTCCTAGAAGAGATGTCAGACATGTAAACATCAAACATAACACAAGCTAAGACTTATACACAAGTTTTGCAAGGCTCTCCTGTTTCTCAGCAAATGATAAATTCCAGGGAAACTGGTATTCACAAGAGTACAAAGCACAAAGAGCTGCTGCTAGACTGACTTAGAGCAGCACTCCAGATCTTTCCATTCTTTAGATCTTCAATTTGCATCTCACAGGCTATTAATCAGTTCTCTGCTCTCCTGCCCTAGCAAGGAAGTAGCTGTGTGCAGGTCTGAACACCAAACAGTAAGAGATAGATTTCAGCAATTTATTCTTTTAAGAAGCCCTAGATAATTATGAACTGAAGCCCTGTATTTGGAATACTGAGAAACAGCACCTGGCAGACAAGTTAACACACAAGCAACAATGGAGTCTAGGCAGATACTATAATTACTCAAAAGCCAAAATTTATAGTCTTCTTACAAACGCTACCATAACTTGGCAATGCTTGGTTAAGCYCTCTTAAAGCAACTCTGCTAATCATTTAAGCATGATTTTGCAGTGTACAGCCCCAGTTCTTGTATCCAAGTCAAATTTAATTACAGCTATACCACCCAACTGTTATTACATTTGAATTGAACTGCACTTGCATCTACCTCATCTGTCTTGTGTTTGGGGGCCTGCTGGGTTATTGATGTCTTCTTCAAATCATGTCTGAGCTTGTAGATTTCTTCATCTTCTTTAGCTAGTCTGTCTGCAACATAGGAAAAAAGTGCTTAACACYGAGTCTGGAAGTGATGTTCAGTTATAGAAAGCCTAACAAGTTATATGCAGAAAACACATTGTCTCCCTCCAGTAGCTTCTTCTAAGCCTGCCATAGTCCCTCAGAGCAGTGATGCCATAATTTGTGTATATTTGATAGACAAATCACTAAAGAGACTAAATTTCAATAGGCATTACAAACTAACAGATGACCAATATAGATACGGATGCTGTAAAATGCATTCATATATGTAAGCTGGCATAGGTGGGCAGGCTACCATCTATTCTTATCCAGAAAGAGGTCAAAACCAACCCAGGGAAGCTCTGAGACACAARTCTAAGCATTCTACTGCAATCTCACAGATGTTCATTAATATGACACTTATGCAACAGAGATTAAGTGAATTTTAGCTAGGCTTGAAACTTACTGTGWGTGTCGAAGTATCTGGCCTTATCCTTTTTACCACCAAAGAGAGCAGCAGCTGCTTTTTTGAAGAAATTTTTAGCAGGACTTGACAAATGGAAATCAGGGACGGTGTGACAACAGCTAGCAGAAAGTCTGTCAGGTGTAAAGCCCTGTAGAAATGCAACACAAAAAATTGTAGACCACAGAGTCCATTTTTGTGTGCATATTTTTTCAGCTAGAACACTGATAGTAGAAAGTACAAACCTGTGAGAAAAATTCATGTCGAATGATTTCATCTAAACTGGGTCGATCTTCAGGATTTTTTGACAACATGCTAGCTATTAAGTGTTTTGCAGGTGCCAAAAGAGATGAAGGCAGGCTGTATCTTGCTTCCCTTATACACYTGTATGTTTCTTTAAGATTTGTAGTCTCAAACGGAGGTCTTCCCAACAGCATTGTATACCTATTTAAAGGAAAGGAAAACTATTTTATTTTACATACCTACAGTACTTGTGTCTATAACTACAAAAAATATCTACCAACAAGAAGAATTTCTGCCTTTGTACTACACACGTACAAAGGACTGTAAATAGATGCAGTACTGCATCCCCTTTGAAGGTCTAAAAGCCTATGGCAGTGATAGATAYATTACATTTCAAAGGCTGTGAAGTACTTACATTACACAGCCTAGGGCCCATATATCAGATTCACAGCCATGCCCTTGTTTGTTGAGGACTTCTGGAGAAAGGTAATTTGGTGTGCCACATATTGTTCTGAAAAATCAAAGACACCACAAAGCTGGTTAGTATTTCAAATAAAAAAAGAGCTATTTTTCATAGGACAGGTTTTTCTTTCAAGTTCAGACAAGAATTAAAGACACCTAAAGAGGAGCTATAGGAACTTTGATACCACGATGTTTTTAATTTTGTTTTCAAGATACAGGAGGGGCAATAATTGGCTTTTGCTATGGAACATTTCTCATTTTCACATGAATTTGGTTTCATTTACTACTAGACTACATTTTTAATGCTCCTACCTCCTTCTGTGCTCCAGTGGTTCCAGCCTAGCTGCCAAACCAAAGTCACCCAGTTTCAGTTCCATGTTCTCATTGATGAAGAAGTTACCTGGCAGACAGAGAAATTCCAGTTAGTCCATTTCTGGCAAGGTAGGAATGCGTTTGCCACAGGTGCTGAGTCATACTTTGTTCAAAGCCAGAAGCTAGCCAAGATTTTTTTTTTTTTTTTTTTTTTACATTAGGAATGCTTAATGTCATGCCTTAAGCACTATGAACTTCCACTGTAAAGACAGACTAAGCTGATTCTATTAAACAAGCTATCACCATACAAGGATAAAGTGGCACAATGCTGACAGGGCTGGAGTAATCGGTTTTGAAGTTGGCAATCTGCAGAACTTACCTAGTTTAAGATCCCTGTGTAAGATTTCCTGTTCATGAAGATACTTTAGCCCTGACACAATTTGCCTGAGGTAGTATCGTACTTCTGGTTCTGTCAATACCTTCCTCGCTTTTAAGATATGAGCCATTGACTGCAGAAAAAAAACAAAGACAGAAATGTTACTGAACATGCATGCGTAAGATTCACCTTATGCAAAAATAAATGAGTACATRGAAAAACAACAACTAACGTCACAAAAAATACCTTTTACACATCACATATATAAATTAGTTGCAGATTCCAGGTAAGTAAATACTGGATTTCTCCCAGTTGATGCTCACCCTTCTACTGCAGTATTCCAGAAGAATGTAAATATTCTCTCTGTCTTCAAAGTAGTGATAAAACTGCACAACATGTCTATGATTAAGCATTCTATGCAGTTCAATTTCTTTATCAATCTGAAAAGACAAGATAGTGGGAAAGAACAAAGGTGTTGTTAGCTTTACTTCCACAAGGTTGAGCAGATAGTGCTATCAGAACCATTTCAGGGAAAGGGTTAGGCAATCCACCACACAAAGAGTTTGAGGGAAAAAAAGTCATTCATGCACACATACCTTCTCCCTTTGATGAGGTTTTGCTACTCTGCTGTGAGGAATGATTTTTGCAGCATAAACTTTATTTGTTGTCAAATCTGTCATCTCGTAACACTTGGCAAATCCACCCTAGAGAGACACACGAGAAAAACGCAATTAGAGCGGGTATAAAAGCAGCTCCACAATTAGTCATTCACTAGCTCATGTATTAGTCAAGGAGCGCAACTTCCTTAGCAAAGGGCAATTTTCTAAGGACAGGTCCTGGGTTCATCTTCTGTCGGAAGGTTCGCGCTCCCCACTCCCCGCATGCAATATCCAAGTCATTCCCGCGGGCTTGCCCTAGCCGAAGGCACGATTCCGGGGTAGGAAGGGCGCTCGGACCCACCGCGCCTGGCCCGGGCAGCGCAGGGCAGGTCGCGGGCGGCAGCGCGGAGCTCGTCGGGGAACGCAGCCCGGCAGGGGCAGCGCCCGCCGGCCGCCCCGCCGAGACACACCACACCGGCCGTGGCCTCGGGAGGGCACAGGGCTCGCCGCAGCCATTACCTTTCCGAGCACCTTGCCGCGGCAGTAGCGCTTTCCCGTCGTGGGATCGGTTATAATCCGGGACACCTCGGCTGCGGGGTGGCCGTGCTGGTGCGGCTGCTGGTGCGGCGGCTCCTCCGCCTTCTTCCTGCGCGATTCGCCGCCGGCCGCCCTGCCCGCCGCCGCCTCGCAGCACTTGGCACCGCCGCCGCCCGGTGGGTGGGCGATAGTCCGTAGCAGCTCCATCACCGCGCCCCGCCGGCTCCGTCCTGCCTGCCCTGCTCGGTCCGGCTCTACCAGCCCRACACTTCCCACCCGCTCCGCTCGCAACGCCGAGCAGCGCCCCGGCTCTCCCTTTATATAGCGGGTGGCGGCTCCGCCCCGGCACTGAGGGGCGGTCCCCCCTCGCACGCCGCTCCTCCCGCTCGGCTCGGCCAGGCMCCGCCCCGGGACAGCCCGGGGAGAGTTGGGCTGTGGCGGCTGGTCCTGCGCTGCCTTCGCTTGCCCCGCGGTGCGGCGGGAATGAAGCGGAGCGGCGGGGTGAACAGGGGCTGAACCACTCCTTTGTCTCCCGACAGCGACGGAGGCTGCTTTGGCCGCTGCCCTCCCGTGTGGGAGCTCGACAAGGGCAGTTCAGTATAAGACGTGTTTTGCTCACTCGAGGATTTCTGTTGGTGGTGGATGATCCGAGCTGTTGCCTGTAGGAGCAGCGCCCTAACGCGTGCCTTTCTCACATGCACGAGAGGAAGGGAAGGGAAGGGGCTTGTCACGCCTACGCCAAAGCAGCTCCATCGCAGCAGAGATGGGGCCAGCATGGAACTGAGGCCCATGGACTTGCTCACATGATGCACATCTTTGCTGAGAGTGCCCCACTGACAAGGGACTACSCTTGTAAGGGCTCTCCCTTTGCAAGGAGAGTCGGTGCCTAGGCACACTCCCCACAGTCGTCTGACAACAGTCAACTCTAAAATATCTTCATAAGCAACAAATTAAGTTTGAAGGCACCTGAAGGCAATTGTTGTACAGGACCCTRTGTGTCTGTGTACAGACAATTGATAAAGGGTGAAACATGGTCTGGGAGAAAAATATGAAAATGTGGAACAGTTTTTAATTTCTCCATTCTGAAGATGCAAAAATGCTAAAATTCATTATTTTCTTARTGTGTTACACGTTTCTGAAGCAGTATTTTTTGTTGGCTATTTTGTTGGCAGACAGTGTATTTCTACCTGCTTTCATTGCTGATAAAAATCAAAGACTAGTTGATTTAGTAGGAACAATTCTCAGCGCATGTAACTGTGTAAGTTATTTCAGCATCAGCCCCTGAAAATCCCTGATATCACATCTTAAAATAACAGAATATACTTATTTTAGAGTGTCAATAGCAGGATGCATGCCGTAATGCACAAAGTCCCTCCAGCCAAAACCAGCAAAAGTGTAGAACAACAATACCTGTTTATTTGGTTCTCTCTACAGGTATTTCATTATAAAGGTAACAGTGGTCAAGTGTTAATTAAGTGTTGAATRTAATAGTGTACACTCTACTTTTGCCCATCTGCCGTTTCATAATGGGCATGTGTTGCTGTATTTAGGTGTCTTCCTAACTCACTCTGCAAAGTCTAGACATTAGTATTACTAGTCATTAACCATAGGGTAGAGGTAAAAACAAAAAGAATGAAAACTTTGGATACACAGACACTGTTCAGTCCTCCACCACCTCAGCTCTTCGTCTTACAGGCAGTGACTTCCTAGAAAATATTCTTACCCTCACATAACTTTACCTTTCTCCAAATTAGAACCCGCTTTTGGAAAATAAGTTACTTAATATAAACGTGATTTCTTTATGCTTTGTTTAGTGTCAGGACCGCTTTGGTCTGCTGCGGTGAAAGGCTTATGGGGGAAGTGGAAAAGAGGCGAAATAGAAGTACACGTTTTCCCTCCGCTGGAAAGAAGTGGTACTGCACATGGTAGAGAGCAAATGAAACAAAAACAAGCTTTGGTAAAGGTTTAGAAAAGATTTTTAAGCTTGACTTTAAGAGGACGCAAGTACATGGTTAAAGCTAAGCGTACAAAGTGTTCTTCTAAGCAGATTGGCACTGTTTTTCACACCTGCTCTGTAAGAAACAAAGTACTTGTTTTCCCTCTGAGTTACAGAAGGCCATGAGGCTGCCAGACTGTCCCTTGCAGCAGTTACTTCCAAGATTCATTCTCCCACTTTTGCAGGGGAAGCATTTACCTAACACTTACCTCAACTGCCAAGTTTACCACTGTGAGGTTTTACAAAGCAAACTTTCTTTCTTCGGAAGGTGCTCTTTTGGATAAAATAACATGACAGTAAATGTGTGAAACTGACCTTTATAGATCTTGCAAGGGAAGGCCATCCTAGCCTGCTCTCTGTAATGTCCCAATTTTTCTTCCAAGTTATATAAGCACAATGCTCAAATGTACCTGCAGCCTGCACGAGAAGTTCATTTGGAAGCTGGCTAAGATAGCAGCAACTCCGTAGCCAAATCAGTATTCAGCATTACAGTTTTCCTGCCAAGAAACAGGGCAAACCTAGCCCAAACTCGGGCCTCAGGCCTGCCTTCTGTCTCTGTCTATGGAAAAAAGTAATCACTTATTCCTACAGCTCCAGTTTGACACAAGTGTACAGCTGTTCATAAAAAGTGTATTACTGAGGGTCTAGGATGACTGGGTGTGTGTAAATTTATGGTTCAGATGAGGAATGGGAATTTGACAGSCTTGTGGGAAGAAGGTCTTGAGGAACTGCTTGTTCTTACCCTAACATTGGTAAAGTGAGGTGTTCAGAAACTTAAATTTCCAGAAAGAAGTACATTAAATCCTGGATGTCCAACCTCATACATATTATGGAGCTTTGGCACTGTGTTCATGCCATGATTTTGCAAGAAGGGCAACCAAAGCTTTATGTGAAATCATAACCAACATCATCTACATGGCTTTCAGACTGACTCTCAGCTGAACTTCCTGCATRTTTGGTGCCATTAACACAGTTTTTCTTGCAGGGTATGACAATCTGCACCAATTCAGTATGCTCCTATAAACACACAATTCATACTGGGCTCAGGTGGCAGCCCACACTGGTTTGGCAGGCAGCCCTGACCCTTCACCTGGCTAGGCTCATCAATTACTTTCTGCTATCAAATTTGCTGATAGCTCTCCTGCCTCAGGTTAGCTTTTGGTTATGTTTTTCATTTAGCTGGTCATGTTTTTCATTTAGCTGGTCATGGAGTGCCCTCAGCTGCTGGAGAGAGGTTATGGCAGTTTGTCCTGGAGCATATTTTACTTAAAGATGGGACAAAAGAATGAGTTCCACGAATAGCATCTTCACTGGAATACATATCAACATATATAAGCTGACTTCTAGAACATTGCCATATAGAAAACTTATTATTAAAACTGAAGCTTTTACACAAAGTTCTTCAATTTTTCTTGTGTTGAGAAACTTGCTAATCTTAYTGCACTTTAATCTTCACTGATTGACTAAGTCTCATTTTTCTTCTTGGTTTCTTCCCTAACATATCCTTCTATTTTTCTGTTCCATATCAACCTTTTCTCGCCACCTCATATGTGTCTGTATATTCTCTGTTTTTGTTTTCCATACTTTCTCTGTTTCACAGGGCACTTGCTATTGTGTTTCCACTAAAGCATTCACTTCTAGGATTTCTAGCATAGGCATCCTTGACAAATAAATTATAAAATACATAAAAGCTGGAGTAGGTATAGAATTAAACATTAGCTCTGCGTTTAAGTGTGTCACTTCCCTTGCAGGATTTTATTGTTATAGATTGTCCTTTTGCACAGGTATGATACAACTTGTTCTCTTTAAATCATTGCAGAGCTAGTGCAAAGCACTTGTTTCTGCTATAACTCATGTATTTTAATTTTCTTTGTTTGAAGCTTGGCAAGATTTCCAAAGACCTAAATTCTTTTGCAGTTTCATTTGAAGTGATCTACTATTTAAAAAGCAGGCAGACTACCAAGAGCTTAAGGCAATCATGTTTTCCCAGAAAGTTACCAAAAAAAAGAGGAAGGTGTTTAGCGTAGTGGTCACACAGGCTATGCTAGCTTTTAGTTCCAGAGTGGTGCCAAGGTCTGTTCTGTCACTGCCTGTTCGGTGTCTCTGGGGCTGGCAGGAAGACAGGCTTGCAGTTGCAGTGGTTATAGGATCCCGTATTCAGTCCCCAAATACACAAAACTATTTCCTGGCATTTAATGCATACTTACATGATGAGGATTGATGGATGGCTCTGAAAGGTGTTCCCCCAATGCAATGATAGAGTATGAAAGATAATACAGCTCCAGCCAAGTGTCAGTGTCAAGTGAAAACAATGTCAAAAAGACTCATCTTCCTCTGAGCCCTCACTACTCTTGTAGTTTTTTCCTGTGCTGCTTCGATTGAATAATGATTCATAGCTTTGTTTCAGGCACCAGCCCTGCCCTCAGAAAGTGCAGTAACATCTTCATACCACATCTACTTCTAAAAGTGGAGTTAGACCACAGGTTTGCACGTTGTGTTGTATTTCTCATTTTGTTTTTTTCACAGCTTAACCTGTTTTTCTTGCATATATCAGACCAAAACAAAATTATAGTAACCTCAAAGTTGAGTAAAAATAAAGACTCTAAAATTTTGCCTATAAGGGTTTTAAAGGAGAGTTCTGTGAGATACATATATCCTTCAATGAAATCCTCTATGGCCTCTATTTGCCACCTTTAAATGCTGTGAAGAAAAACAAGTGTGCCAACTGTATTACCCAACCGTAAGAGACTGTTAAACCTAATGACTACAAACACATCCAGATATTTCATGGAGCATTCTACCTGTGTCTGCAATGCGAAGGCTCCTAAGTGTTTACTTAKTTAAAGAGTATCTGTCCACAAGCTATTCAGGGAGACATCCTCACACCTTGGCCACCCAGCCTTCCAGAAGCATCTTTTTTTCAGAAGCTGACGCTGCTTCTGGTGATTTTTGGTATCCCATTTAAGGTGCTTGAAACTTCGTGAGCCCAGCACTTGAGAAACCCCTTGCTGGTGATGCAGTTGTAATGGTGAGAATTAGTCTGCCTCCTGTATAAATGACTGCTAGGCCCATTATGCAACTGCGTCGATCATGCAGAAGGAACAAAGATCTGTGTCATGGTAAAGCTTCATGCCCAGTATTAGACACACTTAGCTTCAAACCTGAGGAACAACAGGACTAGTGTTTTGTGCCCTAAAAGAACTGTCTAGAATATTTTGTGTTGGCTTTTCCTTTTTTTTTTTTTAATTTAGCCCTACTCAATGCTCAAATATCTTACACATAAAACCTCCTTGTTAAAGAAAATAATGCCAAAGGGTAGTCAAAATCCTCTGAACAGAACAAAGAGGTCAGTACTTTAGTCAGTATGTTTCCCTTCCTGAYCTCCCTTTCCCCTTTCCCTTTCCAATTCCAGTCTTCAAGTACTGCATGATACAGGACTGGAGAGCTGTGTACCAGTTAGTCTAAGTGCTTGTGTTATTTCTATGGATAGAATAGCAGCATCCTGAATCCTTATGGCAGAAGTGAGTATTACTAGTGCTCAGATAACAGACAACACAGGAAGAGAATCATGGGATGTATGATCCGAGAGCTTTTGTCTTTGGTTATCTGTCTCCCAGACGCTTCTTTCTGTCTAGAACAACCATATCTGTTTTTTTATGCATATGCTGCCAGTAACTAGACATGTACAGGCTACTGCTGATCATGTATTTATTAGAAACATGAAGCAGGAAAGAGGAGAATATTTAGGAAATTGTAAACATTTGTTGTCTTATTTTCTGTAATTAACCAGGTTGTAGAGCAAAATAGATACAAAGAACCAAATGTTCTGGCAAACAGGAGTACAAATCATTATTCCTAATCCTCAACAGTTTCAGCTGATTTTCAAGCTGAGCAAGACAGATGCTTATTTTAAGAATGCTTGGCTGTAAAGGAACTCTGGGGATTTAAAGATGAAGGTAGGAGACTTGATGGTCTAGAGAAAAATGAGTTACTGTGTCATTCAATATAAGCCAGCACTTTCTTTTAGTACAACAGGAGCTCATTGCTACCAAAGCAAGATATGCCAGAAGCAATCCTGAATAGAGCAGAATAGACTACTCAGGAAGAAAAAGGGGGCTGAAAGCTGCTGTTGTCATAGGCAAGTGATTCAATCATCTGTGAAAGATGGGCATCCTGTGCTCTATTTCTCATTGGGATTATATGAAACTGAATTAAAAATTATCTTTCCTAGATTTCTTCTATACCCCATTCTATCATAAAAACAATAAGAATAAAAAAATCATGTAATAGRGAGACTTAACACCATATACCATAAAAGTCTTAAAATGGCATAGACATGTATTCAGAGATTCTGTGGAGACCGAGAACCACACTTTTCAGTAAGATCTTACATACATCAGACGCTTCTCTGAGTGTTTCTTATTTTATTTTATATRTAGATATATGCATTTTTTACAGGTAAAAGTACTTTATACATTTATGTAAATATTTAGTGCTGATAAAATATTTTAGTAGCACTAAATTTAGTTTATTAGAGTTACAGTTTTCCTGACTGCTGATCTGAAGAGTTGAAACATGTCATTAGTAAAGTGAGTGTACAAAATGAAAATAGTTCACACACTGATCAGTGGTCTCTAAGGAAAGGTGAGGTATCTGGGAAACAAAGGCACATAAAATCTGGTCTGCTGGCCTCTTTAGGAATAGAAATGAGAGCAGGTGATATCTGAGAGAGAATGGATAAAAGAAAAGATGAACTAAAGGATGCCCTAAATAGCTAGATGTGAAAGCAAAAATCCCCACTAGATTTTTTTTTCAGCAGCTCACTTTTATCCTTTTGTTCTAGCATGCCTTTCTGATTAAAGCTATTGTTGATGTCAGTCACCCTGGAAAGGTAGGTGGGCCAGTGCTATATTTTTCCTGAGTTCCTGAGTCTTTTCCTGGATAGTCCACCAATGATCAAAGACCTCAAGCAGTTACTGGACGTCTGCTTTTTAGATTAGGGAAGCAAGCACCTTGAATAAAGCTACTCATCTCCTGAGAGGAGAGGGTTAGGAGTACCCAAAAGGGAACACAGAAATTCAATTCCTGAATTGAATACAGACTGACAAAATACTTTTGTCCAACATAGGGGACGTTTGGGGAAAATTTTAGTTCTGTCAAATCCTTAGTTCTATTTCAAATTGACATTTTATGCAAGTTTGGGTTGTGGGTTCTCAGTCGGCCTTAAATGTTCAGTATTACTTGATATGGGACAATTGTTTTTAAGATTTAAAAGCAGTTTTTATTGTCTCAGATCAGCCATAACAAATGTACTGTGTAACACATGCACCGCACTTTCATGTTTAAAGTGCACAGTAATGCCCCAAAGCAAATGCAAAATAATGCCGAAAGATAATGCTCAAGAGAACTTACAGCAAGGTAAAAACAAGAACACAGGTAGTTTTTGTGGCTCTGCAATGCAAGGAGAAGCTTTGGCATCTGGCAAAAGGTGAGCCTTTAGAAAGAAAGTAAAATATAGTGAATACAAGTTTGGAAACAGGATGTGATAACTCGGGCTACAACATGGATTATTGGATTTCTGAGATGAGTCTGAGCTAATTTTAGCTCTCATTTCAAGTAAAGCAGATCGCTTCCTTCAGTGAAAGTGTAGCAGTGACCTTCATTGTGAACTATGAGGTTTCTCCTATTGAAGTCTGCATTTAGCTACAAAAGTTTCTGCTTCTATTTTGGACTTTTGGAAGGGCTGGTGTGCTGAAAGAACGGTCTCTTTTTTTAGATATGTCAACTCAAACTTATGAAAAATATTACCTCTCCCTTGTCTGGTTTATATATTTAGATACTCATGACAGAGATTCTGCCACTAGAAGCTTCCTGATTTTTTTCTTCATTATCTCTTTACTGTTAGCCTTTGATGACAGATTTAAGATTCATGGAATCAGCAAACTCCTGACTTAAAGAGACATGGGTAGTTTTCTACCATCACTTATCTGTCAGGCAGTAACAGGGAGCTATGGTCAGCATTCCTAATCATACCCAATTGATAATACAGATATATGAAGGAAATCCTCCAATACACGCTTGCATAAAAGCCACTTTTTTTTTTTTTAATATTTTGTTTTACTGCTCTTAGGCTTCTCGGTGATGGTGCTTCTGGTTAGATGTATGATACTTAAGGAAACAAGGCTGCCTCTGGAAGAGCAAAACTGATTGAGAGAGGGCAGAAAGAGAGTGATCAGTCATGAGAAACTCTGGTTCCTGCCCTTTCAGCAGTAAGACAAGCAGTTCACACTTGTGTGTGCTTTGCAAGAAAACAGGAAAAGGTCATCTAAGTGGAAAACAATGTGGTGAGTGTTATTTTTTAAGTACCTTAGAATGCTTTAAAAAGTGTGTTTGTGGTTGGAACAAATGTTTTCGAACTCATGCAGTCCTACAGGCCTGGGGAGGAGTGGCTTGAGAGCTGTTCAGCAGCAAGAGACCGAGGGGTGCAGCATCTGAACATGAGCCAGGGTGTGCCCAGGTGGCCAAGAAGGCCAATGGCATCCTGGCCTGGATCAGCAATGGTGTGGCCAGCAGTGTCAGGGCAGTGACTGTCCCTCTGTACTCGGCAGCGGTGAGTGAAACTAAAAAATCTTAAGGCATCAAGGTCACATCTCGAGTGCTGTGTTCCGTTCTGAGKCCCTCACTTCAAAAATGACTGAAGGGCTGGAGCATGGAGAGAAGGACAGCGAGGCTAATGAAGCACCTAGAGATCACATTTTATGAGGAATACCTGAGGGAGCTGGGGGTGTTTATTCTGGAGAAGAAGAGCCCCAGCGAGATCTGCATTGCCCTCTATAACTGCCTGGATGGAGGTTGTTAGTAAGGTGGGGTCTGGTCTCTTCTGTGCCTGTAGCGAGAGGAAATGACCTTAAACAGAGACAGAGGATGTTCAGGTTAGATACCAGAAACAACTTTTTTCACTGTTAGTGTGCTCAGGTGCTGGAACAGATTTCCCACAGAGATGGTGGTGTCACCCTCCCACAGGGAGGGTATTCAAGAGGCATCTGGATCAGGTGATGGGTAATGGTTTATTAATGTGGGGTTACAGTGGTGGTGTTGGGTGGACAGTTGGACTAGATGATCTTGAAGGTCTCTTCCAACATTGATGATTCTATGATCCTATGATTCAGAGCTATCTTGATTTCAATAAGAGTAGTCTCCATATTTTTGCGCRGAAAGGAAAAAAACAGTTAAGCTATTTAACAAACCAGTTAAGCTATTTAACAAGTGTCTCTGATCAGGAAGTGCAAATGTCCTAATCTGTATGCACTAAGAACTGCAGAATTTGTTGGACTTCATTAGACCCATTGCCTGTCTCATGTAATTCAAGGCATATTCATGTATGTTTTTGTTTGCTTGTTTATTTCTTTTTATTCCCCCCCGCTTTTAATCTATCTTATCTCTCTTAGTCATTGGGTCTCTCTAATGATTTCTAGTTGGGTGATATCCTCTGATTCACTGATTTCTTAAGTAAGGATGGCTCCATGAGTCAGCCTCTTGAGCAGCTCTCAGACCCTCTTCTGCAGCCTTAACCTTTCTCAACAGCCTCGAGGTCTCTCCCACTTGAATTAATTCATCCTGTTCACAAAGTTTGAAAAGAAGCATCATCTGCTTAGTGGAGAAAAAGTTACACTCAGAAGAGTCTTGAGGAAAAAGCTCAAAACTGACTTTTCAAATAACGATGTAAACTTATGGTGCGATGAAGGGAGAGTAACAAGTAGTATAACGGTACAATAAATACAAGAGAGAGTCTATCCCACATTGTTGCTTTGCAGGAGCTTGATGCCAAAGACTAAACTAGATTCATTTTAAGCTTGGGATCAAATGAGTCATCTTTCCAAAGTAACTTCTAAATGCTTTCTTCCTCACTGCTATTTGAGAAGGAGAAATGTTTTCAACAGTCCTCCGGCGATACTACATCAACCAGCATTTACAGAATTACAGTGGGGTTAGAAGAAGGATATTATGTGGAGAGAGGAGACACCTCAGTGAGTGTCAGGAGGCTGAAGAACTGGCAAGCCCTGTGTTCCATGAAAACTAAACATACAACTGCTTGCACTGTGGGCATCATCCTGTTCCTCATGAAACAGCCATTTCATCAAGGAAGCAAAGGAGTGCCTATGAGGGACTTGAGACTCTCCAGATAACAGTTATGATAATACTCGCAGGCTGCATTTTCTCCCAACATTCTTGATCTGTTAAGTTCAAATTAGTTACAGTGGTAAAGGGATAAAAAAACCTATCACCTGCTATATAATCTTATGAGAAATTATRAGCAGCTCCTTTCTCAGGGTCTGAAATGAAAGTTTCTGAACTTTCAGAAAGAAAGTTATAAGGTGTTTATCTATAGTTTCGTTTTGTTGTATATGTGCCTTGTGACTAAAGCCAGTATTTTCCTCCCAAATTATTGAGAAATCTTTGTGTTGACCAATCCGCTCAGGACATCTGAATTCCATTGTACTAGGGCCAGAGAGTGTGTGGAATGCAACTAGGGTACAACTCCCCAGACGTGGATGGTATAAAACCAGTAATCATGAAACTTCTGCGTGTTTGGAGGTAACATTGGCTGAGTTCATTTGCTGAGCAGTGGAGGAGTATGACAAACCTTGCTGAGTGCAAAATACTCTTTTTTCGCTGTTAAATAGGACCCTATTTCAAACAGTATGAGTCAGGAATAACTAATGATTTATGTTCTTTCCATAGATGTGTTGAGCTCCAGACGAAGTAAACTTGTGATCTTCAGGCATTGCTTCTTCCACATCCACAGCTATCACCACSCCCCATCCTCTGCCTGCAGTTGAAGTGGGGTACACTGGTACCATTTTTGTGGGTCCTCACAGCTCCATTCCCTCATGGTTCGACAGACTATGGCCAGTAACTGCCAAGAGCCTACTTAAAGCACATTAAAAATGCTTTAGCAGAAAAAAATTAAAAATGCATCATGCAAAGGGGAAAAAAAGAATCATAAGAGACTGCTCTGGCTTTTATCTAAATAGTTGTAATTTATTGTCCCACCACTTTGGGGTATGAAAATGTCCAAAAAAGTAATTCCCTCTCCACAAGAAAGTGATTCCCACTGATGTTTCTGCAGATTTGCTCCTAATAATGATTTTCCATGTTGGATCCAATGGTTTTAAAATCAGCTGATCTGCCATGTCCTGTGTTTCCTAAGATGAGTGTGTGACAGTTCACCTCCAACTCTAAGTGTATGAGGCTTGGCTATTCTATTCCCAAATTCATCATAAAAGCGTCCAGCTGCCATTTAAAAGCTCAGCATTATCATTATCCTAAACATGTAACTAAAAAATCCATTAGAGCATGCCACAAAACTCCACATTTGCAGAAACTCACACAGCACAAGAATTTATTCTGTGCTCAGTTCCAAAGTATGTACAACTTTTTCTGAAAGCTATGATTGCAAATGTGAGCAAATGGTTCTTCTCCCATCAATGGGATYAATGTACTTATTTTAATTTTTTCCTGGGAATAAGTGCTAGAGCTACTGGTAACAATTTTAGGAACCATCTTACTATTATTCATTCCAAAGACATGTTGAACACTTCTGTTAACCCACCCTCCCCTTCTGCACCTCATCAGAAAGCATAGGTACTTTCCAGATAAGARCACTAGAAATTTATCTTTCTCAGCACTTTCCTCTTAGCAAGAGAGCCAGAATTCATTGTCCTTCTTGGCTCCATGAAACAGTAGAAGAAGGCAGGCAGCTTAAGCAAAGCTTGAGTATTTTCAGATGCCTGTTTCCAAAATGGAGCCCAGTGTTTTTCCATGCAGTGAAGCATAGATACATGAGCAACTGTGAGTCCAGAACTGGAGCAAAGCCGTATTGAACCTTCAAAATGAAAAAAAAACAAACTCCTGTGATAGTGTGGTGGTTCTTCTTCCCCTGCAGGCCACTCTGTAATTGTCAGGACTGCAGTTAGGTCCCCTTGAGCTCATTCATCAGAAGCTGCCCCTTCCCAGGAAATTCTGTTGCCTTACAAGCTCCTGTATTCCAACAGATAGCCTTGGAATGTTATTGTTGTCTGACCGGTAGGCTGAGTGGACAATGTTWCTGTTATTGGACGTGTGAGTAAAATTTTCGTTTTTGATCACAGCCAGGGTAGAGATTAATGGATGATTAAAGCCAATAATGTCACAACCCCATAGGTCATGGCTGAGGCATTTTGAACAGTCTTGGGCCACCGAGAACTGCAGGCAGCAATCTTGTCTGTCTGGGATGCCTCTCAGAGCTTACCAGCTCTCAACTTTTGATGCTCAGAGGATTGTTGCCAAAAGCTGACAATGGGGCCTGGGCTGCCTCCCCACTCTTCAAAGCTCAAGCCTGTGTCTTTGTTTATGCATGTGAAATGATTTAAATGCTTTAATGATTTGATTTAATGTAATGCGTTAATTAAAATAGCAAATATTGAATGATTATCACCATATAAGATTATTGATCATTACTGGTATGCTTAAAGTAAATCCTGTTGCATCATTTCATAAAAGTTAAATTAGTCAATGATTAATGCTGCTAAACCCCTACTTTGCCCTCAGTCTTTGCATCCCTGGGCTCTGTGAAAATTCTAAATTGGTTCTACTTTTTTTCCTTGTGTGCTTCATCTATGCAGTAATCAAGTGAGTCTTTGCATTGAACTTTTTCCTGCTTCTTAAATCTATATTAAACCTGCTTTTGCTGACACCCTTGTCAGTGATTCTTTAAGCTACCTGAATCACTTRTTACTGACTGACAGTAGTCAAACTATCATCTTTAACTCTCTGAGTTCAAATTCATTTTAAGGCCTGAATACCTTGGGTCTAACTTTGTCTCAGTTCTTCCTCTCTGCATTCAAATGGAACATTGCCCTGAGAGGCAGAACAGCACATTGTGCTCCCCTCTGAAACAGGTATTTTCCTTCCAGCTACTTGGTTGGCAGGTTTGAGGGATGAAACTATATTTCTATCCTCAACAAGAGGCCCATTCTCATCTAATTAATTGTGCCAGTGCCCACACTGCCACTGCCCACAGTGTCCTTCTCTAACTCTAATTCCTCTAAGGAGTTCAGCTGATGCTATCCATCTCTTTACGTGAATTATGTAAACTGTGATGGATGAATGCCAAAGCAACATAATAATTTACTGTCATTTCTTAATGATATTTATGCAAGGGAAGACTAAATGAAATTTCTACAACCATCAGTGTTAAAAGGCGTAGATTGGTGTTACAGTTGGACTTTCAGCTCATAGTTGTCCATTCTTACTTTTCTTAATACAAAAAATATAGTAGCAGGGCTATTTTCTAGTTTTGTTATGAATATCAGTCTGTCTGACCATATTTTGTGCTCCAGCAGATATCAAATGGTTTAAGATATACCAGGAGAAAAAGTACATGCAAGATTTAAAGAACCTGACATGATATTTGAATATTGACATCAGAAAGACATTGCACAGATGGAAAAGGATAGTAGATTTAGAGACTCCTTGTCTTGACTCTCTATGGGAAACTGGAGTAGGTGGCATTTGCAAAGGATTACCTTTTAATCTCAAAACAATCAACTTCAGTCACAACAACTATCCCTACATTTAATGACCTTAACCATTTTTTTTTCCACCTGTGTTCTCCAGGACTCCGGAAAACATTGACTAATGTACACTTGCAATATTCATGCAATATCCCTTGTTTGTCAAAACACAGAGCAGTTTTAATGCATGTTATTAAGCAGATGATGAGAAGATAATCACAGTTTGACGTGTTCAGTCCTATTTATTGAGGTGAATTATAAATGAGAATGAGGACTGGAGCATAAACATCTGCTTTTGGGCAGCCAGGTTTGAAAAGCTATTGAATGTTTTGCCTCATACAAACCTTAAGCAAAGTTCCAGTACCTTGATTTTTTGTTTGCCTGTTTGTTTGTGTTTTGATTAAAAACTTAGCAGCAAAAGTGATGCCATTTTAAGGGAAATTCTGCTTATCCCATGACAGACCCACTGAGAAGTCCATCTTCCCTGGGAGGATAAGCTCAGTGGTCCCCATTTGCCAGGACCTTCTGGGAAATGCCACCCCCATTTTCCCTCCCTATGCACCTGAAGCAACCACCATGGAGGCAGTGCAGATGGCATACCTGTGAAGGAAATTTTCTATTACATCAGTGGCAGGAGGGGAAAAGAAAGTTAAAGAAAACATCCTTTGTGTAATAAGAAAGCGAAGGCAGAAAGGGAGATCATTTTTAGCAAACATTTGGACCCTGACATGGAAACCTGTTGTTGCGAGATATGCACTATTATGAATAGTACAATGTTCCAAAGCCTTATCAGGCTTTATATTGTTTAACATCTGCATTTTTAATACAGCATTTTCCAGGTTGTTTACCCAGCTCTTTCCTTACCAATTTTATCTGTTATTAATTACAGCTGGAAGCAATAAAAGCCCAATAGCACAAAGAGCACTTTGCAGCAATCAACCACCCTCCTATTAACAGTGTTCTCCCTACACTGCATGAGTGCCAGTGATGTCCAGCAGAGTGCTGTTCCACAGAATTAAGAAGGCTTAAAGGCTTAAACAGAATCARTGTCTTATCACTGAAGTCTGCAGCTTCCTTTGTCAAGAAAAAAGGAATATATACACCTTTCTGATGTAATTTGCAGTAAGAAAATGCAATTTAGGTGGCACTCCAGAAGTACAGTATGTACAACTCTGTTCTCTCTGTAGAAGAGAGACTTCTGTAGACTCACAGAAGTTGTGAGGTTGGAAGGGACCACTGCAGGTCATCTGGTCCAGCCTCCCTTCTGAAATATGGTCCCCTAGAGAATATGACTCAGAAATATGTCCAAATGGCTTTTGAATATCTCCAGGGAAGGAGATTCTACTGCCCATCTGGTCAATCTGTCCCAAAGCTCAGTCACCCTCATAATAAAGAASGGCTCCCTTAAGTTCAGGTGGACCATCCCTGGCCAACTTCTTGTCTTCTCTGTGCTTAGAGATGGCTTCTAGGATGAACCATTCCATCACCTTTCCAGATACTGAGGTGAGACTGATCGGCCAGTAGTTCCTTGGGTCCTTCATCTTGCCTTGTTTTAGGATTGGGGTGACATTTTATTTCCTTTAGTCTTCAGGCACCTCTCCTGACTGCTGTGACRTTTCAATGATGATTGAGAGTGGTCTAGCAATGACACCCCTGAATGCATTCCATCAGGACCAAGGGACACAGTGGATGTTAAGTTTGACTAAATGGTGTCTGACCCAATTCTCCTCAACCAAAGGAGGTTTCCTCCTCATACTCCAGACCTTCTCCCCGGTCTTCTGTGGCATGGATTATCAAGAGCTGGTCTTGGCACTGAACACTCGGCAGAAAGAAGGAAAATATTCAGTACCTCAGCCTTCTCTGCAATCTCTATTGAGGGGTACCGTGTTCCATTCAGTTGCCAGTCTACATTTTCCCTGGTATTTGTTTTGTTATTGACGGAGTGGTAAGAGAATTGTGGATGACACTTTTATTCTCCCCTGTATTTCCATTTGAAGGCAGCAACACAGGAAGAAACAGATGGGYTAAGTTTATTCATACATGGCATCGGAGCTGGTGTCACTGGCAAAATTTTGAGGGTTTCAACAGTGGAATGGCCTCTGCAGCACCAGATATGCTAGTATCAAACTGAACTCACTTTTCTCACCATGAGAGGAGAGTCTTTGCTTGGGAACAGGGCTCATGGCAAAGCTTTAAGCCAGATGTGATGGGGAGGAGGAAAATATTTGACTTGTCCCTGGCAATCTGTGGGATGATATGCAAAGGCTGGAGGGACAGAGTGCTAGTGAGGTCCTCTGTCAGTGACTCTGAAATTTGCTGGCCACACTGCAACACACTGGAGATGAGCCAAGGACTCCTGAGGTAATAAAAGCCCACAGGGAAAGATCAGGGAGCTATCTCAGAGGGATTAAGAGATGTTCCTATAGGAAGGTGACATGGTTCACAGCCGAGCTGAGGTTGAGGTGCTCACCTGAGATAAGTTACCAATGCATGCAGCATGGGCAACAAGCAGGAGTAGCTGGAAGTCACCATGTTGCTAGAAAGCAATGACCTTGTTGCCATTACTAAAACTTGGTGGGATGAATGCCATGACTGGAGTGTCACTATTGACGAGTACAGGTTGTTCAAAAGATGCAGGGGGTGCCCTCTACATCAAGAGCGGGATTGAGTCTGAAGAGCGTTCTGTGAAGAACAGCCATGAGCAAGTTGAAAGCCTGTGGTACGAGTCAGAGACTGCAATGCTGACATGTGGTCAGCATCTGCGGTGGGCTGCCTGACCAAGGGGAGCCTCCTGATGAAGCCTTCCTGCTGCAGTGACAGGAGGCACCATGCTCACAGGCCCTTGTCCTTCTGGGGGACAACAACTCCCCCAAAATCTGCTGGAAAAGCAGCACGGTGAGTTGTAGGCAATGCAGGAGACTGTTGGAATGCAGAGAACAGAACTGCTTGTCCCAGGAAATACACTGCTTTACTAGAGGGGTTGAACTACTGGACCTGATGGTCACCAGTGCCAGTGAGCTGACTGGGGACACAAGGACTGGAGGCAGCCAGCGCTGCAGGGGTCACCCACTGGTTCTGCCTTGAGGAACGTGGGACAGGTAAGGTGTGACGTCAGGCCCCTGAACTTGAGGAAAGCAGACTTGCAGCTTTCCAGGGTCAGTGGGATCTCCTGGGACACTGCCCACAAAGACAAGGGAGTAGAACAGAGCTGGTAAATCTTTAAGGAAATCTTCCATGGAGTGCAAGAGCGACAATCCCCAAGAGCAAATCAAGTGAGGAAGGCAAGAGACCAGCATGTTTGAGTAAGGACCTGCTAGAGAAACTGAAAGGAGAGAAGCAAATGCACGGGCTGCTGAAGCTAAGACAGATGTCCTGGGCAAAATATGGACATGAGGCACAGTTGTGTAGGGAGGGGGACAGAAAGACCAAGGCAAAGCTGGAGCTGAACTTGGCAAGGAACATGAAGAATACCAGGATGGGTTCTATGCGTTTGTTAACCAGAGAAGGAAAGTCAAAGGAGGAGTAACKACCCTGTTAAACAAGGCTAGAACACGGGTAACAAGGATGAGGAGAAGGCTGTGGTACTCAACAATATTTTTGCCACAGGCTTCAGTGCCAGCCTTTCTGCTCAAGTGGATGGATGGCAGAATGGGGACTGGGGGAGCAAACCCTCCCACTGTGAGTAAAGATCAGGTTCATGATCATCCAAGCAATCTGGATGTACATAAGTCCACAGGACTGAATGAGATGCATACACAGAATCTCAGAATGAACTAGGCTGGAAGAGACCTTCAAGATCAAGTCCAACCCAACACCTCCTCATCAACTAAACCATGGCACTGAGTCTTTTTTTTAAATACATTCAGGGACTGCAATTCCACTAGCTCCCCAGGYAGACAATTCCAGTGTGCGATCACCCTTTCAGCRAAGAATCTTTTTCTAATATCTAACCTAAACTTCCCTTGGTGCAGCTTAAGACTGTGTYCTCTTGTGACTGTGTTCTGTTGGTTGTTGCCTGGGAGAAGAGACCGACCCGCACCTGAGCAAAACCACCCTTCAGGCAGTTGTAGAGAGTGATGAGGTCACCCCTGAGTCTCCTTTTTTTCCAGGCTAGACACCCCCAGCTCCCTCAGGCATTCTTCATAAGGTTTGTGTTCCAAGCCCTTCACGAGCCTTGTTGCCCTCATCTGGACATGTTCAAGTATCTCAATGTCCTTCTTAAACTGAGGGGCCCAGACCTGGACACTACTCAGGTGCGGCCTCACCAGGGCCACTATAACTTCCCTGGTCCTGCTGGCCACCCTATTCCTGATACAGGCCAGGATGCCCTTGGCCTTTTTGGCCACCTGGGCACACTGCTGGCTCATGTTCAGCCAGATTGTCAACCAGTAGCCTCAGGTCCCTTTCTACCTGGGCACTGTCCAGCCGCTCTGCCCCCAGCTTGCGGCACTGACGGGGGTTGTTGTGGCCAAAGTGCCGGACTGCATCCCAGAGTCCTGATGGAAATGGCTGATGTAATTTCAAGCCACTTTCCATGATATCTGAAAAGTCATGGCAGCCAAGTGAACTCCCAGGTGACTGGAAAGGGGAAATATTGAACCCATCTTTAAGGAGGATAGAAAGGACCCTGGGAAGTAGTTACCTGTCAGCCTGAGCTCTGTACCTGGGAAGGCCATGGAACAGATCCCCCTGTTAAGTTTTACTAAGGCTCATGGAAGACAGGGAGGTAATTTGAGACAGCAAGGATGGCTTCAACAAGGTCAAGGACTGCCTGACCACCTGTCAGAGACTGAAATAATTCATGCCTCAAACGTTAATAATTTAATCTTAACACCAACCCAGTGGCCTCTGTGGTGGAGTGATTCTACAAGTAGATGCGAGAAGGCCTATGGATGTCCTGAACTTCTGTAGAACCTTTAACATGGTCCCTCACAACATCCTTCTCTCTGTATTGGGGGTAGAGGGATTTGATGGATGGACTGTTAGAAGGGTGTCTTGGGTCGATTTTATGATAACACTCTATTCCTATATTCTGTCYGCTTGTATGCCCAAAATGTGCCTTTGAATCTCTCCCGGATGAAGGGGCAGGGGCAGCTGGGAAAGCAGCGCAGGCAGTTCAAAGCCAGGGCTGCCGCGCAGCTGGGGGTTGTTGGTAGCTCAGCTGCAGCAGCGAGAACTCACCTTGCTGTGTGCAGGAGAGTTATATTGTTGTGGCTTAGCTAGCTTGGGTTTGTCAGCTTGGGCAAACAGCTCTCCCTGGACTGCCATCCCTTCTACGACTTCCGTGCTTTTCTTTCTGGAGCAATCCGGTGGGTCCAAAAAACCAAGAGGCAACTGCTGATCAGTCGGTGGCTGGCAGGGACAAGCTGCACCACTCCGTCTCATCCCAGACTCCGGAAGAAGCCAAGATGGAGACAGAAAAGCACACTGAGCCCTCTGTTTCACCCACAGTGAGGAGAGGACTACCACCAGGCTCCCACTGTTGCCCGAGCGGCCACKTGGAATTTTTCTTTTGTTTCTTTTTCCCGGGGACAGGAGCCATGCCATCTTTCTCTGCACCACATGCCAAGCAGCTGTGGGGGTACAGAGCAGCATTCGTTCCTGGACTTTTAAATATCTAACAGTTACTTTTTATCTGTGTCCTGTGGGCACCTTGTTTTTTTAATAAACTTTTTTTTTTTTCTCTTCACTTTTGCCTGAACATCTATTTCATATTGGTGGGAAAAAATTACAAGTTTTTCTCTTCAGAGGAAGCATTTACCCTGTACATTTTTCTCTGAAAACATTGTCTCAAACCAAGACAGTAAGAAATTGACATGCAGTGACAGGAAAAGGGGGAATGGCTTTAAACTGAAAGAGGTCAGGCTTAGATTGGATATTGGGAAGAAATGTTTTACTGTAAGGATGGTGATGGACCGGAACAGATACAGAGAAGCTGTAGATGTCACATCCTTGGGAGTATTCAGACAAGGCCAGATGGGGCTTTCATCAGCCCAGTCTAGTGGAAGGTATATCTGCCCAGAGCAGAAGGATTGGAATTAGATCTTCTTTAAGGTCCCTTCTAACCCCAGCTACTCTATAATGGCAAAAATTCTATTTGAATAAGCCCTTCTTATGACCTTTGATATTCTTGTCCAGATTTAATTCCAAATGAGTCTTGCCCTTCTTCATTGTATTTCTGGATACTCTGACAGTACCCCTATATTCATTCCAGGTGGCCTGTCCCTGCTTCCCCCTCATATATATCTCCTGCTTATTTCTGATCTTCGACAGGACTTTCTTCCTCATCCATGAAGGTTTCCTGCCCCTTTCATTCTCTAAAGTGCAGCAACAAAATTCAGGTCAAGGAATTTTCTCTGCAAGCACACCTGGTCAGTTGCCACATGACACTGGCTTTTGGAGGCTGCTCAGGCTCATGCTAAGCTCACTTGTGATTTTCTGCTGATTGCCTGCTGAATCAAAGACTTTTCTTTTGCAACTGCTCTGTGGCTTTAAAAAAATTATTTAGTAAGGGATAAATAGTCTTGATTAAATATTGAGCAGAGATAATGTTTAATAAAACAGACTTGCCTACCAAYGTGCCTCCTCTCTAAATAGAGACTATTTAGGGTATTTTATATATTGCCAATTAGCACAATTAATGATTTTCAATTAACACCTTAATAATTAGCACTGCAGGCAAAGAGAATCAAGAGAGAGAGATGGTGAGCAGGTAAGTTGGAGGGTGGTATCTACTATGAAATAAAGTTGGGGTTTTTTCTGTTTTGTTTGGTTTGGTTTAGTTCTTTGTGTAGGGGGGATTTTTCTAGCAATGTACTGGTGTGCAAGCTCAGGTAGATTGGGTTACATCTAAGAAGAAAACTTTGAAGAAGAAAGGAAGGATTGTAATGTTTTCCTGAGGCAAGTGAACCTTGGAGAAAAAAAGAAAAACAGTTCTGGGTACATCTAAATCCTAATCTAACAATTTCTGAACTGCTTTGTTTCTCAGAATGTGCTAATACATGGGTTTTTTTTTTTTTTYTTTTGACGCAGAAGTGACTCATAATCTTTAAGAAGAGGTGATGTTTGTGTTCACAGTATTAGTGTGTACCCTGCATGGAAATAAACATAGTAAAATAAGCTTTCTATTCGTCTGCGGTATAGACTATGCATAATAAAAGAAACCCAGAAAGACACATTCTGTACTGGTGACTGAAAAATAGATTGTCACTGTATTGGTGACAGAAAACCTTAATTGTTTTTACTGCTGCAGCCTAAGTACATAAGTTGATTTTCTTATTACCCAGAAAAATCAAAGATAAAATGAAATTGCATTTGCCGTATTTCAAAGGGACTGCATATAAGACTTTTTAGTATCTAAATGAGATTGTGAAAAGAAGGAAGCAGATTTTATTAACTACCAGCAGCACCCAGCAGGAGGGTTATATGTCTCAAAACTGGTTTTTCTGTTACCTTTTYCTGAAAGCCTAACTGCCAGCAGCCAAAAACCTAAGCAGTAGTCTGAATGGTACTTRTAACCAACAGCAGTCTTAATTCTCAAGGATGAGCCTAGAGGTTTGAAACCTATGAATCTTGCTGTGAGGGAAATAGAAATCTAGCTGCACTGAAACAGTACTAGTTTTATTCTTTCATCAATATTGCCATGATGGCTGTTGCAGAATACAACTGATGCAGGTAACTCAGTGTGCAGCTGCAGTGCAGACTCGAGCTCTCAGTGGCAGGAGCCCAAGGCAAGAGGTACTGACTCTTTGCAGAACAAGGGGCGCAGGGACTTGTGGCACCAGCCACGTAACTGGACACTCAGAGGCACAGCAGGACCCTATGACCCCAGATTGTCTCATACTTAGATGGTGACAGCGTAAAAGCTTAGGGTCTCCTTTGTTCAGGGTTCCACCTTGGAAACACCAGCTTGGGAGGTTATTCTGTTGCTGCACCACAATTAAGTTACTTTAAGGATCCAGACCTATGGGACTGCTGGGAAAACTGGGGTTGAGCCAGTCTGATAATTTGAGTGTAGGGTTTGTAGGGTGCTAGAGTGGCTTCTGGATGGTCAGACAGGAAAGTTTCCTTAACATGGCAATAGTGTTGAGAGAGTTTCTTCAGATTGGCTGGGAGCTGGAAATGTAGTGTCTCTCTTTCACACTGTGTAGCATCATGATTTATTATCTCTGCATGATGATGTTGAATCCAAGAGCAATTTCTTTTTATGGTGCATTGTGGCAGGGTAGTAGCAGGCACTTAGAGAGTAATAGAAAAATTTGTGCTGGAAGGGACATTTAAAGGTTGTCTATCCAACCCCCCCTGCAATGAGCAGGGTTATATTCAAGTAGATCAGGTTACTCAGAACCTAGTCCAGCCTGATCCTTAACAGTTCCAGGGGCAAGGCATTTAACTCCTTTCTGGGCAATGTTCCAATGAGGATGTTTCACCACCTCATAAGGAAAAATCCTTTCCTAATTATCTAGTCTGAATCTACCCTCTTTAGTTCAAAACTATTACACTCTGTCGTATCACAGCAGGCTTTACCAAAAAGTGAATACCTATCCTTCTCAGCAGCCCCCTGTAAGGATTGAGAGAAGGTAATAAGGTTTCCCTCAAGCTTTCTCTTTTCTAGGCTGAATAAACCCGGCAGTCTCAGCCTTTCCTTCTAGGAGATATGCTTCTTCCCTCTTAACATCTCTCTAGCCTTCTCTGGACTTTTTCCAGCAGGTCCATGTCCTTCCTGGGYGGGGATCCCAGAGCTGGATGCAGCCCTGCAGGTGGGGATTCAGCAGAGCAGAGCAGAGGGGCACAATCCCCTCCCTGGCCCTGCTGCCCACGCTGCTCTGGATGCAATCTAAGATACGTCCTGTGTGGGGAGCACACATTGGCAGGTCACATCCAGTTTTTAATCTACCGGTATTCTTCAAATCCTTTTCTGCAGGGCCCCTCTCAATCCCTTCTTCCCCCAATCTGTACTGATACCAGGGTTTGCCCTGACCATGGTGCAGCACCTTGTACTTGACCTTGTTGAACCTAAATTGGGCCAAATTCTCAAGCTTGTTCATGTCCTTCTGGATGGCAGGAGCAGCCATGACTTTGTTTAAGACAGCTRTCACTCAGGTGAGGAGTCCTGGTTTGCTCAGTGCTTCAGAAGACAACTCCATGTTACAGACATTGATTCACCTCCTTTGCATCTGCTTATCTTTTCAGGAAAGAAACAATATTAAACTGAGGTTTCTTTTTCAGCTGGAGTGCTCACATTCCTGCCTCTTGCCCTTTTCAGAGTGCCCTCACTCTGTTTTTGCAGATTGGTGCATTTAAGATGGTAGTCATGGAGTGAATTTTTTCAGCACTCTCATAGCTGGTAACAGAGGGGGTCATATTTCTCATATGTAGACAATAAATTAAAACATGAATACTGATACCTCTAGGCTACAAAGACCACATTTATGTTTTGATTGGCATATTCTGCTGTGCTAAACAGTTTGTGTGTTTTGTTGTGTTTTAATATTACAAAAACTCCAAACCCAAAATTCGACCAACACCCAAGACAGCGATGTTATGTTAATAATTTTTTTCTTTTTGATGCAAAGACAAGGCTGAATATGACTTACCTAGCTAGAGAGAGGAAGTGTGTCGCAAAACAAGCATTAAACTTTATCTCATAAGTGGGAGGATAGTACTTTGTCTTTACATTGCTCCTCCTGTGCATTMGACAACTTACATTTTGAACCATTAATTTAACAGAGCAGTGTATTTTATTAATTTATGCTGTAGTTGAAGCTAKACATGGAAGATATGGATAAATTCAAAATTTTTCTCTGACTTTTCTGATACAAAGACTCCTTGAGGAGCTGTCTCTTCTTTTAAGTAGACTTAGTGAACTATTTATTCTATCAAAGCATGCCTTAGAGCAGGCAATAGTTTAGGCATAGCTAGAATGTCAAATGCCACTGTTATTGTGGCAGTCTTACATCATGATACTTGTGTTGTCTTCACAAGTTAAGAAAGCAGCAGGTAACCTACAGYTGAACTTTTTTTCAGCAAGCCTTAAATTATTTAAACATATTGATCACAAACTGTGAGCGAACCCATCACACGCAGCTTTCAGTGTCTTCACTAGCTGGAAATGTTATTTTGCACTGCTCCAAGCTCTCTTCTGCAGGATTAAATATTTGGCAGACAATCAARTCTGCCATTCAGGTAGATGCCATGGTATGGTTCCTTGGTTGTATTCCACATGGTGCATGGGGATTCAGACAGTAAATATTTTGGGGAGTTGTCAGAGAATGCTGATTTTTAGTGCAAAAGGTACTGGATGAAAGAGGCAGAGAGAGGAGCACTTGCCTCACAGATTGCTTGCTGAAAGTGGCAAACACCTGAAGCAGCAATTAGCTGGAGAGAAAAAGGAAAAGAGAGGTTTTTAAGTTGCATTAAGCCCAAAAAAATGAAATCAAAGAAGGTCAGTATCTAACAAAAGTACCAGTTGTAACACTCAGTAGTGAAAGGTTTTTTGTTGTCATAATACAGTGTAATAATACATCCTCTCAATAGGATTTTACAGCTTGTGAACATTCAGAGTCACGTGGATGTGAGTTTACAYTCCCACAGTGTTATAGAGGAGTGTTTGGCATTGATTTTTGCTGTTCTCAGTGCTTCCTCACAAAAACAACAGTTGTATGACTAAGGACCACTTTGATAGGTTTGAGAGTGATATGGAAGTTTGTGGATTTCTRATGGGTATTTTCCTGAGAGGAGAGATTGGATGAGTGCAGAGACCATCAAGGACCCAGCGACAGAAGGTGGGACTCTTCCCGCTTGACCATGACAGGTTCTGTGCCACATCTGGTCAGCCTTCTCATACCTCCATTTCATGGTTCTCCTGAAAGAACAAGTCATAAAGAASGTCTTGATGCCTTTTAAAGCAGTTACTTAATCCTCAGGATAGAAGTGGTTTGAGTAGCAGCTTATATAACTGGCAACATTTGTCTGATGTCTTACTTCCACTTCACCTCTGAAAAAAGTCACATATAAATAATCCACTAAATTATTTCATACTGGATCCACACCTAAGTCATTATTTAGTGTTTTGGCCCAGGATAGGTGAAATGCGCTCAACTCAGGGCTTTTGAGGTTAAATTGTATGAGGTAGGCCAATRTTTACTTCAAAAATAGGTCAGGCTGAGGCTGAAAGAAAGAAAAAGGTATTATCGAAACAAGCTTTGTACGCAGCAAAGCGTACTGTCTGCATGCAATAAACAAATCAGAGGAAAGAACAAGGAATGAATAAATGAATCTGGAAACTTAGCTTTCACTATGATGCCATTATTTGTTAGCTAGTTCAGTATTTTATCAGACTTCTACAGTGCATGGCATATAGGTCCCAGATCAAGAGATGTTTGAATCTTAATGTCCCCTCTCCCCTGCCATATATGGAACAAAASTTACCCCGAAACAAAAATCTTCGGTTGGGAAAACCAGTCTGCCTGGATGGTCTTAACTGGGTAGGCAATGAAGGCTTTATTATCCGATCATTACACAAGATGCAGTGTATGCAAGTCATGCATTGTGCCATTCAACAGAATTAGTATATACCTTACTTATATTTGTATTACGTAATTAAAGAAATAGGTAAATCATCAGGAAAAATTTGCTAGAAGGTTCTGAAGTTTAATCTRTTTCAAAATAAAGGGTTATTTGGAAAATTAAAGAGTAGAATGCATAACCSTTTCCAATGCTGTAATTCTCCCCATGCCCCTCTTTTAGGAATTGCAGTACTTCACACTTGAGAAGCCCTTCAATAGCAACAGGCCTCTTAAGGACATYGTAACCTTTCCTGGGCCTTGGCTCCCTCCAAATTCCTGTTTCTGACCTAACTGGTCTTCCCAAATACGAGCCTTTCACAGGCATTTTCACAATGCAAATCAGTTTATTAAAGAAAGCTCGATCTTTTTTCACAGTGTCTGGTGGTTCAGCTACTCCCTTCATCATGCAGGTGTGATCAGCAGTATCTCTATTGTTAGTCCTTTTCTAATGAYAAAAATTGGCTGTTTATCAACTCCTGCCTTTCCTCCTTAAACACCTGGGAGTAAACACCAAATCTCCTTTGGCCTTACATGCTTGGGCTATACACTTGACAGGCTGATTTGCAGCTCTCCAGAAGGAGGTTTCTTCTTTTCTCTTAAAGAGCTTTGCTAATTGTTGCGAACATCTATGTCTGAGCTTTGTTCRAAAGAAAAAAGCTCCCTTCAGGGGAAATTCTGAGCCCTGAAGTATTGGTRGCTTTGCTGACACAAATGGACTCTGATGCAGAGCTCTGTGGCTTGCAATGGCTTAGYTGTTTATTCAAAAGCAGCATCCAAATCTCTGATTACTTTGAAGTCATTGGCAACTATGAAACACAATTAGAATATATGAAATATTCAGGTTTTTTATTTCCTTTGGGAATTTTTAACTAAACCCAGCAATGACCCAGATTCCTCATCAGATTTATGTTTGCTTTTGTTGCCTGAGAGCTGGAATAACAGCTACAACTGTTTGGTGCTGTTCATGAGCCCTTTGCCCTGATTACAGATGTCTAAAAAAATTCCAACACCTTGCAAGAGTACTTTTGTGAATAGGAGGCAGGATAACTATGCCAGTTTCAGTCTTCGGTTTTGCTCAGCTTATGGAGAAGAGCCAAGAGTGACATTAAAATGGGCTTCCATTAATTCACCCTGAATTAAACTTTGAATATTCCCCACACTTTCCTACGTTTACATCTACAGATGATACCTGTTTGTTTCCTGCTGAATGACATAAATAAGATTTTAATCTCCTCTTGTGGAAATTCACGAAGAAATATTGGACAAAAGAGTTGGGTAGAATTGCTTTTGTTGGATAGAAATTTCAATAGAGTGTTTGAAGACAGTCCCAACTTTGTTTYCCTCAGTTTTTAATAAGGTTACAAAGTGACTTAGATTTGAAATTATGGCAAGGACAGGTCTGCTCATATTCTATGTCAAAGTGTGATATATAGTTTGACCTCTATCTTGGATCATGTATTTCAGCTGTGTAGCTCCAATTGGTCCTTTTGTGTGTTTCTTTTCCTTCCTTTACAGGAAGGAAAAAAATGGGGTGAGTTTGTTAAAGCTCCAAAAACCTTGACTGTGGTAAAGACCCACTTTAATAAGCAGAGTTTTCCATGCTTTATGATCTTAAGTAAAGGGTACTCAGGCAAACATTTCAGCAGATTATAACGCTAAAGAATAAAGCAGCAGAGTAAAATGGGGTTAGGAAGGAAATTTTTTAAAAAAGAGGTGCCTGACTACCAGAAACATAAATAAATTTATGTTCTTTCCCTCTCATATCCTAATATGAGACAAATTAAGTAGACATCCACCATAGCCTCACTTTCTCGTTTCAGAAAATGTATGTGTGGCATGAAATTCACAAAAAGAGGCATTTTAGCCTGAAGATCAGGGACTGAAAGGATGGCCCAATTACTGCTTATTTTTCACAGCGCCCTTCACTCCATGACAAAAGCAATCTCAGTTGAGCACTGCACCTTAAGGACTCCTCCCTTCAGTCTCAACTGGCAAGTCACCCTTTGGAGAAATACAGACATCTTTTTCCATGGCCTAGAGCATGGAATGCTGTAAATAGCTCCTAAGGGTGAAAATAAGGGTGAAGGAGGCAAGTAGTGGCATTTTTAGTGTGAATGCATTCAGGGTGCCATCTGTAGGACACATTTCAAACTTTTGTTTTATGGGAGAGCTGTAGTTGGTAACACTGAGCTAGAATCTGTTTCAATTAGAAAGAGAATCAATGAGACCAAGACTGTTCATGGCAGGTTACTGTCCATCCTGTTCACAAACAGATACTTCTAACGCTTCATTAGCTTTTCTGTTAGAGTTTTYCTTGTGGTCAGAAATGTTCTATAGTATAAAGCCATCATTCCTGATCCSATTTCGTGTGAATAAAGAGAATTATTTCTTATTTTACTCCTTTTCAAATATTTTAAGAACGTCATATTGTCTTCCACTCTTTTCTTGGTTAAATGAATCTGATTTTTTATTGTCTTTCCTCACACAATTTCTATACCTCTGCCTGTATTTGCCATCTAGACCCCTCTGAATACTTTCCCATTTGCCCAGAAGCAGAATCATCATGTGTGGACTGCAAACAAAGCTCTGCAAGTGTGGTATGCAATCAGACAACTATGTTATATGTCACCTCTACCATGCTCTGGATTTCATTTTGAGCTGATCCCTCTTCGTCCCTTTGAGATGACTGACTCAAAGTATCATTCTAGGTTTTTTTTTNTTTTTTTTGTTTTGGTTTTTTTTTTTAAGGTGGTGCTTATCATTTGACACTCTACCCTTCAGTAGAGTGCAGTCAGTTCCATGATAAGAAACCACACTCTTTATTGCTCCCATTTCCATGTGTGGAAATGAGTACTTTCCCTTCACTCATTCTATTCTTTTTATTTATTTATTTTTTTTTTTAGTGGATTCAATTTTATTTGGTCGATGATGTAGATCAGAGGCAGTGGAAACACCTTGCATAGTTTTCACAGCTGATATTTTCAGTAGTCAAATTGGGGAAAAAAAAAACCCCTCTTTCATAGCTTTCAAGGATGTAGTTGCAGATTCCTTTGGTGTTTGCTACCTTGCTGCTGCACTACTGACTTATCATTCAACCTCTGTAATACTCATTACTAAGGAGCTGAGCAGCTGAAACCTGAATCCTGGGTTTGGAAGGAAAAAATTCATACACAGCACAACTTCTTATAAATAAAGATGTGTTTTGTGCATRAAACTTGGCTTACTTTGTGCTAGCCAGAACTGACAGGGACCTATGGTCACTCTGTGCTAGCCAGAGCTGACAGTGAGCTACAGTGTGATAGCACRAAATAGCTCTCTGCTTTGTTCTTTAATCAATTTAAAGATTCCGCATCAATTTCCCTGGAACCAGACTATTATAGGAAATACTTTTCCTTGCATTTGCAAGGAAAACCCAGAGTGACTTGCAGTAACAGTGCACTTAGCAACCATTAGCCACTTAAAATCCCAGAAATAGGTATAGGATTATTATATCCCCTATAGTCTGCCAATTACTGTCATTCCTACTAAGAGCCATGATAGTAATTTAGTTTCTGCAAAGGATACTGCTAATTCAGCAGACATTCAGAAAAAAGAGTACAGAAAAATGTACATGCTGAAATGACAAAAGTGTCACAACAAACAGACCTACCAGATAAGAGTCCCAGAATTTATTTAGATATGTATATACATATAAGTCCTTCATGTCATTTTGACAGTGCTTTTTGGAGAGAAATTGTATTTATGATTATGAGAAATTTGCTGAAACCTTCAGGATTTCACATCATGGTTACCATAATACCTTATTCATTTGTAAAGCAAATGTTTTTTATTAACAGATACTGCATGCAATAGGATTATTTCTCTTTTTAAAAAGAAAAGAGCAGTCCTGGACTGGAGTGATCAAAATATTTTATCAGAAAAAAAGAAATAATGGTTAAAATTAGCTTGATGTTTTGTAGTGGGGTGACCTTGGCTGGATGCCTATCACTGCCCTCTGCAGCTGAACAGGGTAGAGAGAATATAACCCTTACATATAAAGGGTTCATCAGCTGAGACAAGTTCAGAGAGAGATCACTCACCAAATACTGTCAACAAGCAAAACACGGTAGAATTCGAGATATTAATTCAATTTATTACTAACAAAGTTGGACCAGGATAATTGGACCTTAACTAAGACCTTAAAAACACCTTCCTACTAACCCTCCCTCGCTTACCCCCTCCAGTGGTGCAGGGAGACAGGGAATGGGGGGTTATGGTCAGTTCATCACATGTTCCTGCTGCAGGGAGAGGAGTCCTTTTGCTGCTCCAGTGTGGGGTCCCTCCYACATGAACTCCTCCAATGTGYGTCCTTTCCATGAATGACAGTTTGCCACAACTGCTGCAACGTGGGTCACTCTTCCACAGCCTGCTGTCCTTCAGGCAGTGCCTGATCCAGTGTGGGTCCCCATGGACCACAAGTTACCCAATTCCTACCAGGAAACCTGCTCCAGTGAGGGCTCCTCTCTCCATGGATCTGCAGCTCCCTGCCAGRAYCCWGCTCCAGCATGGGYCTCCCATGGGGTCACAGCCTCCTGTCAGGCCTTCACCTGCTCCAGTGTGGGTTCCTCATGAGCTGCAGGTGGCTCTCTGCATCCCCAGGAATGTCCATGGGCTCAGGAGCACAGCTGCCTCACCATGGGCTGCACCACAGGGCTTGAAGGGGGATCTCAGCCTGGCTAGAACACCCTCTGTGCCTCCTTCTGCACTGACCTGTGTCTCTGGAGGCTTTTCCTCTCACATATCCTCACTCTGCTCCTCTCTGGACACAATTTCATCTGTGCAATCACATTAGTTTTTTATTTTTCTTTAATTTATTATCACAGGGGCATTACCAGCACTTCTGATGGGGCCAGTCTTGGCCAATGGCCCGTCTATCCTGGCCCTGGCTGGTGAACCAGGGGCACCTGGAGGAAGCTTCTCACCGAAGCCACCCCTATAGCCCCACTACCAAAACCTGAGCATGCAAACCCAATACACCTTTYGACTAAAAAGTCTTTTGCAAAGAGGGGAACATTTAAAACAAGGCTACCCTGAAAGTGTGTAGTGGCTCAGACACAATTACTGTTGGTTATGGTTTCCTCATACTTTTTTGGGTGACTTGTTCAAAGGCTACCCCACACTATCTGTCAGGTAAGATCATCGTTTATGAAAAGTTGAGTTTATATCTCTTATCTCAATGTCAGTAATAATGGTGAAAGATGAGTTCTATTTCTACATTTTGACCTACAAGACATTAACATCAGATTTGTTGACTTTTGAATCTTGGGATGATGAGTCCTATGGGCTTTCTCAACATGAACTGAAAGCCCTTCACTTCATGCAACAATATCTACCATCCAGTAGTGACAATTCATCTCCTGAAGCCTTTCTCAGATAGATGGTTTATCTGCTTTGTGTCCCCTGTGTTTTCAAATTTTCCCCATTTTTTTCTCTCACTTCCTACTACTGATCTCACATCTCAGACAATAGTAACCATTTTCTTAGGATTTTTTAGTCCAGATGAGGTCTCTTMTGTCCTAGAAAAATAGACAGAATACAGAGAATTCTGCCTAGTGATGATAAATTCAGTCTTTACTAATTTTTGCTTGACCTGCCGTGTTTAGGTTAACCAGTGTTGATGCTTGTTTTTCACTGCTTGGAATTCTCTGTATCCTGTTATCTCATTAAATGCTTAATTGTTCTTTCTGTTAATCTTGCATTATTTCCAGTTTGAGCCTTGCTGACTTCAGCGTCAAACTTCTTACATCTTGCCTTCCACTGCTGTACTGAAATAATGTGCTGCTATCAGCTGTCTTTCCGCAATGTCTGCAGAGTGCAAGTAAAGCATTCTTACCTCTTTCTCACAAGCTAAATCCATTAGGAATCTCTCAACTGTTAAAAAAAGTAGCTTCATTTTTTTTTTTTTTTGACATTTCTCATAGTGTTCTGAGTTAGGTATTCTAACTCCATGTGATTGAGGATTGTTAAAGATGCAGGAGGAATACATAAGGGAGATGCATTAGTATAAAATACTTTGGTGACCTTAGCTGGCAAGACTTATTCTCTGATCTTCCATAGCACTCTGTTACATGTGGAATAGCATCAGCATCCTATGGTTCAGTATCCTTTTATTTATTAAGACTGCATAAAAGTTGATAGACAAAGCATCACCTTAAAATGCCTAAAATTTTAATAACTGAAAGCCTGATTTATGAGTTATTTTTAACATTATGAGAGCATCAGCCACTAGAGGCCCTTCACGTCTAGGAAACTGGCTGAACCAAGAAACCACAGACTGCGCCTCTGGTTAGATTTAATATGCCCAGGAGGGAAATGATAAACCACCCAGCTGAGAACAACATACACACTGTCAGTATTAGGTACCTCTGAGAGGATTTGGTCTTTTCTCAGCTGGTGCCTTACTCAAAAAAACACCTGATATTGAAGTCCCTACATTCAGGCACACCTTTGCCATCCCTTCTCTTAATCTGATTTTCTGAGTTGCTTAAATTGAAATATGGACACGGATCTTGACACTGGTTCTGGTGATAGCACTGGAGGCACCCTGTCTAAAATGCAGAAGGGAACCCTGGGGCCCAGGAGGGAGAAACATCAACAGGGCAGAGAGGCCACGCTGCTGCATGCATGTCCCTCCCCAGTGCAAACAGACAAAGTAAATTAACTTGGATCTGCCACAAAAGGGGACTCAGACCTGCAAATATTTATTGTTAGTGCTTGGATGGAAGCACA
>NW_026623250.1:2959275-2961743 GCF_030028575.1 Malurus melanocephalus | reverse complement strand
CTCTAGAAAGTGAGGCTTGGGATACTCTGATATATTGAGAAAAGTGGTTGCTGCAAGAAAAATGATCCTTGTAAAAATATGAATATATTCTGTAGATCTGCTTCCTGAAGTTCAGGAGTCATGCCTGGCCAGTTGCCTCTGTCACAACACCACAAAAGTGGCAATTAGAAAAACCTGGTACTGTCACCTGTTGAGTTTTTTTAACTTTGCTTGTCTCTAAGCTAATCAGTTATCACTGCTGTGGTACTTGATGTTATAATATTCACACAAAAATTAAAATAATAGGGTCCCAGTTGGAGAATTAATGACATTTCAAATTTGCAGTCAGGTGAGAAAGGAGTTTTTTTCAAACAGCTCACACCTTGCTCAGGACGAAAATAACCCTTTGAAATGGCCTAGAAAAACTTTGAAAAGCTGGTAAGATCAGAAGTGTTCTTGAGTTACTCAGACCAACAATAAGGAGCAACATCCAAATGTACTATTTGGATGCTGTAACATATTAATGAAAAAGTCATTTCTCACTGTGCTAACACCACAATAAAAGAAAACAGATCTATATGAGAGAAGGACACTAAGTTTCAGAAGGACAAGAAACACAGTGTTCAGTAACACTTTAAAAACCTGTAATGAATCTAGGATCCTGTCTAGGGTGTACAGACTGTGAGCTGTAAACAGAGTGATTAATATGGAGAGCCTCTTAGAGATTACCAGCTTTAGAGCTTTATAACAAACAAACTGTTCTGTGATGGTGATGTGCCCAGCTTTGTATTTTTCATTAGTCTATGTTCCTTATTTTCACTGTTCAAAAGAGCGTATTTGAAAGAGAGTCTTTTCTTGTACTTGGCTGTTTGTGTGATGCACCAAATTCTGACTGATTAGCAAAAAACATAAAATGTTTGCTACTTTTGCARAGTGATAGGAAGAAAACAGAAGCCACAAAATGGCCTTAGTTCTGAGATATACTGACTGAACAGAAAGCAGATTGTCAGTGGCAGTGCAAATCTGGGGGAAAAGGAAAAAGCTTAAAAGAGGCTTTTGATACTTTTAAAATTCCTAGTCATACAATGAAAAGTCATGGTGGAGGGTATCTATCAGTGTTTTGATTTCATTGTAATGTACCTTTATGCAGTGCAGCTCTACATTAAGCTTTCTTTTCCCTTTCATTTATTATGCTTTTCTTTGCACATATGAATTTGCAAAATGGAAGGGAAAAAGTGTGAAATGTTTGGGCTGCTCTCCAATTTTTCTCCCACATTACCAGGGCACGAAGCCCTTGGCCACACAGTGCAGAAGCTGTGGCACCTCAGTTTTAATGATCATACAGGGCATGACTTGTGTGTGAAACTTACCATGAACTGAGAGGTGTTGGTGCCTGAGGGTGCATYAGTAGATCACCAGAGAGGTCCGGATGTTCCCACTGCAGTGAAGGCGTGGGCAGCTCTTGTGTTTTTCCTTGGCTTTATCAGGTTGTGCCCTTCCGAGGCACATTTTCCTGGAAAATCAAGTCAATGTAGCCTGATGAAAATTCAGACCCCTAGGTGATGGAGTGGACTGTTCATTCTTTCTGTACCATTATAAAACCCATTTGTGCCTTGTCTCTGCCGTGATTTTCCACTGCAGGCAGGCATGGTGCTGTGAAAGAAAGCCTGAGATAATTTTCTTCATCCGTTTCTATCTAGGTACTTATCCCTGCCCTGAGTGCTTCTCTGTAAGTCCAACCCATGGAAGAATAAGCACAGCTTAAAGGTGTTTGAAGTCTTGGGCAAATCTCCTTTTTCATTTGGACTCYGCTTTTTCAACACAAGGTGAGGTGGGGCATGTTAATATTGGGCAGATGAACTAGAGAAAATACAGATCTTGGCTTGACAAGACTCTCTAGAACAGAAGTGACAGTATCTCATATAAAACTTGCACAAAATAATTGTTAAGTGGTTGTCACTGTGGACAAGAGGAAAAAAACAACATTCACCCAGTCTAAATAAAAGACTTTTTGGAGATCCAATATTTTAATAGATTTTATTTTTCCAAATCAGTTAGTACAAATGCATATGTTTAGGAATCTTTGCAGTACAAAACTGCATGGAATGAGTATCAGAAAACATTATTAACAATACATGTAAGGTATCCCAAATGGTGAAATAAAGGCTGTCTATGCAATATAATTCAATCTCTTCATGTAACTGTATTCATAATAATCTTCTCTGTTTCAGATTGCATGTGTATTTTCCATTCTCTTTGCATAGGAAAGGTATAAGCAGCACTCAGTTAATGAGCTTCAATATAGTAATTATTGCCCACACGCCAGTCTGCCCTAAATATAATACAATGAATTTTCTCCTTGGTTTTCAGCAATTCTTGTCAAATTACATGTACCCAAGAAACTTACAAAAAGAAAAAGGTCGTAGAGTTTAGTCATTTCATTCTCATTTTATACCTGGTTGGGGAAAGGCTTACATAAGCAAAACCCC
>NW_026623250.1:2905822-2959264 GCF_030028575.1 Malurus melanocephalus | reverse complement strand
TTTTTGTGGGGTGAGTTTGGTTTTGGTTTTGGTTTGTTGTTTTTTGTTTATTTTTGTTTTGTTTTGTTTTTTTTGGTTTTGGTTTTTTTTTGAGGTATAACTAATCCCAGATCTCTTATATGTAGCCTAAAAGAAAATAGCACTGTTCAGTTCTTGTGACCTATATGGTTTCATCTGGAGTCAGTGCTGCTGCTGAGCAGATCCTGTATTCATGAATTTAACAGACAAATTGTTACTAGATAACATTCAGTTTTGACATCACAGTGTWACTGGAGGACACCAGATTTTTAATTACACTTCAACAGGAAAGTGTAACATTATTTTGAGATACTTTCTGCCCACAGAAACTGAAAAATTTAGCAGAATTTCACAAAAATTAGAAACTGCTGACAACTGTCCTAAAATGTGGGTGTCTGGCAGTGTCAGAATAAGCTGTCAGTCCCATTTTCTTCAAGTGCAGGACTTGCTGTGAAACAGTAAGAATATCTTCACTTCCCTCTTTCTTTCCCTTTTTGTCATTGTAAGAAACAGAAATACTAGAAAAGGAGGAAAAATCAAGACTGTGATAGAAAAATTGGTTACTCTTTTATCATAATCTTTCTAGACTCTCTCTAGTTTACTTGCRCTTTAAGAGGCTTGCTGCCTGTTGTGAAATCCATGGCTGTTAGGAAGGAAAGAATAGAAAGGTTTTTATTTACAAGCTCCTGGTCTTTATCTCTTCAAATTACTGCAGCTACTAGAACTGAACTTTGGTAACTCATGTCAGACTCTTCAACTTCTGTTGACACCTGATCTTTCAGGTATTTCTTTTAAAAACAATTTTCCTTAATATTCTTTTCCCCAGGACTCAAATATACATAAATTAACAATTAATGAAAATGTCTTAATACATAACTGCATTATTTCATTTGATAACAATAACATTGTGCCTACTCTTTGTTGATAAATCTATCATTTAATTCAACAGTTTTTTAAGCAACATGTTTAGTGAATAGTTAAAAAACATCACCAAACCTGAAACCATTGTGCAAAGTCCCTAATGATCAACAATAGCTGTTAAGTAAATGAAGATGTGTGTGTTGTTGCTAGGATGCAAGCTGGAAAACAAAACCAGGCAGTGCTCTGAAAAATTGTATGAAATTAGTTGGTTTTAAATTCTTTATGATCAAATGCATATAAGGATCTTTTTAGCCTATCTTTTAATTGCCTAAATCTTTTGGCTTGCTAAAATGATAGATTCTGAAGAGTTCATGGTTTTCTATTGTGACTAAATCCCTTGTTTTAAATGAAAAATTCCTGATCAGTGTAAGGAAAAAAGAAAAGGGATTATCCATATGGAGTAGATCTGATCATCTTTACCTTTTAATTTTTTGTTTCAGACCACTTCAGTATTGTTTAATGGATGGTCAAACTGCCTCTCAGGGAGCTAAGTTCTACAGTTAATTAAGCTTTTTTTTAAAGCCTCTCTTTTCCAAGAAGTAGTTGAGACACACTTCAGGTTGAAAAACACGCACTAAGTGTTTTCCTGGTAAGTATATTTTGAGCTAGAATGTGATTTATGTCCTGTCGCATAATGGTTGTATTGAGCTATTTTGGTTGAGTGTTTCCGAGAAAATGATGYGCATACAATTTTGCCTGTTCCTCTGTAATTGATTTCCTGGATTTTCTTGCTGTGAGAAATGATTCAACAGTTTTACTGTGTWATACACCTTTGGATACATGGCTAATTCAGCCACAGGTCTGGAAGTCTGAGAGTCTCACAAAGGGCACAAAGAGGGGGCAGAATCAAAGATTCAGATGTGAAGCTCAGCCAGGAGGGAACTGAAGTTGTGTCAGGGTCTGTGGTCAGAGGAAAGTCAAGRAAAGAAAGTAATAGGTATGGAGAGCAGAGAAGTGTCTGTGTAGAAAATCAAGCTGCAAGGGTAAGAATCAGTGTTTAAATTAAGAAAATAAATCAATAACTGTAAAATAATAAARATAGCATGTACTAGGCAAGATTGGCATCTTTCAAGTTATTAAATTAATTGTRATGAGGAGATTAAGATAAAAAAAATTAAAATAATAAAAGGTGTACTTACCTCCCCTTAAGGCACAAAAGAGAGTAGGAAGATTAAATTTGTCAAAGTTAACAGAACTTAAAAAAAAAAAATAACTGGTACCAGTATATGAAGAATGAGTTTATAAAGAATATATGAAGATACTGGATGAATGTGGTTGACCCTGAGAAAGGAAGGAGTGACTGCAGTCAGTGCAATCTAGATTTAACTAGTGACTTGATTCAGTGCTTTGCAAAAACTGAACAGAAAACATAATTAAAGACACCTCAGGAAAGAGCAGTGTTAAATGAAAATAATTTGTCTTCATGTCTATAAAGATRTGATGGTGGCAGGAGGGGAGCTGCCTAGATGAGACCATATGTGCAAATGTGGGTGTGTGAAAACCATTGAAAACCATTCTTTTCCAAAAGACTGTTATGCCAAGCCAAATTTCAGTTTTRTTAGTGATTGATCCAGAAGATCAAGTAATCTTGTAGCAAGTATTGCACTGGCAAAACTCCCTGTGAACATTTAACCAGTAAGAAGTTTAATAAACCTAGGAAATATTGTTAATACATTTGTGAAAATCAATTTCCTAACTAAGGACTCACTGGAACAGTAATTGCTCACAAAGGAGAAATGAGATGCCAGATCACCTGCAAGAGGAGAAGCAGCAGAAASGTTCTTAGGTATTGCTAAACTAGACAATTAAAAACACATGAAGAAAAGTAGAAACACAGCCATTACAGCCTTGGCTGATATATTAATGTATTTTCCCAGTTTGGTGTTTAATGCCATGGATTTTCCATGAACATCAAATTTCTGCGTAGAGATTCCTTTGTTGATCCCATTTAGCTACAGAAACAGCTACTGGAAAGGAGAGCAGAGAAATACCGCCAGATTGGTCACAGGGCATAGACATGACACCAAGCCAAGAGCTCTTGACTCTTAAAATTGCATGGGATCTGAATTTAATGATCTGTTGAAAAAAATATTATTATGTGAAACATCTATGAAGGAGAACTTCAGGTAGAATGTTAACATGTCAAAGACGTCGGAGATGCAACTGGTGCAGATGTCCACTCCCTCTTATTTCCACCTGGCTGCATAGTGTGGGATGGAGGAAGAGTTTTTACTTAGGCCTTTTCATCTCCCATCAAACMTGGGAGAAACTATTGTAGGAGAGCTAATAAGATGCCTCAGTGTGTACTTAAAATCTGATGTGGTGTTGCAATACTAATATTAATTCTTTCATAAGCTCTTAATAAAAAACTCTGAATAAGAATATTGGAAACAATTCTAAAGTAGAAAATGGAATATTCTGAAGTAGAGAGCAACATGAACATTTGAAAGTATATATGGCAACAGAAGGGTGCAAATGATAGTTGATGGTCTTAATTGCCCTGAGACCTGAGTATTTTGAGGGTATATTTTCAAGATAAGAGCATTTGTTGTGTAGCTAAAATGCAGTGAACACTAGCAAATACATTAAAATTATTTTGGAAATTGGGTTTTGGTTTAGCAAGTGTTTAATTTGAAGCAATGTAAACAAGTTGGATACTGAGCATGAGTAAAACATAATGGGAGGCTGTGGGAAGTGTTTATTTTCCTTTCTGTGTATTTGGGAATTTCTATGCAGAAGCTAACTCATATAAAGCCACAGAATGAGTTAGATATTAATCCCTTGTGAAACAGATCTCYGTGGTTTCAAAGGGCAAACAACATGAACATAAACAACATGAATTCTGTAAAATTATTCTGCAGTGCTGATTAGAATTAAAAGAAAACAGATCCTGAGCCCATTTCAAAAGATGTTGTTTAGTAGCAAAAACATGCTGAGCTCATGGAAACGAGTGGAAAAACTGTTTACTTTTATGGATCTGGAATTAATTCAGTTGCCTATCTGAAGTAATTCTTGAACTAGTGCGAAAGCAGAATGCCATATGCTTTTAACTCACCTTGTTAAGGAAATAATCTCTGCAAAATAAGCAAACCAAGGGAACTGAGGCATATGAAAAGTCAAGGGATCAATTATGATAAATGTATCTTCACACTATTGGTGCTGATGATTGAGATTCTGACAAATCTTGTCCAAAATGTATTTCTAGCCTGGAAGAATCTCTRACCAAAGAAGGATCAAGTAACATGAGGAAGCAGTACAAATTACTTTTAATGTTCAAAATAACTTAGTCTAAAAAGTTATTGCTTTATTTAAAGTCTCAAAGGTCATTGCTTTATTTAAATATGTGACATTTTAAATATCACATTATCACATTAGATCACATATCCTGCCCTCCAGCACAGGAGCTGGCAGGGCTCATTGACAGAGCCCTAAACTAGCTTGAAAGGGGAAGAGGGACAAAACCAGGCTTGCCAGGGATAGGCAATAGGGGAGTRTGCCAAAGCTTGAGGAAACCATCCTTGGTAGGAATCTTCAATCTGCTTCATGAAGTGTTGGCTACAAAGTATCACATGTGGAAATGTTTCTACACTAATGCAAGCCGGAGAGGAGAAAACAGGAGGAGCTTGAGGCTTTGGCCCAGTCCCAGAGATTTGACATCATTGGCGTAAGCAAAACCTGGTGGGATGAATCCTGTGCCTGGAATGCCCTGTTGGATGGTTACAGGCTCTTCAGGAGGGATAGGCAGGACAGGAGAGGCAGGGGTGGGGCTGTATGTAATAGTAGGGATAGAACGTATGGAGCTCACAGGTGTCAATGGAACAGTTGAGAGCCTCTGGGTAAGGATCGGACAAATGACGTGGATGTCATCGAGGGAGTTTTCTATAGACCTCCGAGCCAGGACAATGGCACTGACAAATTATTCTTCAAAGAAATAAGGGATGCTTCCATGTCAAAGGGCCTTGTTCTTTTGGGGGACTTTGGCTTGCCAGAAATCAACTAGGACTATTACACAGCTGGTACAACCTGAGCCAGAAGGTTCCAAAAACACTGGATGACAACTTTATTTATGGAAGACATTCTAAGGGAGCTGACTTGGAAAGGTACTGTCCTTGGTCGGCTGCTTGGTCAAAAGGGTGGATCTCATGAGTGAACGGGAGATTGGGGCCATCTTGGCAACAGAAACCACAAAGAGATTGAGTTTAAAATCTCCACTGAGAGGAAGAAAAGTGAAAAGTGCCTGCRAAACCTCAACTCTGGACATGAAGAGAACAGACTTCAGGGTGCTCAGGGAATTAATGAGTAAAGCCTGAAACTTCTGGAAAGAAGTTTCTGCAGRTGCTGGGATCCTTCAGTGCTGATCTCTTTCTAAGCATCTCCCCCTTAGGGCACAGGAGCAGGCAATTCCCAAAYGCTGGAAGTCAAGCARTCAAGAGGCAGAAGGCCAGCTTGGCTGAGCAGGGATCTTCTCTTGAAAATAAGGGAAAAAAGGAAGGTGAATGCCCAGTGGAAGCAAGGTCAGGTGACATGGGGGGATACAGAGATGCTGCTCATCCCTGTAGGGAGAAAATTCAAGCAGCCAAAGCTCAGCTGGAGTTGAAGCTGCCAGAACTGTGGGGAACAATAAAAAGTGTTTTTTTTTTCTAATATATTAATGCCAAAAGGCAGTGCAGAAATAACATCAGTGCATTACAGGATGAGGATGGTCACCTCACAACCAGAGACGTGGACAAGAGCTGTTTAACACATTCTTTGCCTCTGTCTGAGGCCAAGGCAGATTCAGAGCCCTGAGCTGGAGGACCGTGACTGAGAATGATCARCTCCCAGTTCGATCCTGAAATTGGGCACTACTGGCTGCTCCAGCTGGATGCCTGCAAATCTATGGGGCCAGAAGGACTTCCTCTGAGAATCCTCCAAGAGCTAGCTGATGTCATGGCAAAGCCTCTCTCAGTGATCTTTGGGTGGTCTTGGGAATCCTGAGAGGTCCCAGCTGAATGAAGCTGGCAAACATTGTCCTGATTTTCAAGAAGGGCAAGAAGGAGGACCCAGGAAATTATAGTTCTGTCAGTCTCACTTCAGTGCCTGGTAAAATCATGGAAAGAATTATCCTGGGAGGTATTGAAAAACACCTGAGAGACAATGCAATCCTTGGTCACAGCCAGCACACTTCATGAGAGTAAAGTCCTGCTTATCAAATCTGATTTCCCTTTTATGATAGGATACTCCTCTAGCTGATTGAGGGAAGCCAGGTGATGTGATCTTTCTGATCTCAGTAAAGCTTTCACTACGGTGTTTCACAGTGTCCCGCTCTGCTCTGGGCTGGGGCGGCCTCACCTCGAGTCCTGGGGGCAACTTTGGGTGCCACAATTTAAGAAAGACATGAAACTATTACACAGCACCCAAAGGAGGTGCAGGCACTGATCTCTTCTCTGTGGTGACAGGACCTGAGGGAATGGCCTGAAGTTGTGTCAGGGGAGGTTTAGGTTGGATATCAGGAGGAGGTTCTTTACCCAGATGGTGGTGGAGCCCTGGATCAGATCCCCAGRGGAGTGGTCACAGCACCGAGCCTGTTCAGGACAGGGTTTGAATAATGCTGTCAGGGACATGGTGTGACTCTTGGGGGATGATGATGGACAGGGCCAGAACGGGGCTTGATGTTTCTTATGGCTCCTGCCCAACTCAGCTTACTCCATTATGTTATGAGACATCCACAAATTTTCTGGGCAATATGTGCTGCCATTTCATCACTGGATAGCCAAGCTGGTGGAKTTTGGCCTGTATAAAACAAGCCTTCACTCAGCTTGCACAAGCAAGATTCCTTGGGTGGAAATGTGCAAACAAAGCAATTTGCCAAATTTGCTTCTGAAAATCAATGTTATACAACACTTGAGTTCAGGAGCCTAGAAAGAAGAATTTGGAGCAGGTCATCATTGAAGCACAGTAAGATTAAAATACGAATATTTTCCTCCAGTTATCTCAATTCCTGGAGGAGAAGTCTTCAGCASAGGACATTTTATAGTGGCATAAATTATATCTGTTAACACAAGCCAGGAGATTACTTTAACTACTTATTATTGTCTTGTTCACTGCTCTAACTAATTTCCCTTTGTCAGTTATGAAAGAGTCTGCTAAAGGATCAGCTAAAGATATAGAATTAGAGGTTGAGTTGCAGCCATCAAAGGCACAGAACAGATAAATACATTTGCTGGACATAATTACCTATGAGAAGTCAATTTTTATTGCCTGAGGTGAATTATAGGTGGATACATTAATGACCTTGCTTGCTAATTTGCTAACAATTAATGTAATGCATATTCAAAAAAATATCTCATAGTGTTCAAGAATACTAATATTAAGTTGTGTTTTCATTTTCTGCCAGGTGATAACATTTAAAGAAGCAGCAGCTTCTTAAATGTGATCCAGCACTGTTCAATTCCTTTTCTTTTTTTCTGTACATGAAATCTCTGGTGTTGACACTGTTTCTCCAGAGCAAGTCATTGAGAATGGACTTGCCAGCTTTTCCAGCATCCATCTGAAAGTAAACACAAATGCTTTCTGTTAACAAACACAAAAAGAGATGGTAGAAGAAATGGAGTAAGAAGATTCTGAGAGCAGTCTGACAGAACTGTATCATAATATTAGCCAGCTCTGATGTGACACCAGCCTTTACCAGAGCTCTGGAAAAGAGCTGGCAGGAAGGAAATGTGGAGGATAAGGACTGTGTTTCAAAGTATCCTAAATAATTTAAATTTTCCTGCAATCTCACCATGAGGCCTAAATAATCTCCATTCTCTCTTTGCTCAAAGCGATTAGGTTTTATATGAAAAAAATATACYCCTCACATGTTTATCATATTGTAATGCCTTGGCTCTGACCCAAAATGACCACCCCTTTCCTTAGTCATCTATAATTATAATCTTAGTCAAAGYAATTCTAAAACAAAGGAAGCATATACTTTATTTGTGTACCCAGAYGGCCTGTCTTTAAGTGAAGTCAGTTTAAATTATACATAGTTAACAGTATGATCTGTGTTTCATCAAAAATCCAGAAAATAATTGCGTGACACCTACATATATATTTTGAAAGATATTGTTGACTTTGTGCTAATAGTAATCAATATTTTACCAGTCTAGTGTAAGCATTAATTTATTACCTTAAAACAGACTACTTTTATGCTTGTTTCTTGTGCAGAAGATTTTTTATGTTCTCAATAGTCTATTCTTCTTGYTTTCAAGCAGTTGAGACTGTTATAGATATACAATATACCTATATATTATCCTATAGTAAAACTAACTATAAACTGTAAATGTTATGAATTGCCTTTTCTACTTCTGATTTTAGCACAGCTAAAAACAACTAAAATGTACTGCAGCATCAAGAGAGTACAGCTACTATTAGTGTATGGCATAGAGCTGACAAATATGACTTCTGTTACTTAAACTGGTAACCACAATAGTCAGATATGCAATATGAATGTAAATGAAAACCTCTACTGTGTCTGTTCAAAACAATAGATGTGTGGTCTGGATGCGAGTCTGGTTAGTGCAGAGAAAATCCTCTCATATTGAATATGCCTTTAGAACTTTATAGTACCTGTACTCGGTGCTTTTACCAAGGAACARCTGAAGGTGATTATCAGGGAGAGATGACCTAGAAAAATTGTGAGGAAAGCTTAGAAACCATGGCTGGAGTTTAACACCAYTTAGGTCAAAGCTGCTGAAGCACAGTAGTCACTCATTCTTCCTTTGCCAACTGTGCTCCATTATTAATAAAACATCCTTTATTGCTAAAAACACTCAAAAAGATTGCCTACACTGCCAAGGGCCTGAAATGCTGTTACAGACTACATGTTAAAAGCCTGGAGYGCAGAGCCAAGGACTTTGGGAAAGCAGACTGCTTCAGGTAGCTGAAGCAGTCTGAAGTAGCTTTGCAGCAACAAAAAAACCCATAGACTGGATAACTAGATTTATTCTCTTATGGGAAAGTGTTGCAAGTGTTGTTAGTGTAAGTATTTGGATTTGAACCAGAGATGGTTTTGCTTATGATGTGTGCCACTTATCAACTATGTTTGTTCTTGACATCAACTGGTATTTTTTTCCAAGAAGAGAATAAAAGATGAAAACTTTGTAAGAGCTTTTTTCTCTCCTGGCAATATGTGTAAAGTGCTCACCAGTCTCTGGGCAGGAAAGTTGCTTCCCTTTTTTGTATTATTACCCCACATCTTACCCGCATACACAAAGACAAACACAATCAAATTCTGTGTAAGGCCATGGCAGAAAATTAGTTTTTCTCAATTGTCCACGTTTACACGAATTTCTAGCGCTTCAGTTGCTCATGTTGTTGAAGCACGTGTGTTTCTCATTCTCCTTGATACCCAGAGCCTGGGCACTGCACCAGTGTACTTTCCTGTGCTGTGGAGGCAGCTCAGGTTTCTTGAAATCCTTCTCTATGACCACCTTCTCATTTAGAAAATATTGTCACCGCAAATAGACAAAATAGACTACATAGTAACTTTCTATGAGGAGTACCAGCAGATGCCATCTCTGTGATAAATCTTGACTCCAAAGCCAGAAAAAACAGCTTCTTGAATACTGTTTGGCACGACTGTCTCAAGAGTTGCTACATGCATGCAGCATAATGATTGAYATATCTGGTTTTCCTCTATATAACTGAAGCTCCTGTTGGCTCTAATCTTCACTTCCTGATGCATTGCTTTTAGAAACATTACACTTGTTCCCTGTGTAAGACCAACTGTTCATGCAGTGAAACTATTCCCATGATAGAAGCACACACTACAAAACTCATTGCGTACTCATGACAGAATATACATGGATGTAGGTCTCTGGCAGGATAATAGGTTGAGCCTTCTCATTATTTCCAGTAGAAATGAAGTGAAAGGTTTAAAAATACATGGAAAACAAGTATTCTGCTCAGTTACACTCTTAGCTTTTTCATACTAAACTTTCAAAACAAAGTATAAAATATGACTTTATTGTTTCCTTAGCTAATAAAAAGAGGCCATCTGGTTCTAACAGATGACTTCTTTCTCCAGCTCAGTTCAAAGGAARTCCTTGCACATTCTTCTTGCAAGCTATTAGAGCCAAAGGACCCGTGCATGAAGGTATACTTTTCTCCCATGAATGCATGTTTTCTGCCTCTTTACAGATGTCTAACCACCCTAAAAGGTATTTTTGAACAGCAGAGCTCTTGATGTAATGCTTTGCTTATGTGTCCTTATAACCACATTGTTTGTTGCTATTGTTGGTTGACTGAACCATATATATGTTCATATAGTTAAATATATATTTATTTATATATACATATATATATATACATATATATATGTATATATGTATGTGTGTGTGTATATATATATATATATATACACACACACACATATACATATATTTATATATGTTTTCATATATTTAAATAGTCATCATAGGGCTGGAAAGATCCGGTACAAAATGAATACAAAGAGGTTGACATTACCACCTTCCTTACATTTTTGCTTTAAAAGGTGAATAATTATGAAGGCAATCCTAATGGCAAATTAGTGTATCAGGCACAAATCTACATTTTATATTCTTGAAACTAGAGCCATATGACCTTGTTTAGCATTTCTAACCATATGAGAATAATAATGTGCTAAAATCTGAGGAAGCAGGTACTGCCTAAAGTAAATCTTTCCTTCTGAGTGTACCTAAGCCAAGAAGATAAAGAATGGTTCATAAATTAGCAGAAATTGTAAAGACAAACYATCAGACCCTCCTAAAAGCTAAGCAGAATATCTCAGGGGATAATTTTTGAACTGTGTAAGCCATAGAGACTTTGGTTTCCCTTCTGCTATGCTATGCTATATAGTAAGACTTTGACAAATTTAAAAAAAATATAATGTTCTCTATAATCTTGAATTTGTTTGAAGTAATATTTTAACTTGTAGTTATTTGGACAGGCAAAATGCTGTCTGAAAACTACACCAGTGAATGTTTGTGAATCCAAAGCAAGATTAAAATTTATTGCTAGCACAGCAATAATTCTCATTTCTCTGTATTTCATTAGAGTTACCAGAAATATAGGAAGAAGTTTCTCACAGAATAGAGTTCCAATTGAATAATTAATTTCTCATTTTCAGCAAATATATAGATATATGCTCCTTTAGGAATAATTGCCTACTTATTGTTTCTGTACTTTTTTGTATGTATCTAATTTTTGGTGGATCATATTGTGCACCATTTTTAAAGAATATAAGCTAATTAATTTACTTACATTTTTCTTCTGATTTTTGTTTTCTTTCAACATCCCAACCACAACAGCAACTATGATGAGACAACAATATTATCTTTTTTTATGAAAAAAGAAACAAAGGGACTTTCTTAAATGAACAATGAGTCAGTGATAAAGGCAGAATCCAAACCTACTTTCAAAAAAATTTCTGACCACACTCACACTTCCATAATGAGCAGCTTGGCATTTTGAGTACACTTATGAGAATGTATGCAGATTAGACTTCAATTAGGCATGTTAAAAAAGAGGAACATGGAAGCTGATCGTGCTGTTTCTCTGCATCACAGCAGGGTAAGAGATCCTTCCCCAATGAATGTATTTTGCTCCTCTTGGCTACAAAATGCTACTGCAAAGGAACAGCTAATGAAATTACTTGTGACCCATCATCGACTCTGGTTGGAAACTGGCCTGGTCCGTGAAATGTCTTTAAATGACACTATGGTTTCTGCAGTGAATATCTAACTGCGCACACTGTGGCCAGCTGCCAGAATTTTGCTCATTATTTTACGCAGAAATAATGATGACAGAACTGGGTTCATTTGCAAAACATCAGTCCAGCACATCCTGTCTTTATTTACCTGCCTTTATGCCCTCATTTTCTGCACAATTTGCAAGTTCCAGAGCACTTGGGACAGACCATGCAAACAGACTGACTAATTTCCTCCCTGATTAATTCCTCCACAGCCCTGCATGCTAAATGAGTATGCCCATAGGATTGCCAGGCACAGGGAGCTAAACCACAATACTATGGCCGAGCCTTTTCTTAGGTTCAGACGTTCATGTTGAGTTGTTATTTTGGTGAGATTTACAATTTTGCTGTGAGTAAAAGCAAGAGAAGGAAATAAACATTCCTAAATATGAACACACCAAATGGATTAAGAGACAGATGGAGATACTACAGACAAGATGCATTGATTTCTCTGAAGCAATGGAAAAACTCCCCTTTAATAGAAATAATGTTGACCTAATGCTAGAGGCTACTGCCTGCTGCCTAGCATGACAATGTACTGCATGTATAACAAGGAAGACACGGAACTGTGGAAGCATTTAACTTGGAAATAAGGAGTAAAATGCAGACAGACAATATGTCATTAATCATGTATGGAATCTGCCAACTACTCAACATCTTTACACTGGTAAAGAAATTACTAGCTGCTTTTAAAGACTCCTAATGATTCTGAAGTTGATCTGATATTTAAGCYAAGTTGCAGCTCCTTCCTTGGTTTTGATTTTTAGCCTAAGTTTTCAGACCTGAGAGAAGGTGGATGCTTCTAACTGAAAGCTAATGAGATCTACAGGGGATCAGCATCTCACAGAATTGCATCCTCACATTTGACCTCCAGAGGCTCATTCTTCATATCCCTGATGAAATAGGACTGGTGTCTGAGTAGGTCTGATGGTTGGTGTTTTAAGTACCTATGCGGAATAGAAAATCAAGCAATGATTCTTTTTCTTCCTGAGTCATGCATAGCTGAGGGACCCAAAAATAGCTATTAGGTTGTTTCCTGCCACAACAGCCTCTTCTAACACAGCTGCAGAGTATTCAATGAAAGTACTTGATAAAATCACCATGATATCATTAGCAGYAACTGTGTTTCTGTCTTGAAATGCTTACCAAATGAGAAAAAGCAAGAAAAATTAAATTAATTAGAGCTAGATGTGAATATATTTGTTTCCTCATTATTTTTATGTTTCTGGCTGAAACATAAAAATATACAAGCTGACTATGCACAGTTCTTTCAATTGTTTATTTTCACCTTTACTTAAGTCTATAGTTACTCTAGTAGAAACTTTCAAAATGAAATGTAGTGAACTGTAGAAGAATTTGTGAACTAATTTCCATTAATTACTGGAAGCTTTATGCTAACATTATACTGAGGGGAGACAGACAAGTCAGATGCAAAATTAATTAACACAGAAGTCTCACTACTGTGTGCATGTTTGATAAAACTGATAAAATTCCTTCTTTAACCAACAAGCCTCTCATCAAAAGTAGGAAAAAAAAAATCACACTTCCTGGTTTGATAGCCCAAACCCCATTGTTTCTTACTGCTGCTTCCCTTGCCATTCTGAAGAACCTTAAGCCTATTAATTAGTTACACAACATTTGCTGCTAGGTTGTTTTAACAATCATTTTGGCAGTGCAGAAATTATTTGACAGGAGGAACTGTGTGAAAATTCCTACAGTGCAGTAGTCCCAGAACCCCTCTCTCTAGGTCATGTGATTGATCTGAGCTGTTGTCAGCACTGAGCCATCAATGTCACCCAGTGACCATCCAGAGCTGTGATGTGGCGTATCACAGATCTGAAAAATATCTGTTTTTTAGGCCATGTTTAAGAATTTCTCTGCTTTATAAAAATAAATGCATACTCTTTTCTGCCACCAGAGCTTCCTCTTGTCTAGGCCAGATCTTGTGAATAATGGTATAAAAATGCATGTACAATAAAAGAACACACAACAAATGTCATGCTGATGGCATGTCACCACGAATAGAAGCCCTGTTGCAAAAACATTACATAAGCAATACATTTCTTATGGAATTTAAATGCATTTTTAAATTTGACTATGCATACACTGATAGTAAATATCTCTACAGGTATATGCACAATTCCAAGCACGAGTTTTAGTACCATAATGTCTATAATTTTTAATCATAATCGGCCCATCATGATGAATGTACATCACTTTGAACTTCTCTTGAATGGTTTGCAGACTCAAAGTGTACCACCCTATGCCAGGAAACAGCTGAGCAGACATTTAAAAAATTTTTGAAGTTACAGTTGGTACCAAAATCTGTGCAAGAAGACATGCTACTGCCACCTTCAGCTCCAGATCATGGTGAGCCAGGAGTTAAGATATTTTTGTTCTTCAGCACSAAGACACAGCATAGGGACATGCCTTCAAAGGGAGGAGTGTGAAATGGCAGTTTGATCTTCACAGACCTGTGTGAACTTACTGCAGGCAAGACCATGGTGCTATGCAATGGAAAGTGAAAATCACAACTTCTCCCTTTTCCATACACCAATGAAACCATTGTATGTAAACTATGAGGATGCATGAAATGTGGTGTATGTAGGGACATGACCCAGTAGCCATGGCAACAACAGTGCAAAGACAGATTACCCCAATGCTCATTCCACCAACAGCAAAACTGTAGTGATTTATGCTGGGTCTTTATCCTCAAGATGAAAAGCTGTATTTCAGTTCTGTGTTAAAGTTCTGGTGGYTGCAAAGTTTAGCAGTGAATAGACCAGCAGTATCTTCTGTACTAACAATCAGAAGAAGAAAAAAATCACTGACAGGACTGTTTTCTTGTCTTTCATTGTAATGCAGACCTGTCAAGTCTCATGTGATGAGCATCAGACTTGTTCTTTTAGCAACTGCCTTCTCATTCCCTACTGTRGCATCTCCAGTTCATGCATCAGCAGCAAGCTGTCATGCGGCCTGACGTGTGAGTTTGGTCTCTTGGGATTTTAAGGATTTGCAGAATCTGCCAAGGTCACAAACCCAAGTATCTACACAGCAGAGAAGCATCTTCATCTGCTGCAAATACAACATGGTTTAACACACGACAAGATTCTGTGTATTTATCTGTCTTCCAGCCTGACAAGAATTCACCACAGATTTTTTCCAATGGGTGTGTATCTGAAATCTGTGCTTGAGATAGCTCTTTTCTTATCTCAGTGCCACATTCACTATCAATTTCTAGTTTAATTTCAGAACTGTATTTTATGCTTGCCTTTTTGATGAAATAAAACTGGAAAGAAACATTCCTGAGACCTGTATCATAATTTTCTTGCTCTCTATATTTCCTATTTACCTAGTCAAAAGATATCATACTTTTGTTCTTAAAGAAATATCTAAAGAAAGCATATTTCAATATTTACATTTTACAATCATAAGCCAGATTTGAAAATATGAGAGACTGAGCCAGGGTGAACGACCTTTATTGCTTAGTGAAAGGCTCGTGACTCTCTTTTTTTTCTGTTCTCTGCATCCAAAGTCCAATCCCAGGATAAGTCAAATGGCATGCTGGAGTAAAAATACAGTTTTCTAAAAGGACAGGGGGGAAAAAAAAAGGCTATTTGACCTTATGGAAGAAAACATGAAAAAAAGTAGTCAAGAGGYGCAGATCTTTCTAAATGCCTAGAATTTTGTGCTTAGTGAGAACTCTTTTTTTCTTAAATCATAAATTGAAAGGATTTGTATATTGATCTAAGAGTGACAAGAAAGAAACTATGATCATTCATTAACTGTCTTTGCCTTATTAGCATAATAGGCCATATTAGCTCCATATTAGCTCAGATTTTTTTCTACTTCTGAATCTTACTTGTCAATTTTACAGCATGGCCTACACTTTGAAAGTTTTGAAAGCACAGAAAATATTTGCTCCCAACATATGCACTGAACTTGYGAAGTTAACATCGTATCTGTGTCTGACCTCTAGTGCAAAATTGAGAAACAGCTTTGTTAATGTCTCCATCATTTCAGAGTTCACACATCCAAAACAACTCACTTGGTTGCAAACCAACTGCCTCCTGGTGCCTTTACTAGCACAAGTTTTCTTACATATCACATGCTGCTGTAAAAGTTATGGTTTATCTTCTACGTGCTGTTGAATAGTGTTTTGGGCAAAACTCAGACTGTTTCAAAGATTAAAAAGTGTCCTAAAATCACAGTGTTCTACATAAGTCAGATTGACTACATAAACTATCTTATGTTCATTCTAGGTTAGCTTTACAATGACTATTTGCCATCATCTAAGGAAAATTAATACTTCTCTTATTTTCTTTTGTTTCAATTAGCAAATAATAATCAATTTTTTTCTGTGAATCACATGATCCAGCATTTGGTATGGGGAAAAAAAAAAAAAAAACCAAACCAACAGTCCTGTGAGTGCAGAAAAAGCAAGTGAAAAGGAGGTAGTAAAATCAACACAGCTGAAAATCTGAATTTATGTCCATGACCACTCCTCTGGTGGTTTTACCACACATGATTAAAATAATTAGGTATTTTACTAAATTGGGTCCCCTGTATGTTAATACCTGGTGAAAATACTTAGTTCATTGTAACTGTGTTTTTTTAAAAGGGAACTTCAAGTACACCATGCTTCAAAAATGTTAAAATGTTGTGACCCAGTGATTAGTAATCAACAGAAACCCCTTCCTCAGGAATATAATGCTCTGCAGACAAGAGTATGCAGGAGTCTCATCACAGCAAGCCACCACGCTACCATACTTGAGGTACAGAAGCTTGCTTTTAAATTCTAGTCCACTTCATTCTGATWCCATCTTCAAAATACTCTGAAGAAGACAGAAAGAAAAAGATGAAGTTTCTGCCAGACAAAAAATAAGAGACAGAGTAACAAAAAACTATCCCAGTATCCTCTCTTAACCCAACGTACAATGTAAAATGACAAGGCCGGGATGGATGGAGCTCTGAGCAACCTGGTCTAGTGGGAGCTATCCCTGCTCATGGCAGGGGAATTGGAACCAGATGATCCCTTCCAACACAAACCACTTCAAGAAATCGGTGTCATTTGTACATTTTTATGCATTTGAAAATTATAGAAAGGAAAAATATTGCTTATGCAGATATGCTGTTTACTTTGACATTTGCATTGGAACAAAATAAATCCTATGGATTACAGAAGTACATATGACAATGTAGAAGAAACTATTATGTAACATATTTATGTTCTATTGATAGTTCCCTGTATGGAGATTTTAGGTGAGAGACTACTTCAAGACTTCAATGCTAACATAAATGCAATTCTAACCAAAAGATATGGACGATCTTTGTCCTGGGATAAATTTGGGAACTTCATTTAAGAAGTCTTGTAATTTCTAATGTATCTGCAGTAAATCTACCTTAAAAGTTGAATAGAATAAGAAATCTACAGTATGTCTTCCAAATTTCAGAATCAAAAACTTTTCTGAATACCTGAATCTACTGTTTCAAATACGTATTCAGCTAACATTTAAAGTGACATTTCAAAATGAGAAATGTTTTATGGACAACTGTAGTTTAATATATTCAGGATTATGTGATATATTCCTAATACTTTCTAAAACTAAAACCACGTAAAGCAAAGCTTTCATAGGAGAAAAAATCCCTCTGTTTTGCCCTAATTGCAATCGATAGCACATATAATGTACCCTGTTTTCAGAGGGAAATGGGTTGTTACTCATGATTTGTGGTAGGTATTCACCTAAAATCAGTGGTAAACTATATTGCATGCATTAAAAACCCCCAAAAGTGAATCTTAGCTGCTTGTACGTGTATGTACACATATGGATGGGTCTAAAATACCGAGCAAATTCAAGATGCCTACATGCCCACAAGGACAGAAAGGACAACATTCTGTGTTTCATGCAGGAAAGAAGGGTCAGCTCCAAAAAATGCTCAAAAAATTTTGAAAAAYACTTTTTTCCTATCTTCATATTATAGTAGGGTATGTATAAATAGCAGCAAATGGAATTAAAAACTTGCAGAGCTAGAATGAAATTTTTTGCAGCATACACTTTGTCTCTATGCCACAATTCGCTCATGCCACAGCTCCTATGTGTGCTTCTCTTTATGCAATGTATAACACATATATTAAATGGATAACCCACAAACATGGATTTCTGCTGTTTCCATGTTGCCGCAGCCACCACGGCAGCCTTCTCCTGCCCTTTCCTCTGCCTGGGATGTGTCCAGCTCTCAAACCTTGGGCAGACATCCCCAGAGTGACCCACCTATGGCTCATCTTTACTCTTTCATTAGAGCAGAGCATGCCAAACCTTAAATCTGGCTCCAACACCTTTACACATTTTTCCATCCTCTATAGACCTGTCCATTTTGGCCCAAGATAGGTCTGGGCCTATTAGAGGATGGGGTTATGCAAAAAGTGCTGAGACAGACATTTAAAACATCTTCTTGGACGAAGTTTAAACCACCTCATAATGACATCAGTATGGACATCAAAAACCACCCCCAAGTGACATCCCCATGTCCACGCAGGTCTATGGCCATGGCACAGCGACCGCAGAAACGCCACGCGAGGCGAGGGAAAGCAGGAGAGCGGGATGCGATGAGGCGGTGTGGGGACTGTCACTGTGCACAGCAAGGACACTGACCAGCAGCCCCCAAGCGGAAGGGCGATCCGCTCCATCCAGCCCCACCGCCGGCTGTGGGCCATGGGGCCCGGCCCGAATGCGGGAGCGGGATAAAGGGGCGGGAGCGGGATAAAGGGGCGGRAGYGGGATAAAGGAATGAAGGGGTTGGAGCCTACGGGCCCGCCCTCCCCTGCCCGCAGAGGGCGCCGTGCAGCACCGCGCCCGGGCCCGGGTGAGCCTGACCCGCTGCATCGAGCGGCTCCCGCGGAACCCCGGCTGGCGCTGCTCCTCCGCAGCTGCGGACGGTCGGGCCGGTAGGCCAGCGCATCATCCGCAACAGCACAGGCACAACGCGCCGCGCCCCCGCCCTGGCAGGGCGCCCCTGCTCCCGGCCCTGCCGCCCTCAGCGGCCCCGATTCGGGATCGCGGAGCTCCGCGCTCGCCCCGCCGCCGCGCTGCTCGCCCCGCCTCCTCCCGCTCCCGGCCTGGCGCAAAGCACCCCGGGAATTGTAGTTCTTTGTCCCCGACCGAGGCCGGGAGAGCGGCACAGCAGAACTACGACTCCCGGCAGCGCGCGGGAGCGAGGGCGGGGCGGGCCGGGGCGGAGCGGGGACAGCTCCGGTGCTGATCGCGACGCGGGTTTGCCGGCAGAGCCCGGGCGGCGGCGGCGGCTGTCGGCGTGCGGCAGCGAGCGGCGGCGGGCGGGCGGCGGGGCCGCGCCCGGCGATGAGGCACGAAGCGCCCATGCAGGTCGGTGCCCGGTGCCCGGGCCGGGGCAGAGCCGGGGGTGAGGCGGGGCGGTGCAGCCGAGAGCCGGGACGGGGCAGGAACCCCTCCGCCCGGGCCGCCGGGCCGGCTCTGCCGCTGCGGGCAGAGGGTGAGGACACCCCTGGCGTGTGGGGCCCGGGAGGGTGCCCGTGGCGGGGCGGCCGGGCCGCGGGTGGGTTTCGAGGGACACTCGGGCACATCGAACGGTCTTTTTCAGGCACTGCCCATTGAGCTTTCCCGGGGGTGACCGGCTGTCAGCTGTATGAGGTGTACCGAGCTCCTGTCCTCACCTCCGGTGTGTTCAAGGGGCAGCCGCCCACCTCCATCGGGGAGAAGTGGCTGAAGCTGGGGAGAGCAAAGAGGTGCCCCTTTCCAGCAGTTTTTATGTGTAGAAGATATAATAATATCCCTTAGTGCTGGATAGGCGGRTGCCATACAGATACAAGTTACATTAGGCAGAGTTTTTTGCAGTTTCTGGGCTGTTGTCTCAAAACATTTATTTCTAGTGAGCTGTACCTSAGATATTAATTGTGGCCTGTTTTGTCGTCCCACACAGGAGCTCTGGAGTCCCCAGACTATACATTTGAGTACATGTCTCCTTTTCAGTAGAAAAGTGGATTGGTAACAATCATTTTGCAATCAAGTGAAAAGAGCACTTTTGCAGTCTTTTAAATCTTCTGATTTAAATTGTGAACTTAAATCCTGCTAGCTAATGTTTTTCATGCTGGATATCTACTCTGACAGTAATAAAATTTCTGGCTAAGGGAAGATCTGCATCCTTTTGCCTTCTACCTGTATGTGTCAGAAATGTTTATGTGGTATTCTCCATTTATTCACACATTCATTGATCTACTAAAGACATGTTTAGTATGGATGGCTTTGGAGAGCAATGGCTCCAATGGCTCCATTAACTTTGGAAAGCATTTAATTTAAAGGAAATTTTGCTAGTGAAGACCAGTTATAGATTATAGATTGATCTCTACTGCATTTGACATTTTTGAAAGGTTGTTGAATTCACCAAAGTTGTTAAATAGCTGTGGAAAGAAAATGGTAGTATTACATTAAAACATAATCTAAAGAAAAGAGAGTTCAGATATGTCAAAAAAAAATCTCGACAATCAGAGAACAGCTTCTTGGGATTTTTCCAGATTGTCAGAACAAATGGAATTATAGTTAAACATAATTTGTAAAAGTCAGCAGAAACACATCCTCAGAATAAAAAGAGACAACAGAAAACTCTAAACCATCTTATAAATTCCATCTTTTTCAAGACTGCTGACATGGTCAAATGGTGACTATTTTTAAGTTTATCTCATTCAAAATTATAATCATACACAGCTGGATTTTCCCAAAATGTGAAAATGCAGTCTGGCACACAGAGATTGTTTTTCAGATGTAGTTTCTGCAGATTTTTTTWAATTTTATTTCTTCCCCTTAGATTATTTCCTGCATACTCATATATTATTCCTATTAAAGATTCCAGTWAAAAAAAATTCTATTGAGGATTCTTCTTCTGCAGAATCTTTTGTTTTCCAACATTAGGCTAATAGGGTTGAACCTTGTTCAAATAGGGTTTAGGTTGGCTGAACTAATTGCTAGATTTATCTTTTTTTAGCTATGTGATTTTTAGCTGTGTGATTTCCTATTACATGAAATAAATGTAGTTGCTTCTTTGCATACAACAATTTTATGTAATAGTCTGTTACAGAGTGACCATCTATGAATTATAGAGCAAGAGAAAGAATGATCATGAGTTTGTCTTTTGATGACATCGAAAACAACTCAGAGGACAGTGTAAGCATTTTTTTTTTCATTTCCATCAAGCAATAATTTAAAAGAAAACTAAAATGTTAAAATATTTTAGGAGGATGAAAAAAGAACCTGAGCACTTTCTATGTTTGTGAATTTGTCATTTCAATCTCAAGCTCCTGACATTTCTCTGAAGACAGGAAGGGCCAACAAAATACCAGAAAGACAGTCCTGGAAAAGAGTTGCCAGTCTAAATGTTTGTTGCTGTAATCTACTTCGTGTAACTGTATCTGGATCAGAATTTGGCTATTTTTCATTTCTTTAGCCATGTTTTCAAAGAACTGATGTAAGTCTTAGGTGTGCTTATGGCCATSGAGAGGTCTTTAGTTGAGAAGTCAAAAGCAATGAGCTCTCTTTTCTGTGAAACATTGAATTCTGTTTTGTTTCTGCATATTCTTTTAAGAGCTATTCTGAATTACTTGAAATGTCTATGTGTCTCTCTCAATGGTGTCCCTTAGGCTTTTACAGTACTTTCTAAAAGTGATGGATSATTGGGAAATTCTGAGTGATTCATACAATCATTCACTAGCTTCTAGTTTCACTCCTTGTCTGATTGTAACACACAGGTTTTCCACATACATGCACTGTGCCAAAATACATAAAGAAGTGTAGTTTGGATAACCTGTTCTTAGTGTGTATCAGAGCATATGAACCTTAATGGTGGTGGTTTGTAGAAAACACTAGGTCTCTAGAGACACTCTGTTCCACTTGCCAGGACATCAGATCATTTCAAGGGTGGCTGAGGGGAGAGAAAATTAGGAAGCAGGAGATAATTTGTAAATTATCTACCCTGCCAAGGAAAGAAATGAGAGCAATTTTTCTTAGTTTTTCAGATCCTGTTGTCACTGSCAATGGGTATTCTAGACAAGGTGGGTTTGTAACAGACACATCCAAACATGTTGCAGAAGGGCAGTAGCAAGCCAAAAGTCTGCTTACGGATGTTTGAGAGTTATTATAAAATTATGAGGAAAAAAGGTCAATCAAAGCTATTAGACACAGGAGTCTGCAGGACAACTGAGCTCCTGTTACTCAGCAAAATTGTTATATACATCTGTCAGTTCATATTAGCAGCACTGGAGTACAAGAGCCTGCCAAGCCTCCAAGATCATCGAGAAACCTATAAACACCTCTTTGTTACTGATCAAGCAGCATCCAGAATCTGTAGTCCTCTTTCTGTCACTCGCCCCTCTTGGGAGTGTATTGTGGAAGCTCATTCCCTTTCTGATTAGACACTTACTAATCTCCAGCTCAGAGGAACTCAGGGCTAGTTTATACTGTTGTTAAATCCAGTGTCTGCTCCAGTATACATCAGTCTAAATAGTTCTTATTTCCTCATGACCAGATTACTATCCAGAGAAACAAGCTTGTGTTTTGTTTACTGTTTTTTTGTTTGTTCACTTTTATTTCTGCCATAAAATAAGCTCTTCTTCTAATCTTCCAGTTAACCTTTCTGGGTGTTTCTGAGTTTGAACATGGCTTTCAAACACACTTGACCAGAATTGTCACTAATGCTGTCTCACCAGTGCCCTAGACAGTGGCATTAGTATTTCGCTTAGGCTCTTTGCCTGATGCGGCTTTGGCAAACAAAAAGGTGCACAGTCTTTCCTAGTCTCATGACCCTGAGTGCTATACTAAATAGAGTAAATGGCAGAAGGCTTTTGCCATCTCTTCTGCTTCCTTTCGTATTCCCGGTAGATCTAAATTTATTTCTCCTGGAGCACCTGGCCTGACACAGCTTTTACTTTTCCTTTTCAGAGCTGCACTATTTTGGCGGCCTCTTGACATCCTGTATTAGTCTAACCCACTTAGGACAGTATCTCTGGTTTTGCCACTATTTGGAAAAGGRGATTGTAACATACTGCCTAGAGAAATGTGCTTCATAAGCTATCCTTTTCATGGAGAAAGTAAATTTAGGTTAAAGAAAGAGAAATGAGGGATAATTCCCTAGATCACCACAARAATCCAGGTCTTAGGGCCTTGCCAAAACTATTTTTTACTCACCTTAAATTCTACTGTCCTGTGCAGCTCCTAGCAGTGTGGCCATATTCATGCTAGTTCTGCTGATATGGAGCAATTAGAGCTTTTCCGAAGTTGTTTAGACCTACCATCTCAGTATGTTTTTAATGTYCCTCAATGCATTTCAGCGTTCTGCCTAAAAAAAACCCCTTTGCATTTCTACCTACATGTATCTGACTGGGCTGTGAAACATACACATATACATGATTCTGACCTCATAATACCTTGAAGCAGATAAGCTTCTCCTGATGCTGCCAAGTACATTAGTTTACAAGCTGTGCTCTGCAGATGGCTGGCAGTCAGTAAATTCCAAATAAGTGGCCAGTGCATTGTCTGCTGAACTCTATTAATTCTTATTAATTGGTCAGTTAAAAATAAATGATAAGGATTTGTGAGAATTGACTGTGGTTTTCCATCTGTGGATATCAATGTATTTTCTAAGGTCACACCAAAAATACAGCAGCTTGCCCAAGATGTAAAAAAGAAAACAAAAGTTATAGGATCCCTTTGAAAGAGTTAAGAATAAAAGCCAGTCCCTAGATTAGCCTGATATTTTAACATARAAGTAATTATTTCTTCATGACTGGCTTAGACTGGGTTTTTTTGTCACAGTGTTCTTATATATAAGGATTTTGGTAACATTTTAACTACTCTGATGATATAATTTGATCTACACATGAAAGACAACTAATGTGCAGTGAATGTCACTCATGCATTCTGCATACTGTTTGGTGGGTTACAATTATTTAATTTTTCCACCATATTTCATTGTTTTAGTATCCATTGATTATGTTTGACTAATTATATTTTACAAAAGAAAGAAAGATAACCTCCCAAAAGACTGCATGTGCAGGAAAGTCTGTTTTTACTAAAATATCAACTAAAGTCAGTTTCTGCTTAGAAAGAAATGGAAATGTATATATTTCTACCCTGTTTGTAGGAAAGAAGCATTGCTCCTTCCACTGTGACTGTATAAACACTTGTGTTTCAGTGAATGTCACTCATGCATTCTGCATACTGTTTGGTGGGTTACAATTATTTAATTTTTCCACCATATTTCATTGTTTTAGTATCCATTGATTATGTTTGACTAATTATATTTTACAAAAGAAAGAAAGATAACCTCCCAAAAGACTGCATGTGCAGGAAAGTCTGTTTTTACTAAAATATCAACTAAAGTCATTTTCTGCTTAGAAAGAAATGGAAATGTATATATTTCTACCCTGTTTGTAGGAAAGAAGCATTGCTCCTTCCACTGTGACTGTATAAACACTTGTGTTTCAGTGNTAGAAAGAAATGGAAATGTATATATTTCTACCCTGTTTGTAGGAAAGAAGCATTGCTCCTTCCACTGTGACTGTATAAACACTTGTGTTTCAGTGCTGTTTCAGTCTAACCTGACCAAAGGGATCTATTAAAGAGGACTTCAGTTACCCAACTTTCAGGGATGGGCTGTAACAACACTGGATAGAAAGAAAGTGTTGTACTTTGAAACAACTGTAAATCAGTGTCTATCTGTCCTTACTGTAGATACAAGCAAGACATTTTCTCTGGACTAACCAGTGATCTTTTCCTTTAAGTCATGCTTATTATTAGAGTTTTTAACAGAAAACAATGTATTTGCTAAAGGCATGAAAAAATGAATCTCAGCATTTTCAGTCGCAGGTTTTGTTGCCTTTGGCATCATATTTTCCAGGGGCAATTCATCCTGCACTAAGCATCCAGAGTGGGGTGCTTATATAAGTGCAAACTGAAGTTGTGTGCAGGCCAGGGAGATCGGCATCCTGCTSTGCTGAAGTAAAATGAGGTCTGCTAAAGCATAAGAGTAACATAGCCAAATGTTTTGTTATGATTGTGAAAGTCACAGGTAAACAGAGTTTTTATAATATTTGTTCTCAACCCTGCTCTGTTGCCACCTCTTTTGGGATCAAAGAAACAACTGAGCATAAAGCTTGGAAAGTACCTGGGTCTGATATAGAAGACTCTGCTTAATGCCTTTAAATAATCCATATTTAGAGATGTGCTGTAAGCAGGGAAGCATGCAAAACTATCTATTTTTGTCCTTGCACCATATTTAAACTAAAAACATAACTCCTATTGACTTTGATAGGGAGCAAGCATGTGATATCTCCTATTCTATAGGTTTTTTTCTTCATTGTCTGTGCTTGGACTTTTCAGTGGACTTTTAAGTCTTAAGTCCTCTAGGAGATGGCTTGAGACTGTTCCTGGTACTAATGAAAATAATCTTGTGCACTTTCTCTTCAATTTCACTAAATAAGGGCAAAGCTGTGAGGAGAAAATTCAGTGTGTTTTGTTGAAAGTGATGCTCATTTAATATATCCATTTAACCTTTGAGAAAAGAACTTTGTCAAAATAAGGGTATGTGTTTTACCTCATTGGAAGCAGAATATCATAATATTAGCAAGTTTTTTTTTGTTCTCATCCATGTATGTAGTGTTTAATTGCATTGGGAACACAGTATTCCTAGTGATTGCTTCCAACATCGTTTCCAAAGGAGGAGCATAGCATCAGCACTAGTTTCATATTTCTTTTACAAATGCCTCCATTATTAGCGATAAGTACTATCCAGAATGAATGGACATGTTAATACCTTAGGAATTGGATTACAGTGCATCCCATACTTAATATTTAAGTGAGCAGCTTGCATTTAAGAAAGAGAAGCACTGCAGGCTTATTCAAAATGTTCAAGAGGACCAAGCATCTAGATTTCCCTAACAGTCAGCAAAAATATAGCTATTCCTTTGGGATATCATTTAGACAGTGACTGTAATGTGGATTGTGCTTGGAAGAATTTGCCTCTTTGCTTACCATGGAAGGAATGAGTTTAGGAAGTAATAGCAAAGTCAAACTAATAGCAACTACACTGAGTTTGCTGTTTCTTCACAGTAGTGCAGGCTCATTTGGGTTTTGGACAGGAGAAAGGATCACTATCAGTAGTCTAGGGAGACTGGCTCTCTAGGCTAAAGTTAGTCTCTCCAAACAGAGAATTACCTCACTAATTTTCTTGGAGAAATTAGTCCTATCCTATGCCTTTCCCATGCCTTTTGCATCCTGTAATAAGCAAACTCCTGCCCTTGAAATGAAAGGTGACTTCAATTCTGTATCCAACATACTTGTAATTCTGCCTATGATGCTGCAAATAATGACTCCATAAGTTCATGGTATAGTTAAGGTGYTGGGYTTTAAATTTTTTTTTAAATAAATGTTCAGGAAACTATTGCTTGGGTAATGTATACAACCACATTAATTAACCACATTTAGAGGAGGCCTGAAATTTCTGTGGGTAAAGTCTGTGTTAAAACTCTCCACAGGAAACAAATTCTTACTCAGGAAGGCTACACAATGTACATGGTGTAGCAGGACTATTATTAGAATCCAGGTCTCCTGATTTCTCTGCTCACTGAATCATACTGTTTCTGAAGTGTTAGGCATTAAAGTACATGGGGATGAGTCGTAAGCTTCAGAGGACTCAAGGCAGCAAATGGATGAAAGCTAAAACTTCTTTTTGTAAATCTTAAGCTGGTTGACGAAGCTATGTGAAAAGCTTCCTAGGAGGTAAAATCAAGAAAGAATATGATGTTCCTTCTTTCTGCAAGTGGTAACTGCAGCACAACAGAGAGGAGCCAGAAGGGTAGTGGAGCAGGCTGCTGTGGTTGCACAATGGCACCCACAGCCACTGCAGTCTTTTGTCTGATGGACTTCATTGACTTGTTGTTGCAAACTGGAAGCACAAGGTCAGCACGCCCTGCCTTATACTGCTTTATAGAAAGTTGTCAGTGGACTGGTATAAACAATAAATATTAAGGCCAATGCCAACACTCAGGTTTCAAGCATGTAGGTGCCCAACAATGCATTTAATAAAGAAAGTAATTCTGAAATCTCAAATACTCCCATTTATGAAATATAAATCTGACATTGCATTTTCTATTAAAAGCTTACTATTCCAATGTCTTCTTCAGTACGTTTTGTCCTCAGTCCTATATGCATCTTCACTAGACCAGAGAAGTTGGCATACTGTTTTTGGTGCTATGAGATAGCAGAATTAACTCGAAACAATTACACAGTAACTAAAGTTCTACTGTGAGGGTGGGTTAGTGAACAGCCCTCACCCTGCATTCCCATATGCATTCTGAGATGCCTAATTTAAAAAGTTTTTAAATAAACTGCTTTTCTGGAATCCTTTATGTTTGGTTATGGTGTCTATCTTTGTGTCTCAAATCAGCATGCACAAGTGTTGTTCTTAGAATAATCATATTCCAAAAATCTCCACAGGCTCTCAAAATACTTGATTTTTTTTTCTGAAAAACTTAGATTAAACCCTCTAAGTTCTTTATTTTTGCCATTTGTATTTTGAGCAGCCTGGGTAGAATTTTGGTCAGGTTTTCACATTAATCTCTGCAACTTTCCTGAAAGCCCATTCCTTTTATAAATGGAATTGATGACCTTTGAAGTCCCTAGAGGAAAAAAAAGGCTGCTCTTTAACAGTATTCAGTAATCTGTGCTTATTCAGGTGTTTTATATGGATAAAAAACTGTATTTTAAGGACTCAGACTTCAAAATGTTRATGTCATCCAGACGAACCTTGACACAGTTGAGGGGTGAGCCCCTGCAAACCTCATGAATTTCAACAAGACCAAGCACAAGGTCTTACATCAGAGTCATGACTGTTCCAGACAYACCAACAAGTTGGCTGGAGTAGTGATTGAGAGCAGCCCAGAAGTGAAAGGCTTGGGGGTAATGGCTGATGATAAACTTACCATGAGTTGGCAAAGAGTGCTCATAGCCCRAATAACCAAGGGAATCCTGGGCTGCATCCAAAGGAGTGTCGCCAGCAGGGCAAGGGGAGGGATTGTGCCCCTCTGCTCTGCGCTGGTGAGACCCCCACGTGCAGTGCTGCATCCAGCTCTGGTGCCCCCAGCATTAGAGGAACAGGGAACTGCTGGAGCAAGTCCAGAGGAGGCCATGAAGTTGATAAGAGGACTGGAGATCCTCCTGTTTGAGGACAGGTTGAGAAAGCTGGGGTTGCTCAGCCTGGAGAAGAGAAGGTTGTGTGGGGATCTCACAGACACCTTCCAGTATTTGAAGGATCCTGCAGGGAAGCTGGAGAGGGTCTCTGACAGGAACTGGAGTGACAGGACAAGGAGGAATGGGTACACACTGAAAGAGGGCAAATTCAGGCTAGGTATCAGGAAGAAATTCTTTACTCTGAGGGTGGTGAGACACTGGAATAGGTTGGCCAGCGAGATTGCAGATGCCCCAACCTTGGTGGTGTTCGAAGCCAAGTTAGATAAGGCTTTTAGCAACCTGGTCTAGTGAAAGGTGTCCCTGACAGGGGGTTTGAGACTAGACTTTAATGTCCCTTCCAACCCTTAATATTYTATGATTCTATTATTCTAACTGCCACTTGTGATGATGTTGCATTAATATGAAAATTTCAAAAAACAATAGAACATACTCATATTGAGAAAAAATCAGGACTTTATTTCAGACCTGTATAATCTTACTCTTTAAAGATATGATAACTAAAATTTGAAAAGGCAAAATGCTTTGAGTAAGTTTATACCCATGACAAAGGATAGCAATATATTTACAGTAAAATAAATTGTTCAAGAATTTTAGTAGATGTAAAACTTAGTAAATTTCTGTTTGGAAAAGGACCTACTGTGTCAAAATGCAGCATTGATCTCTTATTTCCTTGTCCAAATGAAATGTCGTATTTTCACCATCTATTCATCACATCTGAAAACAAATATTTTCAGTGGCATGCTCAAGAACTGTCCTGGATTTTTAACATTCTTGCTGTTTGTTTTCATACTAGTCACTAGGCATATTTACATCTTCTTTTGCTACGAGAGCTACTACTAGATACAAGAATCAGAAAAAAAAATTCTTGAAGTTCACACTGATGTGTGCACATTACTAATCTTTCAGGAAGATATTCTTCTTAAACTTCATTGATACATGGTATGAAAAACTCCAATAAAATCTAAATGTTTCCTGTTTTGTATGATAAAAGAAACAATAAAATATTTTTTTCTTTTGAATTACAGATGGCATCCGTTCAAGATTCCAGATATGGCCAGAAAGATACATCTGACCAGAACTTTGATTACATGTTCAAACTGCTCATTATCGGCAACAGCAGTGTTGGAAAAACCTCCTTTTTATTCCGATATGCTGATGATTCCTTTACATCTGCATTTGTAAGCACGGTTGGGATCGATTTCAAAGTCAAAACGGTTTTCAAAAACGAAAAAAGAATTAAGCTACAGATTTGGGTAAGCTAAAAAATGATTCTGTGAATTAAGCAAATTGTAGTAGTTTTGATAGCATTTACACAAGTGAAGGTTTGCATCGAGTGTCATAACCTTATATGTATATATAGAGAGAGCATAGGTATGAAATAGCAGTTAATTATTTCTTGTATCATTTTTCTGTCTTGCATAACAGAGTGCAAACAGTATTTTTAAGGTATTGAAGTATAGTGATTATATATTATGAATTAAATTCCTTTAATGAATAATACAGGCTGACACATTAATATCTGTACAGTAAGATGTAAACCTGTGCAATATGTAGACTATTGAGAGTGATACATGTTATATCAAAGTACCTTGAAATACCTGTTTTAGGATTTGATGTCTTCCCTTAAAAGTTATTAATTCATGTAGGAGGTATCATAGTAGATCCATAATAGAAGGCATAACTTTTTTCTTAGCTATTTATGTCATCCTGATAACCTGAAACACCTTCTGTCTTCTGCTAAGGAAGAAAACATGTGCAAGGAGATATTGTTACCCAGGCATACAGAATTCCTCATTCCTTGCCTGTGCCTTAGAGACAGTAGAAAGATGCCCAGTGGAAAAAAAGAAGATGCCTGGGAAAGGTTTCCTTTTGTGTAAACTCTGATAAAAATAAATGATAGACAAAACTTATTCCATAGAATCATAAAACATCCTGAGTTGGACGGGATCCCACTCCTGGCCCTGCCCAGGACCAATCCAACAGTCACTCCATGCGCCTGACAGTCCTGTCAAAACCTTCTTGAACTCTGGCACACTTGGTGCCGTGAACATTTCCTGGGGAGCCTGTTCCAGTCCCCAGCCACGCTCTGGATGCAGAACCTTTCCCTAATATCCTGCCCTAACCTCCCCTGRCACAACTCCAGGCCATTCCTCAGGCACTGACCTCTTCTCACGCACAGAAGAGGTCTCTGTCTGCCCCTCCTCTTCTCCTCATGAGAAAGATGTAACTGCAACGAGGGCTCCCCTCAGTCTGTTCCAGGCTGAGTAAACCAAGTGACGTGAGCTGTCCTCATATGGCTTCCCTTCAATGTCCCTCACCACCCTTGTGCCCCTTGGGATGGTCTCTAATAGCTTTGTGTCCTTTTTGTGCCCAAAACAACACACAGGACTTGAGGGGCGGCCGCCCAATACAGAGCAGAGCAGGACAATCTCTTCCCTTGCCTGGCTGTGCCTGGTGCACCCAGGACAAGGCTGGATTTAGTATAGATTCACTGATGCTTACATCTCCTCATTCTTGGGTGATAGGGTGGTACTAAAAGGAGAGGGAGGGGTAGCAAGACCTTTAATAAYGTGAAGTAAAAGTTTTGAGTCTTCCTGGGATGCTTGAGGATTTTGAGCAGTGTTTCCTTTGTGAAAAATTTGTAACAGCCTTAAACCATGGCATAGAGGGCATGTAGCAGCTGTATTCTCCCCAGTTCTAGCAATATATGTATTTTGTTGTTCTTTGTATGGCATTAGCATACAGATCCAAACAGGCTCTGACAGTCCTTGACTGAGAAAACTTGCAAACAAAATGATTGAAACAAACCCAAGAGCTGTCTGTCCCTTAGGGAAGAGGAAACAGAGGTTCAGAGCATAGAACAGACCTTCCTGCTTCGTGAAGAGTCGTGTGCCAGGATGTAGGGTGAGAGACAAGGCTATCACACTTTGATACGAATGGTTTTTACTCCAGCCGGCACTGAATCTTTATTTGTGTTGGTGGTTGTTTAGTTATTTTATCCCCCTAAATTTCTAATGCCAGTTCTTAAAAGGCCTTGTCATTGCCAAATTATCTCAAATTGCGACAGCTCACTTATAGCTGTCTGTGCTTTTTAGATGAAATGTTCTGCTTGGGACCGTTGCGGTGAAGCTTGCTAGTAAATCCTTTGATTGTTGTACCTCTGAGACCTTCAATGAAATCAGTAAGGGATCTCAGAAAGCTGTTCTAGTGCACAAAATCTGAAACAGAACGATATTACCCCATTCCTAAGTTATAACAAGAACAGAATTGTTCTTAATAGGCATTGCCTATATATGCAACTCATGTCTATATTATACTTCGTTATTTTTATTGGAAATTTCAAATGACTTTCTAAATGAATAATACTCATGCAATATACATTGCCATTTCATTCCTTCATTTATGAAAGACAATTTATATTAGATAAAGTGTAAAATTGATTGAATCATAGTGAGTGTAATTTGATTTTAATTCTGAGCAGAAATATCCATGAGGTTATAACACTTCCCTCAAAATCAGCGACAAACTATTTGGTGGCATTGTGCAATGGATGATGTCCAGCACATAGGAAATAAAATATTACTGAAAATATCATGGTTTTCTAAAGTCAGAAGACTGAAATTGCAACTTTAAGATGTGTCCTGAATGACAAAATCAGAACTGAATTACTTTACCATGCCCTTAAGAAATACACAGAATAATGCTGCTCTGCTGTTCCTGCTTTACAGTAAAATGCAGAAATATGTAGATTGTAGTACTGTCCAGTCACTAATATTCCATATCTAGAGACACAATTAATCACATGTTTGTCCTGTTATGATTTTGTCCATATTCTTTTAGGTTGAACATTTAAAATTTCTCTTTAATGGTGCTTTCAACAAGATATTTTGTGTTCAACATGAAGTCTGTTGGAGCTTGCAGAGTTTGTTTGAAGTTAGTAAGGACACTCAAGGAAGCAGAGTCCTTATTTAGTAATAAAATTCACAGTGTGTTTATCACAGATTAAGTAGGAAGGATTATCAGTTTGAGCTGGGTACTCTTTGCATCCTGGGATGCCCTGCAAGTCTTTTTTTCATTTGAGTCTTTTTCTAGCTTGGAGGCTAAAGTGTTTTATTCTTGAACTGTCTTCTTTGATTTTTCAAGTCAGGGAGGATGAGGCTCAATCTAGTTCTTGCTGTTACGTCATTTTCAAATGGACAGAAAGAGCCTGCTGGGAGTACTGTAACATTTGCTTCTTTTCCTTCTGAGCCAAACACCTTCTTTCCACAATATTTACTACTGAAATGTAGAGAAGTTCAGGGTTCAAGTTCTGTATTGATTAGTGGTAGTACACTACCTTGTCATAGGACCACCATCTGGCCCTCAAATTTTGTTTCACAGCACATAAGTGTGACAATCGGCTATGGACATTAGGAAGACGGAATATTAACATGTCTCTTACCTTTAAGAGGACAGCAAAAAAAAAATCTTGCTTTACCTAAAAAGGTATTAATTTCTCCTTTGAAACTATACATAAAAATGTGTAAAAAATTGTGTCTGTATGCAGCATATAAGTACACAGGATAAAAGTCCACTATAGCTCTTTAGGATATTTTAGAGTGTCAAATAATAAAAAGCAATTTATTTTTTCTCCATTTGGTTTGAACTAGTAATATTAAAGGAAAGACTTGGAACTAGAAGGCTTATAAGATTTTCTCACTTTAAAACTTAAGTTGAATTTAAAAAAAAAGACTTGTCAGTATTAATTCACACAATAATACATTCCAACTAAGTCTGTTAAAAGCTMAAAGGTGTGTAAATCAGAAAACAAAAATGAGAACCTTGGATCCGGAGATGTCTATCTCTAGCTACAAAGGTTTGCATTACTTTTATGAACTGTCAGTTGTAAAATAGAAATAACAGCCTGAAAAGGCTTATGGACAAATATAGGCTAATTTGGACAGTAGAATTTGTTAGCTAACATGTCAAAATAAACCATATAATAGGGACAAAAAAACAAGGATAAATAAAGTCCATATACTGACTCTGAGAATAAAGAATAAAATTTGCAAAGAAGGGTCATCATATTTAACTGACAGTTCATCCGTACCATCATATCCATAACCATCTTTGGCTCATTAAAAAAATTTACTTGACCAGACCTCTCAGTGATTTCAAACTGATTTCAGTACAAATTTTGTCTGAGAACTGAAGTATCAAGTTTTCCCTATGTGATCTGTTTATTGCACAAAAATGTTTTAACTGCATTCGTGCAGCTATATCTTGTTGTAGCTCTCTGGTGCAAATATCAAATAAGAGCACTGCACTGCTTTTCTCTGTGACTAGGCAGACACTTCAAGGACTGGGTGTAATAATCACATATAAAGATATCCTCCTAGAGAAGAGAGGATAAGAGCTGCTTGTGTCAGCACATCCTTCTTAAAAGTGTCTGTGACAGTTTCATTYGATACCCACAATGTTGCTGTCTTCATGTCAACGTTTTCTATAAATTATGAGGGTGCTTAGGGACTAAGTGAGGGCTAGGTTTTATAAGCTACTGAGAAAATGCAGTGTCATCATTCAATAATTAAAACTATGGCAGCTGTTAAAAAAAAATCTATAAATACTAGGCACCTGATTATGTTCTCTACAAGCTTCCTAACAGTCCTTTAGCAGTAAAAAAAAAATCAGATAAAAATAAAATGATTGTGTGTGTGTTTTTGAGTGTGTGTGTGTTTGTGTTAAAAAGGTCTCTATGAGTATGAATATGCATTAAATTGCCTTGATATTGAAGTCTTTGGGGGGGTATCCTGCAGTAACTTAAAAGTGTGGACCCAGTGCAATATGGCAGAAATACTCTGTAACAGTGACTGGCACTGCAAGAATCAGTTCAAGAATCACTAAGTGCACTGGTTCAGAAGAAAGATAGTGGAAGCTGGGGCAATACAAGTAGAGATGGAGTTGCATGTGGAGAAAGAGGGTAGCAAATGTAATAAATGTGTCATCATAAAATTTTCAGGTCCTGACTATCGCATCTGACTTGTCTGAGTGTTTTTAATTCCTGTGATAGCCACTGCAAAGTATATTTCATTACTCTTTTGTCACYTGCTGGTGACAATGTGTAGCTACTGCTTTGCATACATGTTTTTAGATGAGGATAATAAATCTAATATTGAAAGTGAAACCTCCTCAGCATGAAAATCAAATATGCATACTGTTATACATCAGAAAAAGTGATTTGAAGAGAGTAATATAAATTCATAGGATGTGCTGAGTTGGAAAGGATCCCTTGGGATCATCAAGTCGAACTCCTGGCCCTGCACAGGACACCCCCAAAGTTACACCATGGGCTTGAGASTACTGTGCAAATGGTGGTGTGACCACTTCCCTGGGGATCCTGTTGCAGTTCTGGAATTTGACATCTCTAGATCCAATGGTATTATAAATGAAACATTCCAAGACTGTCCTTTGGCACTGAGTTCAGCTTGGAATATTCAGGTATGGAATAGCTTTTGTCCATATGTTTAAACTCTTACAGTCKCTGAAAGAAAATGGACATATCCAGATCTTCTGTTGGGTGAGGTCTCTGTCTTCTGCAAAGTCCTGGACACTGCCCGGAAACTCTTGCTGCTTAGAAATTTGGGTCAAAACCATGCGAGAAAACATGCTGGCAGTTTCACAGCATAGACAAATTTGATAGCCTTGAAGTGTTTCTTGACACAACTTAATTTGCTGTTACAGACACGGCCTGAAAGGGCAGCAGCTCCAGGCAGGCATGGGGCCTGCCCCCTGTGGTAGGCAGTGCCAAGTGTTCACAAATGTTGGTCTATTAGAAGGTCCTAAAGGAACCATTCCTGAGAAAAGATGGTTAATGAGGAATGTAGTTGTGACAGACAGAATGCAATTGCTTTCTCGACTTTTCCTGTTAGCTGAAACATRGTGAAATTCTGGGAAATTTTGTTTTGTTTTAAGTTGCCCTTCAGCTGGTGGATGTTATCCAGTTGTAGTTGGACATGGYTTGGTTAAACTATTTCCTTTCTCCTCCTGTGCTTATTTCTACACAATATAAATCTTAGAAGAGCCTGAAAGTTTTGGGGTAGGATCCTATTTTCATACTACTATATTATTTCATATGGTGTTTCTTACATATTCATTTCRGGTAATTCCACTTAAGTGCAAGTCATATCGGGTATACTTTATTTCTCAAAAATACTGTAATTTATTAATTATTATTTTTTCTTAATTGTTTCTTACCCTCATTTTTCATAGCATCCGGAGTTATCAACAAGCTATATTGAAAACATTTTTTGAAAATATCTACAGTCAAAGGAAAGCCTTTTATAGTTCAGATCTGTCAGGGAACTACCAGGAGTTTATGTCTGTATAGCTTTAAGGGGGTCTTGGTTAGTTTCAGAAGTTGCATGTTTCCCAAATTTAGAGATATTTAGTGCTCTCTTTACCTTGCTCTGTTTTTCCTGTGTTCTGCTTCTTGTACTTGTTTTTCTGTTTATATTAAAGTTGCATCCATGGATCCAATCCAGATACAATTTTTCATTGTATTAGGTAAGTAGCCARTAAAGAAATTGTTGAATAGTTAACTTTCAGCCATTCAAGTGGTAATGAACACACAGGAAGGGGACCTTTGCTTACCTCAAAGGAGACAAGACAGTTTGTATTTTCTCTAAACTGTAGTAGATACTGGTAATTTATATAATCCATATAATGTATAAAAATATAAATAACTAGTATCGCTTAAATTTTAAAGCCATCAGAGCAGAGGGAAACATAAATGGAGGCTGGAAAGATAATATGTGTGCTATTTGACGTTTGACTGCCATTACTCATACAATGAGGCTAAATGTGAGAGATAGCATCAAAGAATCTGAGTGAAAAGGGGATCAAGAGTTTATGAAGGGCATCATAAACAGTGTGAAATATCGGAAACATTAAGAGATACATGTGATGGTTGGAATTATTTCTTTGCATATCACACTACAAAAATKCTAACAGATGTGATACTCCAGTCCTTTACTGAAAAAATCAGAACTGTATTCATTATATTTTTTTTTGCAAGAAATGCTGCCTTGGGAACTATTCTGTGTGTAAAAATGTAGATGTATCCATTATTAAAAATACACACCTTGTAAATCTAACAGTATTTCTTGTATGGAGCCAGGGTTAAATCTTCAGTACCAAAGATGACCTTGACAATGTAAAAGGCATGCTCAGTTCATATTTCAGCGCAAAGAGCACATGCTGTATATTTTTAGTGGGACAGGCCACGCTGACCAGTGATGGCACTTGTAAAATTTATATACTTTTTATTTAAAATGTAGCACTGACTTTTCAAATATTTATGAGATACTACAATATTTTAAAACACCTGTCTTGAGTTTAAACCAACTCCAAAAAAAGTATGGTGACTATATTCAGCACCCTGTCTAGACAGCCTTGTGTGCTGGTCCTGTGTGCTTTTTCTAAAATGCACACCAAAGTGGTTGGAAATTTCTGGCCTCAAATAGTTGGAAATGTGAGATAATTGTCAGTTCTGCAACTGAAACCATCATTAAGTTCTGCTATTTTTCTCAATATTCCAATGTTTTTTTGAAAGCCTTCTATGGAGTCTTGGGTCAAAGATTTCACTATTTTATGAAGTTCTGTRCTTACAGAACCCTCCAATGTTTACTTCACATTGCTGTACTTTAATATTCTCTGACAAAGACTCCTGGTAGTATTAAAATGATACATCTGTATTCRAAGGCAAACATTAATTAGAAAGAAAATATGTTATTTAGCATAACTGAGATTCCAAATAAGGTTTATCTCACTTAAAGTGAGATAAACTTTAAGTTGCCTAAAACAGCTTCACTGTTTAAGTGAAGCTTCCATGTAAATTCTTTAAGAGAAACTGAGTTAGTGTAAGATCCTTTCTGGAGCACTCTTTGATAGTGAGTGTCTTAGGTAGTTTTCTTCATTGGACTCCAGGGAAAGGCATCTGSCCATGTTTTAGGCCAACAAATCATCAGACTGCCAGACTGCAAGGAATTGCAGCTCTCCCTAACCTGTGGCCAAACAGTCTGGTACATTTTTTCAGCTGCCTTTGCCTTCTGCATAATGATCTGTGAGTCACCAGCTTGCAACTGTCAGGAAGCATGTACCAGTGGAAGAACTGTCATGAACCACACTTACACATGTGCAAACATCATATAAGAGCTACAAAGGCTCTCTAAAAGCTGACGATGAGAAAAGGAAAGATAAGATAGAAGAGTGTTTCATAGATGTGTACCTAAATATCCAGATTTTTGATTTTTCTTCAAGTGAGGAGTCAGGATGGAAAAGAAATAATGAAAGGAATGGTTTTGCTGTGACAGAGATCTGGATCAAGAACAGGTGAACAGTTACATTAGACTAAATTTGAAAAATAAGTGATTTTAAGTGTACAAGCTCAACAGCATTCAGAGAAATACTTTAAACTGTCAATGTGACTTATACTTATTAAGCTATCATTTCAATAAGCAAARCTAAGCCTATTTATTAAATGAAATTAATGTTGACAACATTACTTAAATTGAGATTAACTGTGGTGCCAGGTCCCAAGAACGACTTTAGCAGTACATTTATGACATCTATACAGCTGCAATGAATCTACAAAGGAGAAAAAAAAAAAAAAAACCAAAAAGAAGTCCATACAGGGTCTTTGCTGAATTTTAATAAGATTCATTTTGTAGATTAGAGCAAAATGTTGCCCTCTTGCTGTGCAGTTGTTGCTTTGAAATCACAGGACCAGAGCTTTGGACAGGAGCCATAATGTAAATACCATGAAAATGGGAATGTAGAGATGGTATTTAAAGCTCACTTTTGCCCTCTCCTGCTGCTCAGTGCAAGCTGTTTCCCTGTGCTAGGTTAGAACAGCTTGAAGTAGATCTGAAATTATGTTGGGTTGAAAGGGACGCAAGTGACTGAGTGAGAATACAGGGGTCACACAAAAGGGACTCATTTTTATTTAATGCCAGTCAATTTGCATTTTGTTGTGGAAATAAGCTTAGGTGCATTTTGTAAGAGCGCACAGCCATCAGGGTCTCTGTGCCATGWATGTTTGCCGTAGCTTGCATATCTAATGGGATGTATAATTCACCAAGATTTTACATGTTGAATTACATCAAACAAAACAGCATCTCTGGAGCATTTARCTCTGTATTTACATTGCTATTTCTTGGTCAGCTGAGAAAAAGCTGTTAGTATATTAGTTGCATTTTTTTTTCTATTAGAGAAACTGCTTTTTTCACTTTCCTTTCTTTTCAGTGTAGTTGAAGGCTAATCTCCTTCAATCTTTTCTGAATAAACATATTGTTCTTTTGTAATCAGCTTGGTGTTTTCTGATTTAACCTAGATTGTTTTATTATTCACTGGTCATAAATAAATTCTGTCCCCAGTTTTTACCATTATAACTATTTATTCATTAATTGCAGTTTGAGAAATGCAGAGAATTTTGCCTTAATGAATTCAGCCAGTACTCAGATGGAAGTTATCAATGGTGTAAGTTGCTGACTGGCTCACTCTAAAATTAGTATAGTATGGTAGCTGTACTTAGAGCGAGAAAGTTGATCAGGTTATTATTAATGTGTATTTATAAAAAGAGAAAGGAATTTAGATCTGTTACAGGAAATCAGTTTTCCTGTTCTGACAGCAAGAATGATGTGCAGTGGGCATTGTTGCCCCATACAGATTGGCCACTATTGACTTTGGTTTATTTTATTTGGAAATAAAGCCAACTCTGCAGAAAGGGATATGAAGCAAATCCTCATAGGGATTTCTTCTTTTCGTTTATAGGTGATTTGATTTGTGACACTGACTAGCAAGGCCTATATTTGTTCATCTTAATGAAGCATTCCAGAAAGGGCTTAGCTAAATGAAAAACAACACCTGCATATGTAACATCCATGAATTATTGTATATGAATTTCTATTTTCACCTATAATTAGGACATGTACTTTCTGCAGTGTCCAGAAATCTTCTGGGACTGCTTATTTCTGACCTCTTCTCTGAAAGATATTCGAATTCTAGTCAACTTACARGACTTAACAGCTACTAGTGCAATTTACTTCAAGCATATTTTCTTTGCAGAATTCTATGATTAGKGTTTCTAGAATTTAGTGGATATGATCACACATGATATGCTAACAGTGTTAAAAAGACTGAGAGCAGAATATAAAATAACAAGTTGAGAGCAGAAGTGTGCGGATATCTCAGCTATCTGGGTGAAAATGTATGATTCTTCAACTCTATGAAAAAAAGGAATCAAGGTAATTTCCTAGAGAAGACTGAGTTTACTAGAAAGAAGAACGGGTGGGGACCTAACCACAACCTGTTTTGATGGGAGAGGACATCGGACTTCAAATGCATTGTGGAAAGGTTTTAGGAATCAAATAGTTAGTAAACTTAATACATAGGAGGTATGTGCTGCTTATGATTATAAGTGATGGGAAGCTGGGGAAGTTTTACCAGTATAGAAGAGGATCAGTGTCAGGTAATAAAAATGGAATTTAATTTAACAATACCAATTGGACACTTTGGGAACAACARTAAGAAATTGCCTTTTAAATTAGAACTTATTTGGTTAACAATCACCAAATAAAGGCACAATCTGGGTATGTGAGAAAACAAAAGGGTTCCTACTAACCTTCCAAGGAAAAGCAGTTAATATGGTTATTTCATSTGCCTGGTGAAGTATTTCCAAAGGAAATAGAACAATTTTGTTATCTACTGCACTGGAGATRCTTCATATGGAGAAAGAAATTCAAACAGATGACAAGTGCAGAAGAAACCCTATTGTATTACATAGAGGAACTAAAGGAGACAAATAATGTGAGATTTTAACTCCAGAAAACAAAGGCAAGACTAGTACTTTGTTTTGGATTGGCTTGGGTTGCGGTTTTTCCATAAACACAGTTTTGTCCAGAATACACAGTCCTCCATTGAGAAACCATTCAGATGAGGAAAAGATGTGTATGCAGGCCTTTTATTTACTTTTAATGCTAAAGAGACCTGTAACAAGTGAAGAGGATATGCACTGATCATCTTTGTACAGACTGGAGCATTTATGGATTGACTTAGAAAGCTTGCATGGAGTTGGGCTGACATGTGGCATTTGGACATTTCTGAATGCTCACAATTACTACTTCCTGAATTGTGTACCTCTAGAGTATTTTGAATATGGTGGTAGTCTTATTTACTCTACCTAAATGAATCAGGTATTTGTCTTGCTTCTTTTCTATGAACCTTTTTTCTGCTCTTAGACCAATTTCCATTTAGAGCATCCATCTGTCATATACTAATAATGCTTCTTTTTCCATAGCACTGTGCTTCAGGCATTTTAATGTATTGAAGGAGTCAGAATAGTGCCAGTAGCTGCATCCCATAAGATAGAGCTGGTGGCATGTAGAAGAATCATAACAGAAGCATGACTCAAGGGTGATCAATAGGAATTCAGTTTGGTCTTTGGATATGATGTGTCTGGTAGACAAAGAAGCTCACTAAACAGTAGCTGAATGTGAACATATCTTTTGCCATGTTGTAGGGAGCATGGAACCGATCAAAACAGAAAGACATTAAAAGATCATATAATGGCAAGAGGGGTTGTAATTGCTTTGGCTGGGAAATGGAAAGGCTGGGATAGCCAGTATTGTGCTAATTAGAGGGCAAGAGAGAAAACAAAAAGAATTATGTGATAGAAGCATATATGAGGAGTCCTGTGAAAATGAATGTCAAACCTGAAGCAAGACAGTAATTAGCAGCCTAAAGGATGAAAAGACCTTAGTGAAAATCAGATAGGCCAGGAYAAATGCCTCTATGCTGAAGATAATGAATGCCATTATAATTGTGCAGAAATGGGAATCTTAAAGCGAATGGAAAAGGCAATGATAGAAGATGGCATTTGTACATGGAATTGTACATAGCCCTTGTAATTGGACATCAGCTCTGCGGATTAAACACATATATTAGAGATAAGATATTTTTTCTTGCTTTAATTGAAAGGCTGAAGTTGCCTAAAATAATATCCTTCTGTAAACCAGCCATTGGAAGAGCTGATTTATATTAAAAGAATGGGACTGACAGAATATATGAAGAATTTCAGGTTTTCTTCTTTCTGTCCATTTAAAATCACAGGCTCATTCATTCATGTAGACAAGCAATGGAAGTTCTTGGTAAAAGTTTTGTTGAATTAAGAAAAGTCAGGGCAAACACAYGTTAAAAGATACTTGCTGAGAGCATTTATAGATATAGAAAGTGCTTCTAGCTTGGGAAATCATAGAGCTGCATGTAGTTGGAGGTTGGGGAGATGTTAAAAAGGGCTCATTTATGTCCACCTTTTTGCAATTTTCCCTAAATATTTAATGAACACTATTAGAGAGGATACCAACTAACTATAATGTTTTTCATCTGACCCAGCAAAATTGGCSATACATATATGTTTATTTACCTGCAAAACAGATCAGTTCCTTGCCTTCTCCCAGGAAAAGCTTGCCTGCTTTTTATGGTACTAAATTTCCTAGCTAGGCAAGTGTGAGGTAATTCTGTCATGACTGTTTTGATCCTAGGCTGCTGTTGTATACAAACAAGTCTTAATACTTTAAAAATAGCAGGATACAGGGAAATAGGAAATTTCAAYAAGAAAGACCTGTGTAGTAGTTGTACACAAGCGATCACAGARGAGGCTGAAGGTAAGGTAGGGCAGGACTGCAGTCTTTATTTCACATAATTAGGAACTGAGTAGATTCCTGGAAGTCTTCCRGTAGTGCTTATGCTTTAGTTCCCATTTTAAAATATTGTGAAGAGCTAAATTTTGTATTTTTGTAATTTCTGATACACTACATACTAACTTTCTTTTGYTAAATTATAAATCCTTTTTGCTTCTTTTGAAGTCTCAGGTACCACAGTCTATTTCTGTCTGAATTCCTGGCCCCAATGCAGTGGTTCTTCGCCATTCCTATTTGGGCCAGTGGTGTCCTRTGGGACATCCAGATACGCTCTGTGGAAGGAGTGCAGATGTAAAATACATTCTCACACGTATAAGGAAGAAAGGAAAGTGCGGGGAAAAGAGTAGTTTGCATGATTAGCCCACCTAATACACGAATACACTAATACACTAGCCAAGTGTATTAGGCTACAAGTAAAAACTCTTGTGGGACATCTCAAAAAGATAAGTTGATTAACCTTGACTTGGAACACCCTATTTTCTCTCTGCAAACATAGGAGAACTACTGTTTCCTACCCAACTTGCAATGACCATTCTCTTTTGAGCTCTTAGTTTATTTTTCCTTCTTCCTTTATATGAATTATGGGGTTCACTCTGACCACAACACCCCCCTTGAGACATAGTTCTTGGATATTTTCATTTTGTGTTGCCAGTTAAGAAGTGAAATAACATTGCTTGACTTTGTATATAAAAGAGTAGGTGTATATGTACACTTTGTTTAAGAGTGGGTGAGACTCAGGGAAGTCTGTGTTAGGTGTGGATCAGGAGACTGTCATATTTTGAACGTATTCTGGCAAGGTGCCAGAGGCTGTGTCTGTTGACAATGATGAACAATGATGAATTCATCTTAAACAACTTTTATCTCAGTTCAGTAACTTGCAAAGCAATGTTGCTCGCACACAGTACCCTACCACACCAAGGGCCTCAAACATGACGCAACAGCTACATTATATCAATGTTGACCTCTAACTGTTMGATCAGAAAAAATTTCTCTTACACAACTAAATTGTTTCCTGGACCTATCTGATAGTATTTCCACTCAAATTTCTAAATCTTGTAAATTTATAGACAGAACTTTCAAACCTGATGACYGCTTCTGAATAATTTAAACAAAAAGACCTTTGGAAAAGTTCACAGTAGCAACTTCTCATTTTATCTGTTCTGAAGCTGTAAATAACTGTTACACATAAAGACAGGTTTTCACTTCTTACAYAGTTGTTAGCTGGTGTTCCCCCAAAGTGAAAAGAGCCAAGTTACCAAACAAACTTCAATAGATGGAGATTAAGTTTAATATTAGAAAGTAGGGGAAAGGGAGAAAATGTAGAAATGGAATCAGAAACTTAAGGTGTTAGTAAGCTAAGGTATAGGTATCTATCTGAAGCTAGTAGTCTGGCTCTATCACAGATAGCCAGAAATGCCTATCTTCAGAAGGTGCTTTTTTTTCTGTATTSTAATGCATCTCTAAAGCAAAAGTTCCAGCTAAAAATTTTCTTTCTGGAAATATATGTTATATTAACAATGAAAGAGGTAAACATAAATATAGAAAAATGAATTCTTACGTTTTTGGTGCTGATGTTTTTGATTACTCTTAACAGCTGAAAAAAAGGGGACAACTTTGACAACAAAAACAGCCAATGGGGGAGAGATTAATTTCAGTTTAGTCATAGCTTTTCATAATTTTTGCAAAAATCCGTATGCTGTAAATTGATGACCACCAGAGCACTTTGGACAGATTATGAGTAGAACAAATGATATTATGGAGACAGAAATGAACCAATGAACCAGCGTTATGCATGCAGAAGTCTCCTTTAGCTGGATGCCGTTGCTGAGATGATGCCAATAGTTAATAATATAAGGGCATATATTTTATTAGAACCAGGTGCCTTTGTTCACATTSTGAATTTCACTGTCTGGTGATAAAAAGGATTTTTTTCAGAAGGGATACTAAGATGGATGGTAATAATTATTGGTCAGAACAGTTCAGAGTGCAAAGATGTGAATATGGCAGCTTTGTTAATTTTTCGGAAATCGATTGAGAAAAAGCATAGTCATCAAGGCAGAAATTTTAAACAAAACAATAAATCCTAACCCCACTGTTTATGTATAAATGCTTGCACTTATTTTAGGGGGGGGAAAGTGTTCTGTTGATTATTTTGTTTTATATCTCTGTGGAGACCAAATTATTGTCTGAATATTATTGTAATCATGGATGGATATTGAAAAATCTTTTGACAGAATCCAGAATATTCTAGGAAGTCTTTATTTTTTGGTCCAGGAAATGTTGCTGATGCTATGTTTTTACAAATACACACTGATTTGTTTTGGTGTGAGGTTATATTCTTCAATTCTTTGAAGATAGGTTGCGATACCTGTTTAAGGCTGATAGATTTAAAATCTTCTGTACAACACTAATAGTTTCCACAGGTATTTACAGAGTCATGGAATGTTTTGGGCTGAGTGTTTGGGAAGAGACCTTAAAGGTCATCTAGTTTCAACACCTCTGCCTAGGAGAGGGACACCTTCCACAAGGCCAGATTGCTCAAAGATCCATTCAGGCTGTTCTTGAACACTTCCAGCACCCACAGCTTTTCTGGATAACTTTTTTCAGTGTCTTACCATTCTCTTTCCAAAGTAAAGACTTTCTTTCATATATCTAATCAAAATCTGCCCTTGTTCAGTTTAAAACCATTCCCCCTTCTCCTGTCATGCTCTTTCCAGCCTTCTCCTAGGTACTGGAAGTTGCCACAGGGTCGTCCCAGAGCCTTCTCTTCTCCAGGCTGCACAACCCCAGCTCTCTCAGCCTTTCCTCACAGACAGGTGCTCAAGACCTCTGACATTTTTCCTCATCTGGACTCATGTTGGGGTCCACAGCTGCTGGCCACACTTCTTTGGATACAGYGCATGACACGTTTGGCTCTCTGGGCTGTGAGTTCTCATTTCTACATCATGTCCGACCCCTCATCCACCAGTCATCTCAAGTCCTTCTCCTCAGGGCTGCTCTTAATCCTTTTACTGCCCAGACTGTATTTGTTGGGATTGCCCTGGCCCATGTGCAGGACTTTGCACTTGGCCTTATTGAACTTCATGAGAATCCCATGGGCCCTCCTGCCAAGCCTGTCCTCTCTGGATGACATGCCATCCTTCAGGTGTGTCAACACACCACTCAACTTGGGATCATCTACAAAATTTTTAAGGGCCCACTTGATTCTAATATCTGTGCTGCCACATGTTGTTTACGATGAATCCTTCCCATGGAGAAAAAGGCTGTACTTCTTTATATTTGGTATTTTATAGGTATTTCTAGGCATGATTTTTCATAAGCAAAGGCTACTTTTTAGTCAGTGACACGGTGTCTTATAAACAACTTGTTGAGGAGCTTGTAAGACTTTTTAAGTTTCTTAGAATTTTTGATTGGTCATTTTATATACTGCTTTTMAAAGTTGTCTTCTTTTCCCAAAATATTCTACACATGTGTATGTTTTCATGTTTGGAAAAGGACAACATAGATACCAATGGGACATGAGCTAGACAGAGAAAGGTCTCCTGGGGCAATACATTAGATCAGGAAAGAACTTTAGAACAGCCTGGCAAGAATTTCTTTGTTTTCTCCTGTTATCTATGGAGGCAGGAATCTKTGCTTCATTATCATAGCTTAGGAAGAAGATATGTAATTAGCTTTCTCAGTAGCGAGTTCTGCTCACCAATCTATTTTCTCATTTGTTTATATTTGTCAGAGAACACTGTGTAATGGTTGCTGCCATTCCTCTTATTGTTAATTATCTGGACTGTAATTTAATTGTCCTTTGTAGTGTTCTGCATTAGAAATCTTAAATAGTTTATTTTCTAAAAGCCAGGCATTTCCCTTGAACCCAAGCCAAGATTTTGCAGCATATGACTTAAGTAAATGAGCTGCATGTGATACTAATAATTTTGGGTTTGTCTTTTTCAGTCTCTAACAGGCTTTGGCACAAATCTGTACTTTTCCATGTATTTTAAAAATTATTTCTGGGGTCCTTCAAAGAGGGGAGTTATAAGTAATTTTTGTGATTTTGCTTCCATACCATTATGCTCCTTATGTGCATGAAAAGAGCGCTATGCTATCTACCATAAGAACATATTCAGAAGAAACGCTGTTCTTTGTCTTTGTACTCCTTCATGTTGTCAGGAGCTTCCAGAATTTAAATCATTTGCAAGTGAAAATCTTAATTTTCAACTTTAGATCTCAATTCTGCATCCTCTATGAGAGTGATTCCTACTCACACAAATGGAACTATTGCAAAATAGTTAACTAGCGAATAAAGACTGAAAGACAAGACTATATTATTTATCCTCTAAAGAGGGGCCCACATTTAAAGTCCTTCTGCTTCAAATGTTATCATCAGTTGATCTCATTTGATTCGTGGCTAAATATATTTCTCTCTAGTAGCAACTTATTCCTAGTGGCAGCTGCCTGTTCTCAAATCACATTTTGTACCCACGTGCCTGTAACATATGTAGTTAATTATGACAAAGGACCTGGAAATGTTATTAGAGTGCAAGCACTCAGAGACCCTCATTAATTTTGTGCAGGGCTACCCATGATTGGTTATATTGGACACTGAGTATCATCTATGTGCTATTGAGTCTGCATAGGAAAAAGTTGTATGAATTAACATGCAGAAAGAAAGCATCTACTTTACTCTGTGAAGAAGAATGCCTAAAGTTCTTCAAAATGAGGAGAAAAATTCATACTGGTATTTTATATTTTGGGAGTGTCTAATTTGTAATGGAATATCTGAAATAATGGCGTTATGTTCCTTTATAAAAATTTATTTTTTAGAAAAAATTACCTTGTCATAAGAAAATTAGTATTATTTGTGAGGAATATCAATACTATTCATGTTCCCTATCAAGTTTTTGAGGAAGGAAGGAGGAGGAATAACATTTTGTGAAGCACAGGGTTGCAGACTCAAGAAACCTCCTGCTTTTCACAGTAGAGTGTTGTGTCTTCAGGGCTTATTTGTTTTCTTGTTTATACAYACATCACCTATTGTTGTAGTGTAGGGTGAAGAAAGTCAGAATWGCAGCTAGGCTGGATGATATAAGAGAGAAAAAAACATAATGAAATTTCTCTCCTCTTTGTAGATTCTTAAATATTGGAGTATTTCCTCTCTTGTTACTATATCTTTGTATGGATGTAGCTCCATGTTACATCGTATAAGGAGGGATAATCCTTGTGGCTGCCGGGAAAGTGCCTTTGGCAATACTGCAAGTGGTAGAGTCTTCACCACAGCACTGACAGACGACTGAGGCACAAAAGATTGTCCAATACTTGCACCAGGATTACAGATCAAAGCTGTAATTCTTCAGCTTTCCTCTTGCTTTCTGAGGTTTTTTCTTGCCATTGCCAATAAGCTCTCAGAACATCTGTGAAGAAATCAGCAAAAATGGTGTTCCTATATGTTTGTGAATAAGTGTATTAAAAGCTGCAGCATAAAATTCCAGTTGTATCTTCTTTTTGCCTTACTTTACCCTGTGCTTTCAATTGCTTTACTTCATAACTTAATAGCTTTTTGATATTATTGTCCAATRTTATTTTGAAATAGGGAGTTCAGTGGCCATGGTGTACTTAGCTTGACAAAGAAGTTGGATAACTTTAAGTAGCACTTCTCCCCAGACTTTGCTACAGAGAAATGCTACATGACAATCAAAACAGTAAAACAAGGGATTCTGTAGAAGTTGGATGTAGCAAAACAGTGTGTAGATTTTCTCTTTACTTATTTTATCGGGATAAATATCACTTTTATATCTTAAAGTGACAACTTGACATGAGAGCATATTCAGGGACTATTTTAATAGATAAATTTCTAGCAAAATTCCCAAAGATTTCCCATAGGCTAGAAGTCTCGTTTCCATAAATTAAAGAAAAAAKAAAAGAAAAAAAAGGTACCTATCAATACTTAAGAAAAACAGCAGGTAGTAAACAGGAAAATCTTGTTCTTTCAGAGAACCATAATTCTGCATTCATGTGTTTTGCTTTGTTGCTTTGTTTTCATGTGTTTCTTTCCCTTCTGGCTTTCAAGACTTCATAGTTTGTGATTCAAGTTAGTTTGGCACTTCATTGTAAGCTAACCATGATGGTTGTGCCTTATGTTTTTCCTTCTTAAGGGCCAAACTTCACAGTGGTAGGAATTAACAGGAACAGCACCAATCATCATCCTTGGATGGGTACTAGGAATAGCTGATTTAGTCTGCTGCATTTTCAATAATTAGCTCATTACGCTCCTCCTCCCCTCATTGTTCTGATATTCATCGTATCTCTGCATTTATAGTGACTGGATTTTAAACAGGAAACTTAACACAGATAAAAGCTCACAGTTATTAATTTTAAAATTATTTCAATTTTTAAGCACAGCTTTCTCTGTTTTTTSTATAAAGCCTCTTTGTCACTTGGGGTATGAATGGTGATGGTTTGTATGAACAGTGAATGACACAGGTACATTTTTATATTCACTGTCTTYAAGGAGGCAGCAACTGGAACAAACTTGGTGTCCAGATGCACTGTTGAACTTGGGACGGCAATGTACAGAAATTAGTGTATAGCTGCTGACAGCTGGGAAATAGTTGTCTTCATCATCTGAAATAGAGAGCAAAATCAGTTACTGAGTATGGTGCTGGATGAACCACATCTAGTATGGATTGCCTTTTACTGGTGAGAAAAGTCCTTGGGAGTTCAAGTAAAACTGGGTTCCTTAGCTATCTACAATTTATTATCTTTTAACAGCTAAAAATAATTTTAACTTTTGGTTAATTTAAATTACTGTATAAAGAAGCACATGTATACATATACATGTTGTGTGGTCTTTAATAATACACATACTACATTCACCCTTCATCCTGCTGGCAAATTTATAGAAGAATTCTGTAGCACTTGGGAYTCCATTAGAGTGAGCACAACACTCCTCATTAAACTGCAACCACGATGCTGTTATTTCCCTGCCCTCCCCACCTTCCCCAACATACAAGAATCACATACTGGAGCAAGTTCAGCAGAGTGTCACCAAATTGCCCAGGAAGCTGGAGCTCTTGCATTGTGAGGAGAAATTGAGTGATCTGGGCTTGCTCATCCTGGAGCATGGTAGATTTCAGAAGGACGTCAGAGCAGCCTTCCCATACCTCTAAGGAGGTATCAGGCTGTATGTCATAGAGTCGTAGAATTGTTAAAAGGTTGGAAAAGGCCTTTACGGTCATTACATCCAATCATCAACATTGCAACGCCACCATGTGGAAATATATCTTTCTGAATAAGAAAAGTTTTTTTTTTCCCACAATAGCAACAGCGAAGTCTTGAAAGTGGTTGCTCTGAAAGCCTGTGCAATCTTAATTTTGGAAGTTTTTGACATACAATTGAATAYAGCTCTAAACAACCTGATCTCTTCTTAGTGATGACTGCATGGAGCTGAGGGATGGGTTAGATGACATCCCAAGGAAATCTCAAATCTGAAATGGTTTATGACCCTAAAATTAATCACAGATGAGAATTGATCTATAGATGTGATTTACTGCGAAATAGTTGCTGCACTGGAATTTAAATGCCATGCTCCTTAGAATTTTATAATAAATTTGTAGAAAATTGGAATGTCAATTATGCTCTAATATCTTCTTTACATTTGACCAAAGATTGTAAGAAGAACTGCTGGTATAGTTCTGGTGGGTGAGGAAGAAATTAGTTATGTGTGATCATGCTGCCAGATAATATCAATATCCCAAGAAGTACCTTTGCCTTGGTTCTAGCTATGCTGAACAGTTTTCCTTCGGGTAAGGTACAGGCCAGCAGATAAGCCTCTTGGTTTCTCATGTGCCATGTCCTGTAATGCCATGGAATTTTCCTGTTCTGCAAATCAGACCAAAATTGGTATGTGAAGNAATGCCATGGAATTTTCCTGTTCTGCAAATCAGACCAAAATTGGTATGTGAAGAGAAGTAAGCCCTATTTCTTTTACTGTCTGATGGGCCCCAGTAGGTTTGCAGCGACATAATACACAAAGAGAATGTGAGAGATGAAATTTTGCTTTCTGTGGTTATACTCCTGCATATAATTCTGACATCTGTGGAAGTATGCTGGAAATGAGCATTATGAGTCCATTTGGGGTGCTCACCAACTGTTACAGTAAAATAGAATCAAGAGAGCTTTCATCAATTGATTTTACACTGCAGTAAACCACTAATTTTTCAATAGATTAAATAAAACCAACAAGATACAATCGATAAAATAAAACCAATATTATCAGTTTAAGTTTCATCAGTTGATTTACACTAACAAAATATTAGTAMCATTTTCATTTCCTGGCTGCATGACTTACTTACATTCATATTAAATAGGAATACTCTTATTTTCATTAGTCATGGTTATGTGAGCATGAGCAGTAAGAACAAGTGGTGTGCCTCATTGTGTTCGGCAAACAAACAAAACAAACAAACAAAAGTGTGTTTGGCAAAGGTGTGGGTGCAAAGTGCTCAGYAAAATGTGCCCTCAATTCAGCAAATTCAGCAGATTAAGAACTGACATTTGGCCATAACATTACAGAATTACTAGCTATTGATTGAACTGTGCCTCAACAGCACTGCAGGGATTCTTCTGAGGTTCCTGAGTGTTAGATCACAGATTTGTTGTCGAACTGTGCATCCCATGTAGAGAGTATAGCATCCAGGGAATCAGATACTTATTTACAGGTTGTACTGAGAAAGCCTCTGCTGTGTGCTGCAGTACTGAAGAGCTTGACTTCACCAATAGTTCTTGTCTCACTTCTTTCTTTTCCTTTTGAGATGAAAGGAGGACCCAGGAGGCACTTGCAGTGTTTGAAGGGGGTGGAATAATAACTTCTGAGTGGGRAGCATGTGGCAGTCTGCCACCAGATAGAAACATAGAAAGCAGCTTGTGATAGGAAAACAGATAAAGCCGAAGAGTGAGAGTTGTGGGAGCCAAAATCGATTGCCCAAACATGAAAGATTCAGAGTTATGTTCTGTATGATGTATGTTATATAGAGGCACTCAACTGTTAGCAACCAACTCGGTCTTATTTATTTGAAAATTTGTGTAGGTGCTGTCTCAAATCATCATTTCACTCACCCTGATACACTTTGATTTTGTTATGTGGGTAAGCAGTATCRGAATAAAATAACAGAAAGATTGTTTGCTTAGACATACAGATGTGTCAGATAAGGCTCAATAGCTGGCAGGTCAGAAAGCATGGTTCTATGTCCATCTTTATTACTTCCTTTTGAGAAGCAGCTGTCCACCTGCTTGTTTTTCCTGTCTGCTAGGAGAATTTCTTTCTTCAGCAGGGATCTTCCAACTCTGTGCTGGATGCAGTGGGTACATATTTTACCCAACCCATTTGAATTGACTTGTCCTTACAGAGTAGAAAGGACCTCTTTCCAGAAGAACATTTTTTATTGTGTTTTAGTTGATCTTGTTTGGATTTGGAGTTTAATATTTGGGAGACTGTAAGTGGGGGAGAGCAAAAATTCATTCTCTAGTCAAATGGAAATATAGGTGATGCTTCATAATTCTGTTGATCCTCTTTTATACAGGAGCTAAAGAATTAAGAAAAATATCAACTCGGTGATGTTTCACTGGTCCTTTTCACCAAAATTTGAAATAGAAGTGGTTTTCTTTTCACCTGGTTTCTGTCAGTAGATTCCTTTTTAAATTTCTGTAATGTGAGATGGAAAGCTTTCTAACGTTTGGGATGTACCTGCATTTGAATCATGTGCTATATATAGCATTTATGTTACATGGAGTGCAGGCAATGGCAGTTTCATGGAATCTGTGGGAACACTGTTCCCTGAATCCCTCCCCAGCAGTTGTCCTGAAGTAGCTTCTTCCATCACCTGACATAAACATGAGAAATGGAATATTTTTTCTCTTCTCATCTTCATTTAAATTAAGAAGTTATATCTATTTCACACATTTCAAAAACATTTTTAGGAAGGTGTTGTGCAACTACAGCAATCATGCTTTTTATTTTAAGACCTAATCCCTCTTTACAGTATTTATGTTGATTATGTTTAAATAAAAGGGGGAATCTGGTAAGAGGAACAGAAGAGTACCCAAATACTTCAGAAGTCAGGCATTCAACAAAAGTATTGTAAATGTGCAGGAAATACCAGAGAAAGATTAACTCACCTGCCTTGGCTGATGAAAACCTACTTCTCYGCTAAGGTTCCATTTACTTTTCTTTTTTGACTCCTTTTTTAACCTGGATTATCTTAGGCTCATTTCAGGTTAAAGTATTTTTAAAGGCATTCATGTTTACTGTACTGGCTTATGTGGATGAAAATGCCATTATTTATTGTTTACAACTAAAAATATTCTTTCATATAAAATATTTTGCAAACCACTCCCAGTGTGAAAAATGTGTCAGAAAACTGTTCTGAGGCAATAGTGTAGAGCAAGGAGAAATCGGTGCAATCAGTCAAAATTATATTCTAAATCTCTGATTGCATCATTGGCCCAGAAATAAAGAACACYTTAATTCTTGGGAAAAAATAGTCTTTCTTTTTAAAAGACCTGCTTTTTTCTTCACTGTAGCTGGGTAATTTTTTAATTGATTTGAAAGCAGTTAAAAGTCAACTTTGTCTTCCCTTTTTTCCACTGTACCAGGGATCCTTTGAATTAAAAATATTCAGCTTCCTTACCACATTTTTCTTACTCTGGGTGTTTTTCTCTATTATCATTATATTGGTGGTGAACTATTATTACTTTTTGCTTTTATGAAACTTTTAAAATGTTTCACCTTTAGTAGTAGATGCAAAAAGTGCTTTTCATCAAGGCAGCATTATTCATACTGAGTCATCTATGCTAGTCAGTTCTGAGTCAGAGGCATTTTTTGATGATAATGCTGCAAAAAAGGTCTTTTAGGGACAGAAGGCAAATCCCCCATTTTATTACATTGCTTCAGATACTAAACATTTCCAAGAACACTAACAATATGGACTAGTGATATATTTCAAAAACTACACTTCATATATATTCTTTGTGCATAAATATATTCTGCACAAGCCCCGTTCATAAATAAGCAGAATTCATTCCGGCTACTGTGAAATTGATGTTCCTAATTCCCTGTGATTGGAAATATGCTGTAGGCTACATTAAATCTCATTCCTTGACTGACACTATCTACTTTTCAAACATCTCAGGTATATTCTTAGTGACCTCCACTCTCTGTTTGGCAAACATAATTCCATGAGGAACCACTGCTGAAAAAAATCTCAAAAATTGATTTTAATCCTTAAGTAACTGCCAATGTAGTTCTGTCTCCTGCTCATAGAATCATAGAATCATAAAATTCTGTACATTTGGGTTGGAAAAGACTGTTAAGATCATGAAAACTAACCCAGCACTGCCAAGTCTACCACTAAACTCCCATGGCCACATCAATACATCTTTTAAATATCCTCAGGCATGTTGATTCATCCTCTTCCATAGGCAGCCTGTTTCAATGCTTGGCAACCCTTTCCATGACATTTTCTTTCCTAATATCCATTCTAAAGCTCCTCGGCACAACTTGAAGACATTTCCTCCCGTGTCACTCATTAGCTGGGAGAAGAGGCCAGACCCTACCTGGCCCCAGCCTCCTCTCGGGCGGAGGAGAGAGGAGTGAGGTCACTCTGAGCCTCCTTTTCTCCAGGCTGAACACCCCCAGCTTCCTCAGCTGCTCCTCACAGGATTTGTGCTCCAGACCCTTCCCCAGCTCCGTTGC